>NW_026585686.1:13068114-13334198 GCF_907164565.1 Psammomys obesus
AAATAAATAAATAAATAAATAAATAAATAAATAAATAAATAAATAAACCAGTTTCTTGGTGAAGTGTGTTAGCCCTTTCTAAAAATTAGCATTTTTATTCATTGGTGGCAAATTTCAGTTTCATGTTTTAATTTTTGAATGAGTTCAGAAGTTCCAGAATATTTTCCATGTTTTAGGTGTTTTGTTTTGTTTGTTTTTCTTAGCTTGTTTAATTTTACTTTACATTCATGTACTTTGGCCACATCTACTTGAATTTAGAGTCAAGAAAAGGTGATAAAACACTGGTAACAAGAGGAGACACCACTAAAGAGCTGGGGAAAGAAAACAAACTGTCAAGGAAAAAGTATTTTCTAGAAATGGAATAAAGATTCTCAGAAATGCACTTCTTCCTTCTGGAGAAACAGAAGAAAAAAAAATAAACTATGAAATTCCTAGAGCAAGCAGAACATCAGACCCAGAAGGAATACAAAGCAGTCCTACCACTGAAAATTTATAATGAACTTATACAAATATGTTTCTATTAATAAATTAATTTCCAGGGTTTTTTACAGGAGTAATAGCTGAAATACCCCCATGTGTCTGTTATCACATGTCATGTGCAGTAATTACAATAAAGTCCCATATCATCCTGTGCCATTTACAATAGCTGAAAAGTTTTGATATTGGAAATATTTGTAGTATTTTATCCAGTATTCTGTGAAAGAAATGCAGAAAGGAAATAGAACTTATAGCTGACCTGTGGATGCTAGCTTCTTAACTATAAGCTATCTGGAACAGTGCTGGATAGCATTGTCTGTTGTCTAGCAAAACAACAGACTAATTGACAGTTGGAGGCTATTTGCTTACTAATAGGAACCATGCTTTTCTCAAGTCTATCCAGTTTAATTTTGAGGTCTTAACTCCTAGCCTAGCCTACCACTCTTTACTTTGTACTAATGAAATGGTTTCTTATTCACTAAAAAAAAAAAAATCATTTTATATATGCATATGGCAGGGTCTGCTGTGCATAAGCCAGAGAAGGTGTAGGTTACGTTACAACTGGAGTAATATGTGAGCCACATGATACAGGTACTGGGAACTGAACTCAGGTCTTCTGGAAGGGTGGAAAGTTCTCTTATATTGGAACCATCTATCCAGCAACAGATTTTATACATTTACTGAAGACACAGCTTCTTATTTATGCCTTCTTTTGGACACATGTTCTTATAGTGTCTTGAGGAGACAAGCAAATGGTTGAATTGCTTTGGAAACATCCTCAAGGATGCATCAGAGTCTGTTGCCATGCATTTTGTGATGTTTCACTCTTCATAATAGTTGTAGGGACAGAATGCCATTCAGAAAATACTGTGACTTGCCATTCTTCCTAGGTAAGCCTTAATTACAAAAGGCACACGTTTGTGATTTTTATGGAGCAACATTATACTCTGATTGATTAAAACAAAGCACACTACCGATTGTGCTTAGAGATAAAGTTACTGCCAGGTACCAGGTATAAATTAGTTTCATAATGGCTTAATTTCAGGACAGAAATGAAAACAAAAAAGAAGTGCATTCTACATGGGCTCAGCACATATTTGGTGCACATACTTGTAGGCAAAACACTAATATACATTAAATAAGATAAATTAAGAAGTAAAATTTAAACAATTCCCCAAAGACAGATATTAGAGCCAAGAGAGTTCCAACATTTATACCTGGCCCCAAGGCTTCATGCTGAGGATGTTGTAATCACTACATTATGTAGGTTTCTAGAGTTACAGGAGAGATAAGGGAAGCCTTCAGTGAAGGGACTGAAGCTAAGGATAAATAACTTTGTTGTACTAAACACAGCTAAAAAGATTCAACATCTTAATTTGAAGATAGAAATTGGAAAGATCATTCAACCTACTGTCGGTTTTCTATGATAAAGTAATTTGATTTAAGCAATACACACAAAACATAACAGGAAAAAATTATGTGAAGATTGACATTCATCCCTGAACTTTGAAAAAGATTTTGACCTCCAGTTAAATAACAAGTTTCAAAATGCCAAGACAAATTACTTATGCTAAAAGGCTTGCTGCATTTGAAGTAGGACTGTGTAAAACAAAAGAAAGAAAGAAAAAAGAATGAAAGAAAGAAAGAGGAAAACAAAAGGAAGCCAGACCTTGCCTTTTCACATAATTATAAAGGAAGTTGGCCCCTTGATGATAGCATATTAAATAACATTACTAAAACACTGCTTAACAGAATTTAAGTTCTGAAGGTTCGACTTAACTTATCTAGTTAAATCTAATATTCTGAAAAAACATACAGTAGTTTATAAGTAGTCATATGCGTTCTAGATACATTAATTCAGAGGATTTTTAAAATTATTCTATTAGTATAATAGTTGAAGTCTATGTTGATAAAGGTGTTTTGAGTCTGAAGTCTAGGGTTCAAACAAGCAAAGTAGAATACGTATATAACTTAGTTTTATCAAAAATATTTTTCCATTTGAGGTAAGTATGCTCATTTGGTATGATTTTGTCAATATAAATTTAAAGAACATATATCAGCTCCCCATTTGTCCTCCTCTGCCTGCGTGAATCCTCTCATTTATTATAATATCATGTGAGATTCAAACAAGGGTCACTAGTAAGCTGATAAAGAAAAGTACTTCACAGTAAGGATTATGTTTCCTACATAAACTCTGTGATCGTGTCATTGTTTTTCCAATGGAAGGAAGAAGAGCTTGATGGTAACGGAAATTGTAAACTCCCATAGGAAACACCAGACATTTTGACTGCTTAATTTAGAAGAGACATAAATCCCCAGAAGCCACTTATCCCAATCACTTCCACATTTCAGAAGAAAAGTAATTCAGTCATAAAGTAGCAATTTTGGATGAATTTTGAATAGATTACATGTGCATCTACTTTAATAATGGTCATTAAAATATCAAAACATATCTTAAAAAGTATAAGAACATTATAGACAAAAATGGTCACCTTAGTCTATGTTAGAGTCTTACCAGAAGTCAGAAAAGGATTCCCTTGGGAAGTAATTAGTGAATTAATATTTAAGGAAGGAGAATTAACTTGATGAGCTTCTAAGCAGTTGGGAAATAATGATCAAGGATGTGATGACCAAATGCACCAAAATCAATCCAAAAGACTGAAAGTCAATTTAAGTACAGTTCAGTGTGGGGAGAGGAATGCAAGTAAGATTTTGACAGGCCTTGTAATGTCTTGGTATTTATCCTAAGATAAATAAGTCTTTATTGAAATATCATCCAGGGTTGGAATGGCACAATCAGTTTTTTATTATGAAATGAAAATTTCAAAGACTAGAAAAAGATAGCGGAGAGGGATGTTATAGGACTATTGTCCAGGCATGGGAAAAAAAATGAGGACAGATGGATGACAGTAGAGTAGCAGAGAAGTGAATCCTCTGGAGAGAGAGTTCAGAAGTTAACAGCACATGAGATAAACTGGGAAAGAGGGAAGAAGAAAATGAAAACAGTCTGGCGATGTAATAGCCAGATCCACTGCTGGGGTTATAATGGCTGTTGTGCAGCTTGAGAGCAGTAAGGTCTTGGTGTTTGTTTCATTGTAACCACAGTGGTAGGTAAGTACTTTGGCACATAGAGATGAAGCTTGATAAATCTTTGATATTCAGAAGAGAGTTTGGGGTGAATATGATTATGTATTCATTATGTACAGAAAGCTAATATTCTGAGTTTTGAGTGAGACTGAAATATCTGTGGATTAGAAAAAAAGAACATAAAGAAAAGTCCTGGGACAGATTTTGTTTAAATTCTATAATTTAATAGTTGTGCGTCAATAATAAATTCTTTACAATGATAAAGTTTGTATAGTAAGTTATAAAATATGAAAATCTAGAATTTGCTAATTACTAAAAGAAGGCATGAAATTCTTTATGGAAGGTCTTACCTACATGCTTAGAGAAGTTTTAATAATATAAAAATATTCTTCGTTCATTGTAACACCATTTAGGCGTGTGACGTCTAAAATTGCTGGCAGTGCTGATGTTGTGCTCTGCTGAGGCAGTGTAGTGCTGAGGCAAGAAGGCAGGAGTACTAGCAAGGATGGAGAGGAGAAGGCACAAACCTTCCTATAGAATTTGGGCAGTAAGAGATAGGAGAGATTGCTGTGACTGACTATGGGCTGTAGGGGATCTTTTTGTTTCATTTGGTTTTTGGTTTGTTTGTTTAACTTGTAGAAAAAAATGATTTACTTGGGCCCACAGTTTCAGAGGCAGTTTCCATGCTGTAGTAAAGGCATAACAGCTAGCACATCATTTGAGAGCTCACATCTTGAATCATAAAGAAGGAAAGTACACCAGAAATTGTGGTAGGCTTTAAACTTCCATAGACAACTTCCATGGGCACACTTCTTCCACCAAGCCACATCTTCTGAGGCTCTTCAGACATGCTCATGAGCTGAGAATCAAATATGCAGATTTCTGGGCCTAAGAGGGACATTCCCATTCAAGCCACCAAGAGATGGGACAGCTGGTTATATAGAGAGGCTTTTTTCCCCCCTCTCTCTTCTAACTAGTAGGTGCTTTGGCCAGCAGTTGTGTTTGCTTTGTTTTTAAAATAGTGGATTCTTGTGTCATTAAAAGGCAGTCTGTAGGCTACTATGGGAAGAAGAAAGTTTAGATAGAAGTACTGAGAGAAGCAGTCCTGTGTTTAGTGGATGTCTTAAGTTGAGAGGAAGGGAGTGAAAGCCCATTGATGAACCAATATCATCATGAATGCCATCCCAGACATCTTCTGTACCAAAAGGAAAGATTATGGTTTGCATGCAAGGACAGATAAGCTTGAAGTTTTCTGGAAAGGTGAGGAAGAGAATTTTGTCAGTTGCATTTTCTCTATCGTTAAGTGATATATATATATATATATATATATATATATATATATATATATATATACATACATACCTTTTCCTAAAAAGATGTTCAAGTTCTGAGTCCACATGAGAAAATTATCTTGTTGTGGAAAATGGAAATACTAGTTAAAGAGACCTTATGGAGACCTAGGGGCCTGTTTGTATCCAAGGTTCATGAATTTATGGTATGATCTGCACTTTTATTATTTCTCATGCTTTATTTACCATCCTGGGCTGAGGGACAGAATGGGGCATGTATTACAACTAAAGCTTTGGGGGAAAATGACAGCTAAAAGCAATGAGAACCTTGGTTGTTATGTAGACACCTCCCTAAAGATAGAAAGGAAATCATCAAGGACATTGGCAGAGTTCCAAATGTAGGAAGACTCTGACCCTTACACACACACACACACACACACACACACACACACACACACACACACACCACTCACACTCACATCTTCAAGAAGAAAAATAAAAGGCTGGACTGGTTGGTAGGTTTCAGATGGTGCCGGGATGTATCACAAAGCGTCGGGTAATAGGAATTCCAGATTACCAAACTATCATGAAATGTGCAAGGCTGCTCTAAAGGCAGCCCTACCTTGCCTGCCCTAGAGGAGTGTTTAGATCAGCAGAGGGAAAAAGATGATGGATATCTGATCACACTGGTTAATTAATTGCTGTAGGGTAAGTTGTTCCCTTCTTATCTTAGCAGGGAGTTCAGTCAATAATTGGGGAATATTGCTGAAGTAAAACAATGTTTTGTTTTTTTCATGTATAAGAATGGCAATTCAGTGTAGAAGGGGGAGAAAAAAATAATATAATTCATCAGCTTGACTCTGGTTTATCAGAACCTGCAGGGGAACAATGGACGCTCTCTCTTAACCCCTAGCATCATTGCCTTAGCAAGATAGTGGGTGTGAAAATGAAGAGGCTTCTTGACAAGTGTGTGTATCAAGTGCATCTGCAGTATTATTTTGAATGCTCAGTTGCAGCTCTGTCATTTCTCTCTGTGCTCATTTAACATGATGGACTTGTTTTGCAAATCATTCAGGTGGTAGGAGGATGAGAAAAGGAGGAAGCCTAGTCTGGAACATAAAATAAAAATTAAAAATATGGCCTCTTTCACACACTCCAACTCTTATTTCTCCTCACTCTCCTTGATCATCATGCTGCTCTGCAGTAAAGAAAGTGAATGGCTGGGTGCTGGAATCTTGTGCACCTGCCGATTAGTTGCTCATGAAAAGGATTCTGGTTTGACTTGATTTCTTGATTAGGGGAAGGCTTTCACAAGTCCCTATTCCGGGATAGTGAAGAAGCCCCAACATTCTAGTGAAAAATTTGGCAACCTTGCCAGGATCCACCGGCCTGTCTTCCATTCTGTATGCTGTACAGGTTGCCAAGCTCTTTCAGTGCACTTGTGTTATTTTCTTCACAGAACAGGCGCATAGTCTTTTTTTTTCTCTTTTCAGAATATACAACTGCAATACATGGGCATTAAATGCATAGTCTGAGAACTCTGAGCACATTAGTAGCAGAGCCCCAACTCTAGACCAGGTACCTCCTCAGGTGACAAGTTTGTCATCCAAATAGGCCTGGGAATCACGACTCAACTAATACTGTGAGAGCAAGAATGAAATGTTCCATTTTCTAGTAGTGGTATTTTTTTTTAAAGGAAAAGTGATAGGAAATCAATTTTAGCAGCAATTGATTTAATCCTACATATCCACATTATTGTTATTTGGCACTGTGTCATGACAACTAAATTATGACTGAATACTATGCATTGTAAGTTTACACTATCTTTTACATATAACAGCAAATATCAGTTCTCACCAGCCACATCTCAATGCTTGATGCCCACAGAAGTCTCAGACATCCCAGCTTGAGAAGTTAGACATGGGAGGAAACTTGCGATAGCAGAGGGATTGTTGAGAGGGCTTCCTATGTGCCCTTTGACTCTAAAATAGCATGAGGAACAGGGCTGGTATTTCCTCGCTCCTGGCTTTTCTTTGCCGCATGTGATAGCTGTTTCTTTTAAAATTGTATGAATCCATTCCTGTGTACATGGTATGTATTTTCAGTTTTGCAGTGAATCGCCACCAAATTTATCAGGTTCTCAAAAATATTTTGTGATAAATAAAATAAATGAAAATAAATGAGGCTATGATAAAGCTTTGAATGAATTGCCTCACTGTCTGATTAAATTGAGCACTTATTTACTGTTCTTATTTCTTTTATCTATAACCAGTCTTTTATCTACCCAGTCTTATGGGTTGTGCCATGTAAAAAATCAAAACTAGATTATGTATTTAGTACTATATCTAAAATTGTAGTGTAATTGATATTAGCAGTATTATTATTATCTGCAATGTCTTTGTACTGAACAGTCCTAAGATCAGAGTTCTCATACATGTAAGCAAGAGAAGGATATGTACTATCCTGAAATTACAAAGCACCTGCATTACTAATGTATGCCTTCTCTTGACCATGTAGCTTTATGCAGTACATACGTTTTAGTTGACCATCTTCAGTGTATGGAACATGTGTACTTCTTTCTGTAAATATTATTGTACTAAATCTTATTTTGAAGGATTTTAGGTGCTAATAGTCCTCAAATTCCTGTGCTACTTAGTTTTACAATTTAAATGAGTTTCAATGAACCTTTGTCATTATATAATTATAAGATTATGAGTGACTTTAAAATACTTTTATTTTTATTTAAGTATAATAAACATAAATTCATATATTTATAAAATAATAGATACTAATAACAGACAATAGCCATTTTATTATATAATTTCCTTATAAAAACATTTTTAGTTAATATTAAAAATATTTGGTGGAAGTCAATCTGGCGCTTTCTCAGGCAATTAGGAATAGTACTTCCTCAAGATCCAGTTATACCACTCCTAGGCATAAACCCAAAATTTGCTCGAATACACAACAAGGAAATTTGCTCAACCATGTTTGTAGCAGCTTTTTTCATAATAGCCAGAACCTGGAAACAACCCAGATGTCACTCAGTTAAGGAATGGATACAAAAATTGTGGTACTTTTACACAATGAAATACAACTTAGCAATCAAAAACGAGAAAATCATGAAATTTTCAGGCAAATGGTGGGATCTAGAAAAGATCATTCTGAGTGAGGTATCCCAAAAGGAGAAAGACACACATGGTATATACTCACTCATATAATCTTATAAGATATGATAAACATAATGAAATCTATACAGCTAAAGAAGACAAACAAGAAAGAGGACCTGGGGTAAGATGATCAATTCTTAGAAAGAAAAAATGGGAGGTACATTGGACGTAAGAGAAAACAAGTAACAGGACAGGAGCCTACCACAGAGGGCCCCTGAAAGACTCTACCTAGCAGTGTATCAAAGCAGATACTAAGACTCATAACCAAACCTTCAGCAGAGTTCAGGGAACCATATGAAACAAGGGGGAGTTTGTATGATGTGGAAAGGCAAAGAGCTCCACAAGGACCAAATATATCTGTGTACAGGGGTCTTTTCTGAGACTGACACTCCACCAAGGACCATGTATGGATATAACCTAGAACCTCTGCTCAGATGAAGTCCGTGGTAGCTCAGTAACCAATTGGTTTCCCATGGTAAGGGGAACAGGGACTATTTCTGACAGGAACTCAATTGCAGGTTCTTTGACCTTCCCCCCCAAGGGAGGAGCAGTCCTGCTAAGCCACAGGGGAGGACTTTGCAGCCAGTCTTGAAGATACCTGATAAAACAGGGTCAGACGAAAGGGAAGGAGGTCCTCCCCAATCAGTGGATTTGGAAAGGGGCAGGGAGGAGATAAGGGAGGGAGGGAGGGTTTGGGAGGGAATGAGGGAGCGGGATACAGTTGGGATACAGAATTAATAAAATGTAACTAATAAAAAATAAAAATAAATAAATGAAGAAAGAGAGATATGAGTATCCAAGAGGATTTATAGGAAGGGAGTAGAGATGAATATAGTTGAAATTCATCATGTAAAGGCGATTCTCAAAGATTAAATTAAAAATATTAAATATATATATTTGGTGGATCGGCCTAAAATGGCATATATCAATATAACTGTGTTTGAGCAGCTGAAGGGTCCTAACAAATGTACCTGCTACATTTGAGATGTTTAAATTACCATATGAGATCATCAAGGTCATATGTTGACATCTACCCTGCTTTTTTTAAAATAAGCAAACAAGTGGTTATTTTTCTTACTATAAAAAATAGAGGAGTCTTTCTATATTCATAATTTTTCTTCTGTCTTAATCTTGGGTCTGTAGAAGATTTTCTTTCTTTTCTGAACTGACCATATTGTTTCCTCCTTCCTGAACAGGGGTTACTATATTATAATTGTGCCTTTGAAGAAGTCTCGTGGAAAATTCATCAAGCCATGGGAGAGCCCTGATGAAATGGAGTTAGATGAGGTAACTGTGTCTTTGCTGTGTGTCCTTCCTTGGTTGTTCTATGGGAGCCTCTCAGCACTTTGTTCAGTTGGCAGCTCCAGTGCAGCTCTGGTGAACTGAGCGAACCAGTGAAGTGGAATACTGTAGAATCCTAACAAAGATTCTTTTGTTTTAACCAAAAGATGATAGTCTGTTTTATCTGTGCTGTCCTTATTCTTTTGCTACCTACCAATGGTAACCGTGAAGCAGAAATATGGAAGGTGATATCATTACTCTTAATAAAATTCTAAATGCCCTACTTTTTGAGGCTCTTTCAAAGACTGAATGCATTTTATAGCATATTGTAGTTAACCTGGTATAGGGTCTTCAGCATATTTTCACAGAACTCTACTCGGTCCCAAACATTTATTTGCCTTACAAATAAACGAAAACAAAAGTGTACTTCAGTGCAGAAAAAACAAACACAAAAACACAACAAAAAAAGTAAAATTCTGAGCAAAGAAGGAAATGTGGTACAAAAGGCATCAGACACTAAAGAGTTTGATATAGACTTCCAAAATCTTATAACTACATGATGTTAATGCTACTTCTTGAAACACAGGCACTTTTTAAATTGGTTTGATTTTATGTGTATGAGTGCTTTTCCTGCATGCATGTTTGTGCACTTTGTATGTGCCTGGTACCTGTGGAGATCAAAAATGGGTGGTGAATCCCCTGGAGCTGGGCTTACAGATGGGTGTGAGCTCCCATATGATGCTGGCAATGAAGCCTAGGTCCTCTGTAAGAGAAAGAAGTGTTCTTAACTGCTGAGCCCTCTCTACAACCTTATTTGTACTTTTTAAAAGTAATTACTACGTATTTCTGTACTGAAAAAACTAATCAAGAATATTTATCAAGATCTCACACATTATTCTAGCCAGCTACAGAGGGGAGCTTGGTGTTACAGTTGAAACACTATAGACACTTTTTTTTTTTAACAAAATGCTGTAAGTTTATAAGTCCCTCCCTACATGAAGAAATATGAAATTTTAATTTGTGTGGTTCATTTACAACATGGGCCATATATCCTAAAACAAACAAACAAACAAACAACAAAAAAACCCGTATTATTTCTATATATTCTTTTTGCCTCAGATTAATACAAATGGAGCAAGAACAATGATAAATTCTCTAATTACATTGCAAGGAACTGCTGGTGTTTTTGAAATATGTCTGCACAAAGGTGAATGTGGTCTGACAGAAAGAAAAGGGGATTTGGGGCCAGGCTTGCATCAGATATGCATCATCATCTCCACAAGTGAAACTCAGCAGCCCTTACCTGTATTGTATGTGAAGCTTGTTCAGCTTCAGAAGGCTTAGACAAGTTCAAGATCAAGTCTCTGCTTGTGTCACTGTCTAGTGATTAGGTGACATGGCTGCAGTACAAAATGACACCTTTCAGTAATATGGTCACATAACTTACTTTCCATTTACTTTCTGTCATGATGTCAAAGAATCCGGATCTTTCCTCTAAGCAGTTAACCCTAAGTCACTCTATAGTTCTTAGATGAATTAAAGAATTATAATTTTCACATTTCTATTGAAATTGGATTTCAAATGCAAAGGTAAATTGGAGAATCTATAAATATTTCCACCTATTAAAAATGAGTTTTCAAAGCACTGAGATCCAAGGCAAAAGGGACATCAAACAATAATAAGCTTTTCTTACAAGTGAAGCCATTTGATGGGAAGGAAAAGAAACTGATTCTCCTTTACAGCCAGGTTTTAACCTCCAGTCTGCACATTAACACTAATGGATTAAAATACAGGCTATGTGACATTGAACTTCCTTGCAATTAGATTCCACAGGTCTGTGCTACTTATTCCCATAACAAAGGGTCATTTTAATCATCCTTTGAGTTGTGGTGCATTAATCTGTATAATAGCTTGAAAAAGAACATTTTATTAATTCAAAACTTTTGGGTCAGGATAGGTTGTTTCCCACTTTTCTTACTGATATAATTGAGACCACATTGCAGAATTAATGGTGGAAGAAATAAGATATGCATTGACTGGAAAATGAAAATTATTTCTGATAAAGAACTAAAGCCCTTGATATAACTTCTGGAATTATGTCTAATATATTTTGTAACTGTTGTGGAGGGGAACAGATGAAGGTAGGCTATAACCTCACTTTCTGCTTACTCATCCTCTTTCTGACCCCTGCAGACAGGAATTGTTTTTTACCTAGTATGTGTGACAAAAAAAAAAAAAAAAAAAAAACATTTATAATTTTATTTTGAACATGGTACTGTTCAGTTTGACCGAAGAAGCAACGTTCTTCTCTTAATGTATTTGACCAAGTACTTTTTCAGTAAGGCCTATAATTCACGTTGTTGGAAATACATCAAGTAGAACAATGGCCTAAGGGCATTTCTACATGTATGCCTCACATCTAAGCCCATACCAGTTTTAAAAAGGCTTTTTAAAATTATTCAAAATTATATTCTGAGCTCATTTAATTTTTTGTCTGGGTTATTATCTGAGTGATAAATTTATAGACTAGAATTTCTGTTCTCAAGGTCAAACTGAACAATACAAGCATTGATAGTTGCAATGAATTTTGAGCAGAATGACTCCCAAATGTTAGTTGTATTTATTTCAGGGCAAGTGATGTAATATGCCAAAGTTTTTCATTGCACTGTACTTCAAAGCCTTGTCATAAAGTAATGAAGTCATTTGTGGCTATAATTTCAGCAGCTTGGCTAACTTTGGTATCATTTAAACTTACTTGAGCTGTTTAAAGTATAACACTGGAAACATCCTAAAGGGTAGTCTTGGAGGCATGGTTCTGCTCCAGAGTTGACTTCAGTAAATTACTGTGCTGGACCTAAAGAACACCAAAATGTTCTAATATTTAATCCTGAAGGACTTGTATTATATTTTCTAAATAAACCCTTGCAAACAGTAATCATGGGGATAATACTGATTAATAATGACAGCTGCCTATATCTGAAATGTGACTAGAACTTAGGTAGGGCTTGATCAGTGAAGTTGAAGCAGGGATGTAGTCACACAAACAACTGATGGTAAATGGTTTTGATTGACCAACTTCAAAAGACCAATCAGAGCATCTGTAGTGTATTTTTCCCTAGGGTTATAAAGACAATAATTTAGTGCACATTGAAAGTAACCTGTGTCGCCACCATTCGAGTACATTAAGTATTTGGCATCAGAGTTTTATAATTTATATGTTTAAAAAATTCAGGATAAGGAAAGATGATATTCATCTATGTTAATGAAAACAGATACACAAAATTGCATACATGCTAAATAAAAATAATTCCAAAGATCAGTGCTTAAATATGACATTAGATTTCTTGATTTTTGTACAACTATTAGGTTAGGTGAAAGTTAGCTAAAAAAATCTTTTATATGTGTTTCTCTTATGGATGGCTTAATTTTTGTCACACATTACACTGTGCATGCATTGAACCTTCCTGCCATGCACCATATTGCTCACTTAGAATTGGGGATAATTGTGATATGTTTTACATGGTTATTATAGTGAGCCAATGGACTGATGTTCATTTAGGCTTCCTGGAAGAGTTTCTTGTACACAATGTGTTTACTTAAGGAGTGGTCATCATCATCATTGTAAAGCTATCTCTGACAACAGATTTGTAAGGTAAATTTCTATTCCTTCATCCTGGAAGATGGAGCATAATTGAGTGGCCCACTGGAATGTATATGTAGATATATAATTACATAAAATTTAGATAAAAATTTGGCAGAGCATGTCTAATCCCCTGAACTTATATAAATGCCTTATATCTTATATAATTTTAGTTGTAGCAATAATCTCAAATTTCACAGACATGTTTATAGCATGATAAATTAAAAATTATTGATACATGTCATAGGAACAAATTATTACATAGCCACAGGATGACTTCCACATTATTAGATTTTGAGTCAGCGTTGTACATTTGCGGTTCTTGGTACAAAAGAGACTGTATCACCTATTGGTACTGGCAGAAATATTTGAGTTAGAGAAAACCAATAACCTTTTCTCCATAATCCTGATTGTGGCAGCATTTCTTTCTTTGATATTTCAATTTCTTAATTTTTGTATATGAGTGTCTTGCTTGTACATATAACTGTTCACCATATGCATGCTGGTGTCCACAGAGGCCAAAAGAGGGCTTTAGATCTTGCAGAACTGGAGTTATAAATGGTTGTAAGCCATTATTTGGGATCTGAGAATCAAACATAAGTTGACTGAAAGAGCAACTAGGGCACTGAACTGCTGAACCATCTATTTCTCCCTCTCCTGCCAGCATCTTTGTACAAAGTACACCTCACCAATTTGGTTTTATAATTTCCTTTCCAGCACAGAAAACAAACATAATACTTTTGCTGCCCAATCTGCCTATGTCCTTTAATTTTGTTTACCATGATAAAGGTTGGGTTTGTCCTCAGGTACACAGGCTTTGTCCAGTTTGTCCTCAGACCCATGCCACTTTCTCTACAGACATTAAAACAGAACAAAAAAATCTTTCCAAAAAGTCACTAAAGTTTGATCACTTACCTCAAAAGGCATCCAGGACTAGCAGAGGCTTCTTCTCAGTTAGACTCTAAAATATTGTATAATAGAAGACAGAAACAACTTTACATTGTTTTGAAATCAATTTTCATATCATTAATGATATTTGATTCCAAGGAAAGACAATGAAAAGCAATAAATTATTTAAACATTAACTTTAGATTTTTTCTGAAGAAATATAAGGATGTATGTGGGGGGATTCTTTCCTTCATGATACTGAAATTTATTCTTACCCATCCTACTGACCATGTCACCTGTCTAAATACATACTCCTCAAAGCTAATTCTAAGAGAAGCTGACTTAATGGTAAAGTTGAGAGTCTCTTCCAACTAGTTAATGAAAGATGTAAGCTGAGCCAGACATGGAAATAAGTGACAATGACTTCTGAGAATAGGTAAATCAAAGTCATTCATTAGATTCCAAGTCTGCATACTTTAGAGAATTTTTATCATATAAATGATCCACAGTAAAATGGTGGCATCTTGTATAAGAATATCATATTTTAGCACTTAGATGGCTTTGATGGGCTACTAATTGTTTCATGTGTCTCCCATGAAAGCAGGCTTTTGTGCATCAAACTGTGCTGCTTCCTTAAACAGGTTATGATGTAGTACTGGCCTTTTGAAGGATTTCATTAGTGTAGGAAATTATGTGGGCTTCCAGATCTAATGCCCTGAGGAGACTGGCCCTTGCAAATCAGTTTGGCATCTTACCTCAGAGGAAGCAAATATTTGAAAATCACAACTGTGAGTCAGTTGTGCTGACCTCCTGCTAGAAAAGTGAGCAAACTGTATCAGGTTCTACCCAGTCCTGGATTAATTTCTCCCTGAGACATCAATAAGTTGGTTGTTTATATTTCTTTTCTTTTTCTTTTTTTTTTTTTTCTGTTTGTCACTTTTCCCTTAAGCTGCTTAAGGAGATATCTAGGAAACGCAGAAGCATCCGTTTTGGGAGAGAAGTTGAATTAAAGCCATATATTGCTGCTCACTTTGATGTCCTTCCCACTGAGTTCACCCTGGGGGATGACAAACATTATGGTGGATTTACAAACAAGCAACTCCAAAGTGGACAAGAATATGTTTTCTTTGTGCTAGCCGTGATGGACCATGCCGAGTCTGTAAGTTAATTATGATGGCTTCTGTTTCCTTCACTTGTCCATTTTCACCACTGTGCACGTACCCCAAGTACGTCCTCACAAGCTGTTACTAACGGAAGTATAACATTGGGCTGCCTGTCCTTCTAGCATTACTGCACATTCTGCATGATACTATATTACAAACAAGATGGCATCTCAGATGACAGGAATTTCCCATGCAAAATACCAGATTGATAGAGCATAGGACTTCAGAACATTTTCTCTCTTTTTTTAGTTGAAAATGATTTGCTTTAAAAAATACTGTTTTTCACGTTATGTGATCCAGGAGACATTACCCCAGGTGGTATTAGTAGGAAACAAAAGATTCTGTCATTCACAAAGCATGTTTCAAAACATGGACTGTGGCAGTTCTTTAATTTATTCTCCTGTAACTGTAAGTACACAGGGCTTCTATTCAGATTCACCACCAGACAGTGAATCTAGGGAAAGGTGACAACAACCAGCTTCTTCAATTATAGAAAAGTATGAGTGACTTGATCAGTGAAAAGCCAAGAAAGTTACAGAATAATTCAATGAATGAGAATACTTAAGAAACTTTAAATAATGAGTTGTCTTGTTTTATGTAATTCCTCCTGCTCCTCTATCATTTTATCCTTCAGTTTCTTTGAATGCTTTAAATAAAACAAAAAGGGAAAGAAACAGTAGACTGGAAGGAAGGTTGATGTTTAAAGTGGCAGTTCACATTAACATTTAATAAATACATTCCTAACTGTATCCTAATCAAGGCTTAAATCTGACAGGCTTGGCAATTGAGTTGAGCTGTTCTCTTTATGGGTGAAGCCCACAGTTTATGATAGATCTCTGTGTCAGATGCTCGTCTGGACAGCAGGGCCTCTCTTCAGATGACTAGAGGAATTCTTCCATGGAAAATCAGAGCACAAAAACAGCCTCATTTACCTTTGTGTGTAAATGTCATTTGAAAGCCTTCATGGAATTTCGTACATCAGGATGCTCTCTGTATCTAGTTTGAAATTTTTAAAGTAAAATACCAGGGGAATGGAATGTTAGAAATCATTTTTTCTTTAAAAATAAAAAATACTCTTGACAAAATTTCTTTATATAGTTCTAGGAATGTTTCAGAAGATGCACTTGAAACACTTAGGTAAATCACAGAATTCAGCAAAGATGGCTTACCAAATCCTTCAGAATGATGACTGTGCCTTCCATGGGTTCCATGGATTCTGCAGTCTCCCAAGCATTCCCACTCATGTCTACATGTTTCCTCACTGATGCAGTCTGTTTCTCTCTCTCACTATCTCAGATTTCTGTCTCCTAGAGCATGGGTAGCTCTCATGTTCTGCTTTCTTGAAAACTGTTCCTCTATCCTCCAATAGACATCATTGTCATCATCCTCATCTAGGCGTGGGATGTTGTTACCCTCCCAGTACTACCCGGCTATGATTTCTGTCTGGTTTGGTATTGTACAGGGCTTGCACTGTTGATCTTACGTGTCTGGAAAATACTCATTCCTTTTAGCCACCCAGTACCTCCAACTTTCAGTCTTTATGTTCTATCTTTCATTATAACCTTTGAGCCTCGAGAACAGGGGTATAATTGATACAGATGTCCCATTTAGGGCTGGTCATTGCCACTCTGTAGTAGCTCGCATGCTGAGCAGTTATGGGTCTCTATGTTAATCACTGCCTGCTTGAAAAAGAAGTGTCTAATGAAACATGTTCTCTGCTTCTCTGTTGAGTTTGTACTAAAATTCAGAATATGTGCTTTAAGGTAAATTTTTAAAAGACTGAGATTGAAATCTCAACTATACTTTCAGATCTTGAACACATTTTATCCTTTTTGTCTTAGCATTTTCAACCATATGAAAAGATGCGTTTTTGTTGTTGTTTTTGTTTTTGTTTTTTTTGGTTGTATGTTTTAAATGACGTTTGAGTGAGGGACTAACATATGAATAAAATGATGAGTTTTTAGGAATCAATTTAATACTGTGTTCCTTTAGTTAGAATAAAGTAGTAGGTTCTCTCCTGGGGCTTAAGGCCTGCCTTTCTATCTACAAGTTCCATTATATTAGCAGTGTTTCCCCTTACATATCTTGTATGCTTGAGCCAGCATTCAGTTCATAGTCTATAGTTGTATCCAGTTTTCAGTGATATGGTCTTTTTGGAAGTTTTAGATTGCTATGGCTGATTAGTAATAATAGCTATAATCATTCTAATTGTTGGTAGGCAATTTGCAGAAATAAAAACCCCTTCTTTACCCTTTTTACCTCCCCCAACAAGGAGATGTTGATAATCTGTTGCCTCCCATTAAGAATACCAGAAATTGGTTTTAAATGATAATAATGTTTAATCTCTTTCATTATTTCTTCCCACTCAGCAAATTCTACTTTCTGTGAGGCAGGTATCATTTCATGCCTGTGCTTTCTTTTCCTTTTAACATAGATCTCTTTCCTGACTTATTAGAAATTCATGTGCTTTAGAAAACCCTTTCTTTAAATTTCCATTGTGATTGAACATTTTCATTATTATCTCAACGCCTTTTGGTAAAGAATTTCAAATCAGGTTGTTTGCTCACTTCTCTCAATTTGAGGTTAGCCAACAAAGTGGAAGGTATCCTACCAAAACAAACAGAAAAAGAATCATGTTTCTTTGATATGCAAGCTCAATGCCCAGTTCTTTATGTAAATTATTATCTATGCATGTTATATTTGTAAATCATATATATGTGAATCTGTGCTCCAAGACTTCCTCCCATTTCCTCTCTCTCTTGCTTTTAGTTATGTCTCAGAAAGTTCAAAAATGCTGAGTTTTCATGTACTTCATGCGCAGAAAATCTTGAAAGTCTTTTTAAACCTGTTCTGTGAGGTAAATAAAATAGAAAACAATAATAAAATTCAAGTACTCAAAGAAGCATGTTTTCTGCTTCTCTGCTGAGTTTGTACTAAAATTCAGAATATGTGCCTTACAGTAAATTTTTGAAAGATAGAGGTTTAAATCCTAACTATATTTTCTGATCTTGAACAAATTTTATACATTCTTATCTTATCATTCTCAACCACTTGAAAAGATGAGGTGTTTTTGTTGTTCTTTTGTTTTGTTTTTTCGTTTATTTTTATTTTATTTTATTTATTTATTTTTTTTTTGGTTGTTTGTTTTACTTCATTCAGCAAAAATGTACTGAGAACTTTCTAAGTACAATGTGGTATGCTAGCCACTTTAAACAAATAAACATGGATAGCATATATATTTTAAACCTTCCAAACATTTAGTTTCACTTGAGAAAACCAAGTATACATAACCATCTTTAAAAACAGAATTTTGTGCATATCACTAAACAAGAAATGAATGGCTAAATGAATTTGTACTGTTCCTATCCAGTATTTGGTATCCTGTGAACAAGCCAGTGTTTACATGTGTCCTTGTTAAATAGTTGGATTTTAGGAGTTAACTGTCATGGAACTTGTGGCTGTATTAATTAGCAATGATAGAACATTTAGGAAGCAGCGTCAAAAGCTCACTTTGATAGAATCATTACATACAGTAAGGAGATTTAAAACAAAACTGCTAAGGCTTCTGATAACCATAGTAAGGTACCCAGGTCTCATAGAGGTATTACCAGAAATCCTGTCTCCAAGGCATTGCAGTTACAAGTTAGCAGTACAAGTAGCAGTTGTACTTAATAAAATTCGGAAACTCTGGGTATGGATAGGAAAGCATTAATGAGGTTCGAAAGAACAAATAGTGTCCATGAGACTAGCAGTTTAACCTAATGTTACCAGTTAGTCAAACCTGTAGTCTTTTTTCTTGGGTGAAAGCTTAAGGAAGTGGGAATCTGGACAAAGGTGTATATGGGAAGAAGGAGGATCTTCATTTGAACCTGAATGTCTAGGCAATTGAAAGTGAATGTCTCTGCTTTTAAAACATTTAAAACTGAATATCTCCTGGCCTTATAAGAACAAAAAGATAGTCAGAGAACAGAACAGAAGAATGGTGGGCCAGAAAGTCAGACAGTGAGTTCACAGGGCCCGTGCAGTTTGAAAGATTGGGAAAGAGCTCCTGAAATACAGAATTAGGATAATCAGGAAGGGAGTTATTAAGTCCTACTCAACTGAGGCAAGTCTGAAAAGATACTTAAAACCTGAGGGATGAAAAAAAGGCTATTAGGTTTAGTAAATGATATAATAGTACTAAAGGTCACAGTTAAATGAAAATAGATGAGTAAATGGAAGGAGACACCTGCAATCAATGGGTGTAAATTGACTGTGAATAAAAGAAAAAATAAAAGAACTTAAAAAAAGGTGAATTCGAGAAAAGTGCTTCATTTTAAATGGGACAAAATAGAACAGAATAGGACATTACAGAAACAAAGTCCATTCCTTGTTGAGTAACTGTATTTTGAAGATATGTGGTAGATTTCCTCTGGGGGATAAAAACAACAATAACAAGACAAATGAACTTCTAATTGGTAGCTGTCATAAATTTATATATTAGTTACCAAATCCTTCTAAATTCTAATAATTCTTTTTCACAAATCCATACATCTTGTTCTCTAATTTAAATATTGGCATACTCTTTTGTAACTGTAGACTTGTTAGGATCCAGAAGACACTGAAAGAACCCCAGACTCAAGTTGCATGCGAGCAACAAAAGGCATTTATTCTGCAAAAGACCAGCATGTTGGGGCCACCATCAGGCAGAGTGGAGACCCTAGACAAGGGCGCACAGCTCTTTTTCTAGGAAACTAGGGAAATTTTTGCAAGGGTGTAAGTGCATCAATGATTGGCTAGGGCTAGCTAGGGTTTGATTAGGGGTTGGGGGCTCTCTAAACTGATTCAAATCAGCTCAAACTGGTGTGTGCCAGAGAAGTTACAAGGGTCGACTCCTAACTGGCTTCCATCCAGATGGTGAGTCAGCTGCATTCCTGAAGATATGCCCCATTCTGAGAAAAGATACCATCCCATTTTTTATGGTTACCTCCAGGCTATTTCTTGGGTAGGGCTTGTTCCTGGAATTGGTGACCTATGGCCTAGTTCCTGGGACTGATGACTTTTGGCGGGTGGCGGGGGGGGGGGGGGGGGGATGAGAGAAGGCAGGCCTTGTCCTCTCAGACTTAAATGTCTTGAAAATGTAGAGTGCTGAGAATTTCTGGTGTGCTCTTACATTGATTTTGATACTGGTTTGTTTTCCTATGAAAATGTTTGCCATTGCTGATCTCTGTAACTTCATGACCTGGACTGTCTCATGTTCAAATCTTGGAACCACATTGTTTCTCATTTCAGAGTGTTCTTTTCATATTGGAATATTTGATTAGATTTTTAAGAGTCCTAACTGAAAAATCTATAAAATATCCTGAAATCAATCAAAAGCTTTTAGACTTCACAGCATTTGAATCACAGAGTGGAGTTTTTGGATTGGGAATATTCAAGTCTAACATCTTTATTTTCACATAGCAATTAATATATCACCACAATGTAAATGTTCATTGAATATTGGTTAATGCGTTTTTTTAAAAAAAGCTCTTTATTTTTTATTTTAATACAATTACATTATTTTCCTCTCTTCCTTTCAACCTTTCATGCACTCCCTTTGCTCTCTCTCAAATTCATGGCCTCCTTTCTTTAATTGTTGGTTTGTGTGTATGTGTAAATATATGTATGTATATGTGTATGTTGTAAATATATACAACCTGTTCAGTCAGTGTAATGTTATTTGAATGAATGTGTTGTCAGAGATGACCATTTGGTATTGGATGACCAATTGGTGTGCTCCTACCTAGGAAAGACATTTCTCGGGCTCTCAGCATTCCTAGTTACCTTTAATTCTTTGTGTAGAATAGAAGCCTAATGAGATTTCAGCTGTCTTCATTACCATGTCTATTGATACCATCTTTGTTCATTCAGGCCATGTACTAGGCAGCTATAGCAGTAGAATTTCATGTCTGTAGCTTTTCTGACATTTTTAGGGGACACAGCCTCATAGTAAGCCTCCTGTTCCTCTAACTCCTACCACCATTCTGCTCCCTCCTCAACACTAATACTTGTGCTTCAGGTGTAGGCATCGTGTTTGTAGATTATTCGTTGAAACTAAGCTCGACAACTCTTTTTGCTCATTTGTGGCTTTCTGCAATGGTCTCTCTTTTAAAGAGGGATGAGAACTACAATCATCTCTAGGTACTAGAACAAATATTCAGAGTGTACCTAGGAACTGTACATTTCATAAAATGACTGCTAGGGATTCCTTTCTCCATCCATTACTTCACCAGCCGCAGGTTGTTGACTGGGTTTCCAGTACCAACTGCAGTTTTCTTCTTGATGAATGGACCTTAAGTTCAATTACAATGTTGTTGGTCACCAACAATGTACCTGTGCTACTAGTGCATCCCTAGAGTTACCATGACATGTTGGTTGTTGTGGTTCCTACAGCTGTGTAGGAACATCTATCATTTCCCTCCTTAGAGGTTTACATGGCTACTACTTCTGTTACTAGGAATATTAGTCTTCAGGGAGGAGGCTTTCAGATCAGATTCACCTCAGGTCTTCTGAATCCTATGTCTGAAGTGCATGGTGTCTTTAGCAGTAGGGACTTACTTTCCACCTTAGGGTGACAACCAATGTCAACAGCAATAGCCTGTTTGTGGAATCTCTTGGATAACCCTAAGCAACAACTCTGAAGAAGACTTCTCATACCTGTTGTTGTGACTTTTCTTAGATAGATTGACTTTTGAAGGGAACATTGTCAGCCCAAGTCTGATGCTTGCTTATTGGTATTTTATACTTCATAAAATTAAATATGCGAATTCCATGGGGAAAGTATCTTTTACATGACCTAAACCATTCAAAATGATTTTGTTACATCGTGCATTTCCAGCATTGTAAATTGACCTCCTTCCTTTCATTCTTGTTTGTTATTTTGCTTCCTTTTCTTTTTTTAACTCATCCCTCTTTTCCCCAGTATTTGCTTAATATGACATTATCAGTCTGTCATCAAATACATATCATAGGTTTTTCTCTCATCTTAGTGCTAAAGATACTCTTCAGAAAGACATTATTATCTCACTAAACTGGACTCTGCTTATCCTCAGAAGATGTATGCAACCAGCCCATACTCGGACCCTGTTGTGTCAATGGATCTGGATCCACAGCCAATCACTGATGAAGAGGAAGGCTTGATATGGGTCGTAGGTCCTGTCCTTGCAGTGGTCTTTATCATCTGTATTGTGATTGCTATTCTTCTTTATAAAAGGTAAGTCTGTTCTGTATTTTAATTTTGACTTTGAGGACTACCTTGACTTAGTAGAATAAATCATTTTTGCTATGATTGTGTGGTAGATTTTATGTCATATATTTGAGGACAATGCAGTAACTAATATTGGAAAGCATGTTTTTGTCATGCCTAGAACAAGCTGGGATGACTGGGCTAGTGGTGTGGTTTCTATTGTACGGCATTCACTCTCTCGCTCTCCATCTTCTGTGATGCATTGTGACAGCCAGTTTCATGTTAGCAAGATATCAGGACATCCTCAGCAGCTTATTCTATGCAAGCTTTAATTTGTTTTTAGATGTTTATTTTTTAAAATTTTATACATTTCTATCTATTTCATAAATCTAATGTGCACATGTGCTAAAATTGTTTTATTCTATAGCTGTTTCTTATAATTTAGCAAACATAACTAAATGATTAAGGATTTTTAAAAAGAGAAAAATGGGTGGAAGGGCTAGAGAGAATTCCCGCCTAGTTTTTCTGCATCTTATTCCAAATAGTCACTATCAATGTTTAAGAAGGGAGATCAGAAAGTGCTGTCTTCTAATTAAAACAAATTGCAACCACAATCTTTGTACGTCTTAGTAGCAACTTGATCAATATCTTGTCATTTCTATCCTTATTCCTTTGTTCTTATGTTTATAGAATAGGCTTTTTATCTCTTCATCATCACTGTCCTTCCCTGGGGAACTGTCTAAAAATCTACTTTATTTGTTCCAATACAGAGAGAAAGTTGAAACAATAAAAGACAATGCAAAGCTCATACTCATGTTTCATTAAGTTGTCTATTCTATCTTGGAGTTAGGAAGAAGGAGATAAATACCCCTACTTATCCCTGTAGATTACTGCCATCATGTAATTGCTCAAGTTGTAAAATAGCAGAGAATGAGGCGTCAATGACAGAATCTCCTCTTAGTTGATGCTTTGAGTCTTCCTATGCCAGTCTTTATCTTATTGATATGCCTCTTAAGGAGCATGTTATATTTTCTCAACTCTCTTCTGTATAAGACATAAACACCATGTGGTTTAGGTCAGTCATGAGGCCTATGTGAGCCAAGGCTAGAGTTGGTGTGATAAAAGTAGTAACCCAAGAGAGAAAATGTATTTTATTAACAATCTGATTGTTATCTGGATAATACTCAATCAAATGGTCACATCCTACACTGCAATCTTGCCAGGGAAAAAAAGTACCTGTTTTCAGGTCCATTTCTAGCCAAGGCAATGTGATATTTCTGATATTAAAAATAGACAGAATGTATGCCTCATTTTCAGGTCATATTTTATTATGATATGTGAGGCAATTAATAACTAATTCCATTGTATGTGTAAGTTAATTATGTAAATATATAAAATTAAGAACTCTAACCTTGATAATTTTTATTTATACATTTATTTATTACAATTTATTCATCTTGTATCCCTTCTGCAGCCCCCTCCCTCGTCTCCTCCCAGTCCCACCCACCTTCCTCTTCTTCCCCTATGCCCTTTCCATAGTCCCCTGACAGGGGAGGACTTCCTCCCCTTCTGTCTGACCCTAGACTATCAGGTCTTATCAAGGCTGGCTGCATCTCCTCCTCAGTGGCTTGGCAAGGCTGCACCCCCCCCCCCCAAGAGGAGGTGATCAAACTATAACTACATTTTTCTTGATTCATTTACATATGCTTGAAAAGAAGCAGCTCATTTATAATTTTCCTTAATCTTGCAAGAGGAAGCATCTTATTTAAAGGTTTCATGACTCTGTTAAGAGTTACATTCGCATGTGCACATGTGAGCATCTTCTAATGTGATTGTTGGAAAATGCATACATCCTCGAATGCTAAGTATATTTAGCTAGCCATCTGAAGGCCATGGAACATTTCTGAAATAGAAATGCTTGCTTCAGCACTAAAAACGTTCCTGACTTGAAATTTAAGTAGAACCAACAATGTTGTTCTTGATTATCATGAGGCAGTTGAAGAGGAAATCTGTATTCAATGAATGGTGTCTTTTATAGCTTAGATTCTGAGCAAAGTTAATTATATAATATGTATTTAAGTCCCTCTTAGGTTCTTTCAGGTTATGTATAGATCAGCTGCAGTGACAAAAAAATGAAAATATCATTATTTATACAACTATAATTAAGAAAATATTAATATTTTACTTCCTGTATACAAAAAATGTTTAGAGATATCAATGGCATAAAATAGAAGTGGGTCACATTGACTTGATAATTGCCTTTACCATCTACACCTGCTCACAAAATGGTTGCTTTGGAAACAGCCAGTAGTTATAGATGGCTTGTCATATTAATAAGCTTGTTTTACCCAGCAACTTGAGATTTTTAGACATTTTTCTTAATAATTATTTTGATGTGGAAAAGGGACACTAATTTCTATCACTCTGTTCATTATACTTTTATTTTATTCTGTGAATTTTTATGTCATTGATAGCCAGTGACAAAACTATTACTGAAGCCTGTATAAGGGCCCTAAAGTATATACTTACTGTTAAGAATATTAAACTACAGTTGGTAGATTTATAGTGTTGCAAAATATTTCTTCCTTTGATTTATTCGTAAAGATTTTCATAATGCATTCATCTAATGATTCAACAATATAAATTCAGAAATAAGACGCTAACAAGGCCTAGGAAAACACTGGAATATAAATCAGGAGCCCTGTGGCCAAGGTTAACTTCTGTGGCTGAAGAGCTAGAACGCCTTGCCAACACCTCAAACTTTATCATTTATAAAGAAAATAAATAAACTAGACAAGTGAGCTTCTTAATAATACTATTCCATAATCTGAAAGTATAAAGAGGTAATAGCACTCTATATTTTTCTATTTTATATGTATATGTGTGTATCTAATTGTGATATATAAAGCCAGCTTCCCATTTTCCAGCCACCATTGACAAAATTCACCAGAGGACTAATTTTTCCATAGTCATCTATTCTGCTCAGCTTCCTGTGTAACACTCAGTGATTAGTTCTAATACAGCCTGAGATTATTTATATAAAAAGTAAACATTTTTAAATAAAATATTAGCCTTATTATATGAGAAAAAAATCTCAAGATGATAGTGAATTTTTCTGTATGCCATGGTGTGGGGAAGAAAGTGCAAAATGTGAGGCTAAAGAAATTCATGGCATACTATAAATAGTAATAACATCTGTGGACACAATAGTTTAGGCCAGGAAGAGAGAAATTTCTGTCCATATTTTCCATGATTTAAGAGTGTAAATCATGAGGTAGATGATACAAAACAACTAATTTTAGCTTTTCCAGCTATTCCTAGAGTCTCCTGTTTTATCATCAACATACATGTATTTCTAAATTTCCACAAGGTGTATCATCGCAGCCATTATACCTTGTGGAGAAGTTAGGTCCCTACCCAGTGCAGGATCATTGCTGCTTGACTCTGCCTCCTGTACTACAGCAGTGTACCCCTGCTGGAGTCCCAGTCCTCACTCCATGCCACTCCTCCTATCTTGGTCAATCTTCTCATATTTAATGACTGAGTGCCTTCCTCTCCTCCCTCTACTCAGGCTATCCTAAACGCCCACTTTCTATGACCTTGAAGTTCTAGTTATTAATGATAGAACCTGTTGTGTCTCTATCTATAATTGTCCATTATCTTGACTCTCTTATTTCTTATTGTCTCCCGAGCAACCAGAACAGAGGTACATTGACTACGTGACCAATAATATTAATACATGACATGTCCAATAATATTAAATTTACTTTCCTCCAGCTGTTGATTATATAACTTATTATCAGTTTCATCTTTTATATCTTTTATGACCTAAATTTACCTGATTTACAGGCATTCAAAAGTAGATATTTAAAGAAATATAAATGCATGTAAAGGCTGAATCAGGCATTCCTGTAGGATAAATGTTCTGTTAGTTAACTCTCCATCTTTTCATGTAAAGTCTCAAGCAGCCTTTCTTTTCCACCAAGAGGAGATTTCCTACACCACAGTCTCTGATACCCATTAATGAAAAGTTAGTGAGAAAGGTCAGGTTGTTTGTTTGCTTGCTTGCTTGCTTTATTCAGGGTACTAGATAAACCACTTTACATTTCATAACAAAGAACTAAGCTAACTAAGTGTGCTGTCACTGTCATCCTTCACTGTGTGTTTATACAGATAAATGTGACATTTGTTTTTCTTTCTTTGCTCAGTGGACTGCCTTGTCTCTAGTACCTGTGTCTACAATACCAACATTTTACCTGTTGCCTCCGAGTGAATATTTTTTTCAGATTAATTCTTTCAGGAGAAGGCTATAGTCCCTGAAAAACAGCATGTTTCAATAGTCATCGTATCACCACAGGTGGAAGCACCTATAAGTAGCTGGTGGATGTATTTATAGAAAGAAGCACCACATAAGGAAATGGCCATCTTCTCAATGGCTAGTAATAAAACATTCCTGGGACTTAGCTGAGCTATACAGAAGGGTCATGTACATTGGATTTATAATCACAAGTACTATGTTTTTAAAGACTTAAAATGTGATTCATCTTTTATTATAAAAATAATTTATGATTGCCTTACTTTTCAAGAAGTGTTGAGAAAATTATTTCTGCTACTGTATTTCATTGTGGTGTAATGTTCCAGAGTTCAAAACTTTCCTCTGTTCAACGCTGTTTGCAGAATTTCATATCCTCAAGGAAATTACATACTTCTTAGCTAAAGACTATATTTCTGAAATTCTGTTGTATTTTCATTAAAAATATTAGTTGTTTTCCTGAGTTAGATCTTAAAAATTTAATATCTTCATCATTATACACTTTCTGTACTGATTTTAGCAGCATTTTTTATAAGTAAAAGTGAATGCACCATTGAAACCCATGCATTCTTTATTCAGTGATGTAGTCTCGTGGCCTCCATTTTCTCATGATTAGAGGCCTCTGAACATTTTGATGCACTATTGTTTACTAATATGTATGACTTAGGTGTCTCTGCTTGTGAGCACTACTTTTCAAAACTTGGTTGTCATGGTTACTCTTGTTACCATTGGCCAACTAACATTAAGCCTTTCTTTTTTTCCTTTTTTAATTTTTATCTTTTCTTTCTTTCTTTATTTTGTGCTGCATTAAATGGAGCAGTAAACCTGACAGGTGAGGAATAGAGACTAAACCCCTTCCATACTCAATAGGGAAAGCTAAGATACAGGTAGTCTTGAATTGTTGTTGAGGTGAGGGGGGGGCAGCCTCAGACATCCCACCTAGCAAGTGGAAGCTGGACAGAGCCTACACACAGGTGATAATTTGGATATTAAAATGATGATGAGGTAAATATTTTGACTTTATGAGAAGGAAACAATGTATTGTCTCACAACCTAATTTAGAAAGCCATGAAGCCAGTCTCTGGATTTTGTGTTCAGGGGTAAATTGAGTATTTGTGTGTGTTAATGTGTCTGCAGGTTAGAAATGTGAGTTGTCCTGTAGACCTTTTGTTTTGTTTGTTTGTTTGTACCCCTTAGTGAACCCTCATGAAAAATACAAAATTGTCCTCATGTCACCCAGCCCTGGTTAGCACAACAGTATAATGGCTAAAATATACTTGATGATGCTTCCAGACTGATGTCTACTTTTTAACTTATATACATAGACATGCTAAAATTCAACTAAGAAAAGGATCTTTGAGGTCATCTGCTGTCCTGCTAGCACTATCCTCAGTGACCTTCCGTGTGTAGTGCCAGTGCCAGCAGCTTTGTAATCATTATTCCTTGAGGATTTTCTAGAAATATAAATTCTTATTTCTCACCTGAGAAAACCAAGTCTACAGTCCATGGCATTGACACATCAGCCTGTGTTTTAAAGAGTCCTCATAGCTGTTTTTTTTATTCACTTAAGTTTGATAATTATTCATTGCTGTCTTTAAAATCGCCCTATATTGCCTGACGGCCACACTGAAACACAGTGACAGGAATGTTAAAACCTTCAGGAAGGGGTCTTTGTGGACACCAGGAATATCCATTAATACACCAGAAAAGTACAGATTACTTTGTTTAAGCCAAAATACACAGTACTTTTAACCTACTTCCCATTCCCTGGTTTTATTGTTAACCATGCAGGCATTTTACTGACTATACTTCTTCCTCATTGTACTCACATTGGAGAGTCTGACTAAAACTTAAGACACCATCTTCTTTTTCATCAGTGAAAGAACTAAGAAAACTTTCTATAGCTGATACACAGCCTGATATACTTGAGAACATAATTAGAGACACTGAAACAGTAAAGTCTTTCTGTTAAATATTTCTACTTTCTTTAAATATTAAGAGTAGAGCTTTCATAAAAGGTGTTACATTCAAAACCTCCTTCCCGACAATGAATACAATCTTCCAAACAAACTCAGTTTTCTCTGAAATCCTACCTTAATGGCCATGTAAAAGGGAAATGAAAATAGCATTATATTTTTACCATTGTGGAATGTCATGACATCTTTAGTTTTCCTTTAACTGCACAATTTCTTTATATGGTAGATAGTTGTCATTTTAAGAAATAATCTGGAAGTAGAATTTGATATCCTTAATAGGAAAACTCTAATGTTTCTGGCCATTGATCTATGTAGTTTTCTAATTGAAAATGAAATAATGGGACCTTGGAACATTTATTACAAAATGCTATGCCCCACATTCATTCTAGGCCTGGTGTAGGCTATTCCATCCTCTTCATAATTTAGGATAGTAAATCTTAAATAAAATTGAACTACTTATAATGGTTCCTGATGATAACCAATACTGTTTCTTCTAACTCTTTCTTAAACATTCTTTGTGTGTTTGAAAAGCTCCAATTCTAATAAGTAAGTGTCTACCAGTAGTATCATTATAGGCAGCCACAATCATACCTTTTTTTTTCAGCAGAACAAAGCTATAAGAGTCTTTGATCTTGGGGGATCTCATTTGAGCAGACAAAGTAAAAGAGAAATTAGCTATTACATGACCAGAAGCCTCTTTCAATCCTTCATGAACAGAAATTACATAGAACGGACAATTTATAAGTAATTTTAATCCCTTACTATGATCTTTCTAAGGCTTCTATCCTAACAAATGGTATCATTTCCAAATTTCCCACTTCAAAAAAAACAAACAAAAAAAAAACCAAAAAAAAACCCAAAAAGGCTGAATTTCCTTACAAAATGTTCCCTCAGCATAGCCAGTGTCACTCAGCCTGTCCTCTGGGAAAAAGAAGATAAGGAAGCTGTTCAACGGTTCTCTCAAGAGTGAAACAATTTTTTTTTTGCCTAGATATTTCTAATTCTGCTTTCCACACCGTTGAATGAATAGCAGTAGAATCACTTTGGAAAGGAAAAAAAAAATATGCAGGTTTTCATCATTGGGTCTGGCACATCAATAGAGAAGTATACATGTGGCTACTTACCCATAAAGACCCAAGCCTGGGGAAAGCCCTGTTGTGTGACATGAAAAGACCAGCTGTAGGCTTCCTCTGAGACTGACTGGTTAGCTGAAGTCTTTGACATTCATTAAGCTATTGAAATTCTGCATCTTCAATGATAAAATTAGTATGTTGATATTATGAGGCTGAGACCCATTGCATTTGCTACTCTGAAATTGATTATCAAGTCATTCTTCTCACATGGTTTATAAGCCCCTGTCTTTTCTTTTTTTTTCATTACTCTCCCTTATCTTTCACCAATTCTCATCATTTTCAGTTTTTATTCCATATAACTTGAGGTGCCAGTACCTTGGGCACAGTTCAGAATTACCACTCTCTTCAGATTGACAATGTAAATTGGCTTGGCAGTACCTTCTATCCTAAGGCTCTCTCTGACATATTTAGGTAGGAAAATGAAGTCCCAGGATAGGATATTCCAAGGTACTTAGAAAGCAGGGTGCCTAATAGGCGCCATCCAAGAAAATTCATTGCATCAAGAATAGTTCACCAGTGCATTGCACTTGAGAAAGGCAAGTACACATCCTCTTTGTCTCAGTCTTCCCTTCATCCCCTGATTGTTGTTATTTTGAATACATGAGCAAAGATGAAAGCCAGGGTTTTCTGACTAACATGGATATTCCAGGAGCAATGCTTGCAGGTCATCTTTACCACAGTCATATGAAAAGATACAGGAGTACCTAAACACATTGAAAACACCGTTCCCAAAATAAGAGTGCATTTGCTTTGAGCAAGAATGAGATGCTATAACATTGACTATAACATAGAGACTGCTAAAATCAATGTTTGGAAAAGGGCAATCTGAAAAAATGCTTCCATTTGCTACTTGGGGTTTTCATGTAACTCTCTTAAAGAAGTTATTTGGATTTGGAAGAAAATGGATAAATTTATTAAAAAAAAACAACAACATTTCTGACTTGAAAATTTGTTTAAATTCCATTATGGCAGTTTAAAAAAGTAAATCTAAGTAAGTCAGCACTGAAACAGAAAAAGGTGAATTATGTAAAGAATAATATTTATAGAAAAAAAAACTGTTGAGGGGTTTTGAGTAGTGATTAGGGGAGTTGGCAGTTGTATGAAATAAATTAATTTTTTCTTGTCTTTCTGTGATTGACTAACATTAAGAAAATATTCAAAATTGTTATGTAACACCACAGTACCTATCTACAACTATCATTCTTCCTTTCAATTTCAGAAGGACAGGAGACATTTGTCTTTTGTAGTCTCAACTCTCCTTTTAGGCATTAGGATAACAATATTTTAGAGATGCATTTACTGCCCTTACCCTCAATAGATCTGCATTTTGTAGCCACTAGTTATATATTCTTTAAAGGAGAAAGTAGGGAGAGTAGATTGAATTGTTCACTTTGAGGTCAGGCAGTTTTACTGTTGTCTACTAGAGGCATACAATTTTATTCAATACTAATATACATGAGGATTTCTGAGCAAGAGTCTGAAAGCATCTTAACGGTGCCACTTGCAAACCCAAAGACAAACGACCTGAATTAAGTATTTATTCCCATAACGGAAGAGGAATTTGAGATCCACATTGACAGAATTTGTGCATCTGAGGAACCCCTGTAGGCTAACAGAAGAGCACTTGAACAAGGTCACAAAGCTTTTTAGCAATAAAGCTGTCCAAGAACACTGAAACTAAAACTTTGAGGAAAGAATGAAATAAGGTGTAGTTTGTTGGTCAGTTCTTTGTTTATTTTACCTGTCTTAGGTCTTAAATTTTAATTTCCCCCCCATAGGAAGAGGGCAGAGTCGGAGTCCAGAAAGAGCAGCTTACCAAACAGTAAGGAGGTCCCTTCACACCACCCAACAGATCCAGTTGAGTTAAGGCGCCTTAACTTTCAAACTCCAGGTAAGTGGCCACAGCATCTGTCACAGTGCCATAGTCCAGTTGGCATTGTCCTGAGAAATGATGTGTCACTTAGTTTTGAACCACTTTGTCCATCGTAGTCCTTTGCTTTTCTATTGTTGAAGTTTACTTATGTGTCCAACAGAGAGGAATTTTTGGACTTTGTGAAATCAGAAGTGGAATGCTGAAAAGAGAGATGTATGATTTGTCTTAGTCTTTAGAAAAGTATCTATCATTTTAATGGGAATGACACAATTTATTTATGTTCTGTGATTCCAGTCTGATTTCTCATTTTATAAAGTAAATGCATGAGTAAATAGATGAATATGGAAATTGTTCTCATAGAGATCTTTATTTCATACTTTGCTCTCTGTGTTTATGGTACTATGAAAGAAGAATGTAGGAAGAGAAGCGAGGAAGAAAGGAAAGACAAGGGAGATAAATAGAAAGAAAGGATGGATGAATGAATGAACAATTTCATGTCGTTTAAAAATTTAATTATACTAAATTTCACTGACCAATTTAGGTTTCATGCTAGAGACATTTGAATGAGTTGAGATAGAAAAAGTATACGTTTTTTCTTAAACTAAAGAATATTAAGTGCTTCAACAGAGAAAAAAAAATACTATTCTGATAAGGAATAGTTTTACAATAATATTACTTCAAGACTAGATCTACTCTGCTTTCTTCTGACCAAACTGTTTATGTCAAGCAAATGCCAAATATCAAATGGTAGAGAGACCTAAAAAACATCACATGGAGCAGTTCTAGTGTAACACCTTCCCATAGTGAATAAGTCAAAACATTGATCTAAAAAGCCTTTGGGATTAAAATTTGCTTTTAGCAATATACCCCACACTTCTGGCAAATGTCTTTTGTTTCTAATTAATGCCTGAATGCTCTAACTCCCAGTGTGATAGAGTGTAGGTATTAAACTGTACATTCCCAATGAAATGTGAGAATACTTGACTTATTTTCATCATTTTTTTTTTTTGCATATAGATGAACACAGTAAATACTAACTCTTCAAATGAAAGAGCTATTTCACATTTTCAAGGTGGCTATACAATCATCACAAATGTTGAGTTGTTTAAAATTTTGATTTAAATGGGGTTATGCTTCTTTAAATTTGCCTTTTTTAAGGCAACCATATGCCTTCATAACCATAAAATCAAGTCTCCTGCATACACTTTTTATATGACTGATGAATGTAGACTGAACTTGTCCATGATGGATAAGTGGATTTGTGTTGATTTCCAGGGTCACTGTAGTCCCCTCTGTGCCCCATGTTGAGCCTCCCTCACGGTGCTCTTTCAAGGCAATCTAATAAAAAAATGGGGGGAGGGAGCAAATAAGTACAGTAACTTTTTCATTGCTTCATTTTAAAATGGAAGTATACCGACTTCATCAGGATATATCCAGAATACATTTTTTAGTGATGGATCCAGCAATTCATTTATTTTCTCTGTACCCAACTCAATCCCAAGAGGAACCCCAAAGCTACAACACTGTAGGCCAAATTCTTCCTTACATCATATTCCTTATTTCCAGTAATCCACTGAGGAAAGGGATTTCTCTCTGAGGCTGCTGTGCACTGTTTCTGTGTGAAATGTGATCTGTGCTGAAAGCAAGGTTGGCCTTCTAACAGACATGGAATCACAATGCACCATTTAATAAGTGGGCAAATGTCAACAAGAGAAGTGCATGTGAGTGCCATCGCTCTACTCCCATTGCCCAACATCATTCCTTCAGAAGAACAAAGCACGACAGGGAACCGTTTGTCAAGGATGACTTGGCAACAGGTACAGGTGATAATGAGAAAGAAAATAACAGAGCCTCTTTCAAAAGACCCCATCTTCAAGTACATTTCACTTCTGTGGATGCTTTTTACAAATGTAGCAAACCCATTTTTTTTTTTTTTTGAGACAGGGTTTCTCTGTGTAGCTTTTACTGTCATGGACTCACTTTGTAGACCAGGCTGGCCTTGAACTCACAGTGATCTGCCCACCTCTGCCTCCCTGAGTGCCGGGATTAAAGCCTGTGCTCCCATGTCCAGCTCCAAAACTTCTGTTAAGAAAGTATTTTCTTAATGCATGTGGAACTGTTGTATCCACTTACAGGAAAAGTGTGTCATGGGTTGCAGTTGAAGTATCATTGCTATATCACGAAAGAATTTACTGAATTAATAAATAGAGACTTAAGTGTATATATGGTATACACTTAAATGATATTAGGTATCATTTAACTAGAGTCCCCCTTATTACTAAATGGACAGTTGTATAAAGTGGAAAAATGTTATAAAGAGGAAGGAGTGAAATGTAGTAAAGGAAGAGGACAGAAAAAAAGACTACTCTGCCCTACCCAACAAAGCTCCTCCTGTAAGACCTGTCCTTTGCTTTAGCATGAAGAAACAATTCAGTTAAGCCTGATTTGCTTCTGAAATAACATCTTTTCCTCCCAGGCTGTATAAAATGGGCTGCTGTCCTAACAACTGGACATTTACAAATGAAGTAGACTGAACTGTTAATGTTAAATATGTAGAGATATGGACACTTGCTTCAACCGATATGAATTCCTACCAGTGTATCCAGTTGCCTTAGAAACATAACAGAGTGTAAGAGCAGAAGGTGGGGCTGATAACAGAGTAACCATCTACACTCTTTTCTCTCTTCTTTTTCAAGAATCAATGATTTTATCGGGTAACAAACCAAAGTGATCCTTAGATTTTGTTGGTGCTGTGATTCTACATATTTTTTATTTAATTTTTTTATATTTCATTATGTGAAATATGTTTTATGTGTATCACGCCTATTATTCTGTAAATACTTACTCCCAAACAACATTAACAGTTGAGGATATTTATTAATGACATGCATAAGTAGAAAATTAATAGCCCATGTCTTCATTCCTAAAAATATGACATTCAGTGAAATAAGAAAACTGTGATTTATATACCAAAGACCTACCCCAGAACATCCCCAAGAGAGCAGGCGATGCCACATGTGACAGGTAGTTAGGAATGAGAAAGTAGCCAGCCAACACTGCATGTTGGCTGTGCATCAGCTGTGCAGAACAGAGGAAGGCATGTCGTTAAGTCCTCTGATGCTATTCTAAATTTCCTTTAAATTTTTGTAAGTGAAATACAAGTTGCATTTTAAGTTAGAAAGTCTACAGTTAAGTTTTTTTTTTTTTTTTTTCAAATTTGGCAGATGTTTCAATTGTCACTTGACACTATTCTGACAGTTTAACTGTATCACAGACAAATTTTGATCACAGGCAATTAAGAATTCAGTCCACTGTTGTTCAGCTATGGCATAATTTTCTGTTAGCATACTTGTGAAATTTTGTTGTTAAACTAGGTGCAAGCTCTTCTCATTGTCAGTATCTTCCACAGCTGTGTATTTATGTCTTAGCTAAAGTTCACAGTGCAGTATTTAGACACATTTGGGAAAACTTCAGCTACCTAATGCTTTCAGATAATTACAGATTACATTAATGGCTCCTCAGTTATTGGTGTTCTGAGATAGACAGCATTATTATGGGATTGGCAGTTAGGTATATTAGTCTCCTCCCCTCAGCAGAGTAGGTTGGCAGGATTATATTAAAATTATTAACCCCTAGACAATTTTTACAAATCTTAAAGTTTTGTGGAAAAGGGAAAATGATTCTATTATAAAAGAAGCTTTTACAGCCTTAGGACCACTAAGGTAGCTCGACAGGTAAGTGCTTTTCCTTCCAAAGCAGGCAACCCAAGTTCCATCCCCAGCACTCATAGGAGGGAACCTTCCCATGGACACATACACACAATATAAATAGATTAGTTAATAAAAATGGGAATGTTTATTAAGCCTCACGTGCCTTTTCCTAGAGGAAGTGCTGTGTGAGTGAGGGATGGTTGGCAGGTAGGCTGTGAATCAGGCAAAAGTGAACTCTGTTAGCCGGCACTGCAAAGAAATAGTTCTCTTTTGAAATTCTTTTGTATGCCTTCTCTGTATACATTGTTTATAGTTATAAAAGCAAAACATATTTCTAAGGGAGGGACTTTCAGAAAGTTAAAAATCATGCTTGCATTGGATGTAGGTTTTGCCTAGACTATTCACTGTTATCATTTCAATTTTCTATATGTCTAGACTTTGTGATAATTTTGAGTTGAGAAACAGTCAAACAAAGGCATTTTCGAATAATACACTTTATCTCATAAATATCAATTCTTCTTTTTATCGTATATAAAATAAAAAGAAAAGAGTTTTGATCACCACTCTGCTCTTACATGTCAGTCTGCCTCCGAAGATTCTGCACATGCCTTTCTGAACTTCAGTTTGTGTGAAGTCCTCTAAAAGAAAATATGCAGTAGGTGTGTAGAGAGGTGACCATATACACTTTTTTCTGCTTTTTTATTTTCAAGAGATTCTTAGTGTTTAAGAAATAAATCTCTTACACAGAAAGGTTTCAGATCAAAACTAAGACATTTTAAAAAGTGAAATGCTATGATTTTATTCAAAGTTGTTTAACGTCATTATTAATTAGGTTCCAACTTTGTGATGTCAATGGGGGCCTTTTCCAAGATATAATATTATTTTTTGTTCTCCTTTTTTGCAATTCACAATGTTGATCTCATTCTATTTTGCAGATTTCAACATGTGTTAAGCCCTTCCCTGTTCATGGACTCTGCCATTCATGTCTTGCAGATCTTTTCACACCATTGTCACAATCTCTGCATGTCAGATGCGAGGAAATATGACAGCTGAGGCATTTATCTTTCTGATGATAATTAGCAGTTACAGATTTTTAAAAATGTTTTAAAATTTGTTGGCTGATGTCTTTCCCTCTCTAGTCCAGGGTTGGTAGAAAAGAGGAAAAGTGAGTAAGATATAGGACATTGTGAAAAGATAGTAATGTATAAGAAAACATAAAACGATTGTGTTCATATTTGTGCATCTTCGCAGCAAAGCAAACCGAGTTCACTGTTTTAGAGAAGAATGTGTTCTGTCTAGTACAAAGAGAAGTAAAGGATGGGCAACGAAGAGTATGGGACATGCTACCAGCCACCACCAACATCACTGGTTCCTTCTGCTGGCCCTGCTCTGCCCTCCCCTTACAAAGTTGCTCAACAGAACAAAAAGACTCTCAGGAAAGCCACAAGAACTGTAAAGCAGAGATGGTAGCTCTCAAAGCCTCCATTCAGGATAGGGCTGACTTTACTGTGTTTTGCCAGAAAGAAAATGTGGCCTGTAGGTGATAGATGGCCTGTGAAAAACAAACATAAACGCTCATAAAAAGTTAATGTTTCAGGAATTGTGATGTCAGCAGCAGTCTGCCTGCACAGTAGCCAAACTGATTTTGAGTGTTTGTGCTATAGCTTCCCTCATCCACTGGTGTTAGTGATTGCATCAGTGCTGATAAAACCCACATTTATATGTACATTTTTATTATCTTCATGCTGTACTCTAAGTAAATATATGCACACTAACTAACAAGAGATCATTTATTCCTGGTATTTTATATAGGTAAAACTCTGACTCATAGAATCAAAATGGCAAATTTTGGATATAAAGGAACATAGTTTTTGTTCAAATCTCTCATTCTGAGAAATTCTACAAAAAATAAGATGAAATTTAAGTCTATCATTCAATGCGTACCTGAGAAATATTCCTGAAGAATATTTTATTAATTGTATTACTAACATAATTGACTTAGATTGTTGTCGTTTCTCCCTAGAAGTGATTATATCTTATATAGCATGATATATAAGATATATAAGATATAAGATATATTTTTTCTTTATATCTTACTTATTATTAGTTACAAAATACATTTATGAACATAGTGTTTTTATTACCTCACTTTAAAGTAGTATTTTCAAGAAAATGAAGTTCTCTTAATGGTTGCTATGTCAGATACACTTATAACAAGGTCATTGATTTGAGAAACATGATCTTATCTTTGGTTCATACCTACCACATCTTTTTCTTGCTTTTATCATAAATAGTTGTCAGGCAAACCCTAACATATGGTTGAGACATTGTAAGCACACATGTTCGGTGACAGCAAAAATCATGTGTCCTCACTAATACTGGCCACAAAAGCTATACTTAGCAAACTTACAGAATTTCTACAGGAATTTAATATAAGGATTTAACAATTATGAAAGTAAATAAAGCAAGTGTGAGTTGAGTATTCATTATATAAAACACTAGGAACCAAAATATTTTAAAATTGAATTTTTCTATTTAGTGTGTTTGTATAACAGACAAGAACTTTCTATGTATGTGTTTGTTTGTTTGTTTGTTTGTTTGTTTTAAAACTGGCTATTGAACCCAGATCTTCCTGCATGCTAAGCAAGTGTTCTGCCACTGAGTCAGAACCCCTAACTTTCTTTTAAATATTTGTATATATAAACTTATATATCTTTGGGATGGAACCCAAGTCTAAATGTTGTTTCTGTTTCATAGACAACATATGTAGCTAGAAAGTAATTTTTTTCATTCTTTTTTTTACTTTTATTCTTTTTAAAAATTTTTATTAATTACACTTTATTCACTTTGTATCCCCGCTGAAGTTCCCTCCCTCCTCCCCTCCCAATCACTTTTTCCTCCTCCTCCACACATGCCCCTCCCCAAGTCCAGTGATAGGGAAGGTCTTCTTTTCTGTCCTTCTGATCCTAGTCTATTAGGTCTCATCAGGAGTGGCTGCATTGTCTTCCTCTATGGCCTGGTAAGGCTGATCCCCCCTCAGGGGGAGGTGATCAAAGAATAGGCCAATCAGTTCATATCAGAGACAGTCTCTGTTCCCATTACTATGGAACCCACTTCGATACTGAACTGCCATGGGCTACATCTGTGCAGGGGTTCTAGGTCATTTCTATGCATGGTACTTGGAATATCAGTCTCTGGAAAGACCCCTGTGCTCAGATTTTCGGTTCTGTTGCTTTCCTTGTGGAGCTCCTGTCCTCTCCATATCTTACTATTTCTCACTTCTTAGAAACTAATTTTATATGGTATTTCGGTATACCTCTATTTCTACTGCCACCTATCATATTAGTTTAGATGTGGAGTTTTCCACTGATGCATCAAATCAAGGTCAAGATAGTTTGAATACTAGAGATTTTAAGTTTGGTGTTTTGGGATTGGAAACACTGAGACTCTTTTTAATGAACATCTGTGTAGGGATAATTTAGTTTTTTGAAGCCTGCCATAAGTGATGGTACACTGTAAGAACACTTTAAAAGCAAAAGCACCTTTATATTTTTAAATAATGTTTTGCCAAGTTGCACTGCAGTTTTTTTAAAAATTTGAGCTTATATTATTCACAGTTTTAGGGAATCTGTGGATGTTAACAAAAGGAATCTTCAGTGTATTCATTGAAGACCTGAGCCTAAATACTCTTTCCCTGACCCACCCTAAAACCAGGCTGAATTCAGGGTTCTAAGATGTGTTAATTAGCACACTGTTTTTAGAGTAGGGTGGTTTATGATAATTGTGGTACTCCGGAGCTTGGTGTACATATCACCACCTAGATTGAAGCAACACTCTTTAATCTTAATTCTCACAAATTAAACAAAGGGAAGAGTTTGTTCTTTTATGCAGAGGTCACAATCTAGTAGGCCAAATGAGACTTTAAGTTCTTACTGTCGGGGTCCCTGCAAGTTCCAGTTTCTTTTTCTTTCTTTCTTTCTTTCTCTCTCTTTCTTTCTTTCTTTCTTTCTTTCTTTCTTTCTTTCTTTCTTTCTTTCTATTTTTTGGCATATCGAAGTACAGTACAATTTGGGGAAAAAAAGTTTTCTGGTAACAATTACTCTGATCCTAGTGCAGAAGAAAGCATAAAGCATGACATCATGGAAACTCTTTTCCAAGGTACATATTATCTCAGACATAAATATGGGTTATATATCTTAAGGGACTAGGATCTGGTGTGTTCTCTGACTGATAGAGTATAGAGGTTGCCAGCCTCTAAAGTACGTAAGGATGGGTTCTATTGACTGAGAAACAGGGCTAAAGATGAAGGTCTAGAGGGAAAGTCAGGGAAAAACACTGGAGGGATTTAGCCATACAGATAGCAAAGGTCACCAGGTTATTAGCAATATCTACTCCCAACCTTCTGGATGGGAAACAAGTGTACTCATCCTGTCTGTTAAAGAGATAAGCCTGTGTGTATAAAATTCCTGTTTCCCTTAGTGCTTCTGTGTGATGCCCTCTATGTCTTACCTTTGTCATCTATTCAATTTCAAGAATATGGTGGTACATCCACATTGAAAATTGTGAGGTTGTCACTTGATAGTTGATCAGGATGTTTAGCTGTGGGGACAGTTCCCCCACTAACCCCACATTTCCACTTCGCCCAGAAAGCAACAGAACAGAGTAGCTTCCATTCTCAGGCACCACACACATCTCCACATCCAGAATGACTGACATGAGGGCTGAGCCTCATTTTTCTGGTTGTTATTCAGATAAAAAGGTATACTTTTCTTTCCTGAAAAGCAAAACAAAATTAGCCCTCCAAGTCTGTTTCTCACAAAGAAAGAAAGAAAGAAAGAAAGAAAGGGGATAGTTCTTTGTAAAAGTGGCTGCTGAATAATAGCTAAGGATCCTTGGTTACTGTCTGTACCATCCTGACTCACTCAGTCCTTGGATTCTGCCTTTGGTCTAGAAAAATCAGCTCCTGTTCTAGACAGGAATCAGGGAAAGGAGATAAAACAGCATAGTAGTGTTTTTGCTATTCACCATTTAGGTGAACAGGCACAATTTTTGAACTTTTCAGTCCTATTGGATAAAATAAAAAACACTGGACTCTATTATCTCCAAAATGCATCTTAGTTAAAAATATCACAGTTTTGAAGTTTTACTTCATGCAAGAAAGCCACTCTGACTATTATCATCAGTAAGTACCAAGTTGAAAGTAGTGATCTTTTTTCTTTCCTCCGACGTGTATTATAGATTTCCGTATAGTGAAGAGAGCATTGGGCTTCATTCTAACATCATATCTGGTAAATGCTGTGGCGTCATTATGAAAACCCTGCTCAGGGTCAATGCAAACTTTTAAAATGCATTTGTGTTGTGCATCAATGATACCCTGATCCTGTCACGTCCTCAGCCATTGTTAGTTATACTTCAAGTTCTTTGCTGCTAATAATATCTAAAAAGAAATAATGCCTGTTCACAGGATATCACTAGCAAAAAAGTTTATTTTGTTCTCATAAATCCTGATAGGATTTTTTAGCATAAAATAGTAACAAATAGAATTACAAGGCTCCTATTGTCTTCATCATGAATTCTCGTAGGATGAATAGCCACTGCTAGGGAACTTAAAATATCAGTATCTGGATTAATTGGTCTGATGTGCAGCTGCAAAAAGACAACTTAGAATTAATATGAAAATATGTTCTGAATGAACACACACATACATGCAGGCACACACACTCATGCTTGTTTTCTGGACTGTGAAAATTGACCAGGCTTCCAGAAAAAAGCTGAGCAAATATTACTGTGTTGTTGAATATTAATATTTATTATTGAATTATCTTTTAGTTAAACAGTGTTTATTCTTAAACCAGGTGTATACCCAAATCACCACACAGAGACTAGGATGTATTTATTTAACCCAGAGCACAATGCTGGGCAATGATTACTCCATCCTAAATCTCTGAGCCCACATAGCTTCTTCCCATTCAGAATTTCCAACACTATACTTGCTTTTAGTCATATCTTAGGTCTGGTTCATCAATCCTCATGGTTCCAAGTGCTCTCCTCCTGAATCTCTGCTCTCCCACTCCTCCCACTCGTTTCTTTCTTCTCTTCTCCAGACCAGGATGTTCCACCCTGTACTCTCCATTGCACAGCATTGGCTGGTTGTTTTATTGACAACACAGAGAACAAATGGTGGCATGTTTACACAAACTTGAGACAGGTGATGCTTAGAATAAATATTACAATGCAATGTCTAGATTGAAACCAAATAGTGGGGTAGAAAAATCAGCATTTGAATGAACAAGGATAAATTGAATACATTCCACAAGAACATTATACCAACACTACAGTGAGATCAGTGTAGTCTTCTTAGTATTTTCAGTGTCTACTCCTTAATCCCGAATATGTATTGTTTCATTTGCATTTATCAGCAGTTGGCAATGGACAACTTTCTTCAAGAGAATTAGAAAGTAAACTCTTTGTCTTAGTTAGAGATTTTATTGCTGTGAAGGAACATCAGGACCTCAGCAACTCTTAAAAAGAAAAACTTTTAATTGGGCTGCTTACAGTTTAGAGGTTCAGTACCTTATCTTCATGGTGGGAAGCATGGTGGCACACAGGCAGACATGGTGCTAGAGAAGTAGCTGAGAGTTCTATATCAGGATTGGCAGGCAGCAGGAACAGAGAGAAACATTGGGCCTGGATTGGGCATTTGAAATAATGGATCCCTCCCCAATGCCACACTTCCTCCAACAAGACCATACCTATTCCATCAAGGTCCCACCTGTTATTACCACTCACTAATCATTCAAATATGAGTCTACAGGGGTCCAATTTTAGTCAACCTCCTTTTATGATTGTTTTTCTACATGAAATAAAGAGCTCCAGGTTAGAGTAACTTTTCCCATGTTTTATTTGACATCAAACTGATGTTGGTATTCAGCCATAAAGATAAGGAAATCAGTATCATTATATGGAGTAGGTACAGTTTTGGCCAGCTAAAGAAAATTTTCCTAAACATAAATAGCAAAAAAACTCAAGTGCATAATTATTTTCTGTTTTATAAAGAATTCTCTCCATACCTCAAAGCACAGCTGCCATAATTTAAAAATTGTTTTATAGGAACCACTCCTAAATGACCCTTGTTTGTCCAGAGTCTCTATCAGTATAGCGAAATAGTGTTCTGAAGAAGGATGCTGCTCGGAATTAACCTACTTTCATACTTTGATATTATATATAATGACACTGAGAGGCTCAATTTCCGGTCCCTGTTCAGTAGATATCAGAGCAGAAGTAACTTCATATTCTGTATCCCGGACCTACCTTTCCTTTGTAGTCCATGGAGTTCTTGTAGGTCCACCCCTTGTAGGTAAAATGGCCATTCTTGTCTGAGAAATTGGGTATATATGATACATATTTTCAAGCCTTAAGTACCAGATTTTTTTTAATGCTGTTTACAAAGAGTGAATACAGATTTGCTTGGATTTCTCTGTACCTAGTTTCCGAAAAAGTACTTTGAGAACACATGTCAGAAGTATATATGTGATCACATCTTGTGTTATTTCTTATGGTCTTCTGCTGTTATACTAATACTTTTCCCATCTCCAACTGGCTTTACTTTTGCAGCTTTGAGCAGTAATTCAGTCCCCTACGCCTCCCTGATTGGCTCTGTGTCCTCCCTCTCTAGCCAAACCACCACTCAGTCCATATATGATAATAACTCTCTCCCACGATTCGCTCGAAAAGGTCTAAACATCTTTGTCTGTTTTACTTTCTCTGTTAAAGCACTGCAATGATGTCCACATCAGCCATTTTCATGTCCAGATCAGTCTAACATCTCCTGTGCTTATGTATTTCCATTCTCTTTTCTGGGGAGTGCCTCATCTGGATAAGCTCACTCTTAGTTACTAGATTGCTGTCACTAAACTTCTCCCTCCAGAAAAATGTATATTAGTTCCATTCTGCCATCTGTATGAAAAGTTTCAGGAAGAGCTCCAAAATTTTGGTACAGATATATAATTATATCATCAACAAACAGAATCTACATCTAATCAACTCATTTCTGTTGGGCCTATAACAAGATTTTGGCTCATAGAAGTAGACCTTCACAGCCACGAACACAAAGCCACCACAGATCACATCGCAGCAGAATGTCTTGAAGAAGCAAAGTAGTTTTGTTTGTTTGTCGGTTGGTCTGTTTACTTAATTTATGATGCCATTGATAATTTGGCATGTCAGATAAAGGAACTTAGTGGGTGACTTTACATAGGCACCATTTCTAAAGTATTCATAAGTAATCTTGTCATGTTGATCTAACGGTCATCCTTCCAGCCTGTTACCCTCCAGAGTTGCAGTGACAGCACAGCATCACCAGAGCTTCCAGTTGGAGCTCCCCACTTCTAATTTTCTACTTCAGATGCTTCCCTGGGGGCATGTTAGTTCACTGTCTCAATCCAGCTGGAATTTGTGTCTTTTAATATCCGAGTCAGCAATTCTCTCTCATGGTACACTTGCAAAATTAATCTCAATGAGACAAGATCAAATCATGTGAACAGAGAGAAAACATCAGAAAAACACAAGAATCATCAAAATTAACGGCAGATTATTTTTAACAAACACTGTGAAATTAATGTGCCTTCAGCTGGCCGACTGAACTAAGATGTATCAGACCCCTCTCTGCTTTCTTTTCTTTCCTTTGTCTTTTTATTCACCATATGCTCATTTTCCTGAATTCATTTTTCATCAGTGGACAAAGATGTTTACATCTGGAGTAGCTTGTAAGTTTGCTGGGGGTTGAAGAGTGATACCTGGGGGGCAAAACACTACTATGTAATTAGTGTAGCCATTTATAAATGGCCAGGAAAAGGCTGCAACCCCAGCCTCTACAATCTGCTACTAGTGGAAACATTTTTGAAGTTCAGTTTGGTTTGGTGTCAGTGTGTTGTTGGTTAGCATTGTCAGTGAGCAGTTGTGCATGTCATTTTCTGTATCCATATTTGCATGTGAATGTTGTCACCTGACAGTGTCTGTGAAATACTAAAGCTATCCTCACCTATTATATTATATGGTAAACCCTGCACAAGCTTGCATTATATTAGTCCTTTATAAAGGTATATCAGGCTATCCATTTCATTTTTTAAAACAAATCCATACTTTCTTTTTTTTTTTTTATTTACACCATCATTTCCTTTACAGGTTCAGATGATTCCGGTTACCCTGGTAACCTTCATCTTTCAAGTTAGTTTTCTTTGATTATACATAAGTCACTTTTTGTTTCCTATCAAGCTGCTCCTCCTTCCCTTTCAGGCCTTCTTCACTGTCCTTTCTTTGGTTGACTTCATTCACACCATTTAATTCCACACAATTTCCATTCCATACAGTGCAGGAGAAGGAGTCTGAGATGCATAACAGTAATTACTCAAAGCAGAAGTTGACATCAGGCCAACTTTCAGTTTTCTTTGCTAGCTAACCTCATTGATTCACAGCACAGTAACACTTTTTTCTACACTAGGAATGCTAGTTTGGGGGATATGCTTGGTGAATTATCTACTTGGTTCCCAAAATCTTTCCTTTAGAGCATGTACTGCTTTGAGTAACCAGACTATCTGCCTGCTTCCTCACATAAAACATCTTTACTACTCACCTGTTTTCAGGCCATTTCTAACTCTAGCATTCACTATATTTTGGAAGTATTAACGTCATTTCTTTTTTAAGTCAAACTTATTTCCTTTTCATTTTTAATAGGTATGGCTAGCCATCCTCCAATACCCATCTTGGAACTTGCAGATCATATTGAAAGGTTGAAAGCAAATGACAACCTCAAGTTTTCCCAGGAATATGAGGTAATATACTTTGTTTATGCGCCAGAACTTCCAACTTATGCATGCCTTTGTTTTTAACTAGAAAATTAATATCAGTATTTCTAATTCAAACACAACTTCAAATCTGATACAAATTGAACAAATGAACAATTGAATTAATATAGTAGCTGCATTTTATAGGTATTGTTTTACATTTCTTTAGTGCATATTGAGTGATTTTATTTTCATGAGGTGTTCTGACTCAGTAAGCTTCCAAGTGTTCCAAAGAGGTGCAAATTAATTTATTCATAGTAAGAATCTTCACTGCAAAACATATCAGGAATAAGTAGGTTTTTTATTGTGTTTTATTTTTCTATATGCATGTGTATATATGAGTGTGCATACGTGGAAATCTGAAGAACAGTTTCAGGAAACAATTCTCCCCTTCAGCATGGGATTCTGAGAATCTAGACTCCTTTCCTGATGCGCCATTTTGCTGACCTCCTAAGTAGTAGATTTCTAAGTATGTTCCCCATGGCCTGACACCTTTGTATTTAACTGAATCACCATTCACTACACAAGGTGTTGACCAGAAATGTGCCTGTTTCCAAACTAGTATATTAAGTTTTAGAGTTCTTAAAGATTATATGTGAATTTTTTATGAATGTGTATGTGTGTGTATTTGAATACTATTGAGTGTGACATTTGTTAAGCAAATGTACTGCAAAACTGGCCATTTTTAGTATTCCATAACAACAGGAGCTCATGGTGAAACCTGTTCATGTATCACTACTAAATGAACATCACTGTTCTTGTACTTTGTGTTACAGCAAACTTAAAGATGCCACTACAATCCTGTAATTGTTCCAAACAACAGAGGATTGAAGGCTTCCTGAACTTCCCAGATTATATCATTAGATTCCTAATGGTTTTCTTTCAGGAGGTCTTAAAGCACAGTCTCCCTTTTACCTTTTCTTGGTCTTTGCTGCATCAGATTCAAATGCAGTTGTTCAGGGTAGTCTTTATCAGATTGAACAGTTTGTCCTATCACAGGCAGTGAGAAACCTCTGTGAGTCTACTGTCAAGTATCCAGAGAGCTCATAAACCTCAGGCTTACAGTATCTAAGAATGTGGAGCAGGAGGTCCATTGTAATCTGTATACATAGCCTTCCTAAATTCTTCAACTCCCTCTCTCTCTCATTTTTGTTTGTTTCTTTTTTTTTTTTTAACCACCTCCCAAGTCTTGGTGATTGAATCCAGGGCCTCATGCACTGCTCTAACACTGAACTGTGTATACTAAAATGCTTCTTTTTCATTTTGAGTCTGTCTCGCTAAGTTTTCTCAGATGCAGTATCATCCTACCTGCTTCCTGAGTAGCGGAGATCATAGAACCAGGCACTACATCCAGCTTCCTAGTGCTGTGCTGGATAAGCAAGCCATTTGAATTGGGGTCCACTATCTCTCCAGCCTTCCTCAGTTTGCATGTTCTAATATCTCTGTGCAATTTAGTAAAATACAAGAGTTGGGCTTTTTTTTCCCCTTGAGAATGGGCAAAGTCATATTTTCCATTTTTCTGAGAAAACATTATAAAAAATTAAAACTTGACTAAGTGTTGTCATATTTTCTTAAAGCCCTGCTTCTCACCTCTTCACTGTTCTTCCACTAAGTGCACCTCCCCCCTTGATAAATGATACAACCACCTTTAAAACAGCTCTAGTACCTTCTTATTTGGAGCTTGGAGATGGAAATAGAGTTATAGCAATGAGAAGAAGGAAAGTAAAGAATAAATCCTGGGGCAACAGAAACTCTTAGTTTAAGGGTCAGTTTTTTTTTTTTTTTTTTTTTACCAGAATCTTCACTGCTCTTCATTGTTAATTTGTTAAGTCTTCATTGTTTTTTAATGTATTTTCTTTGTGACCCTGTTTAAATTTTTTATATGTAATGATGTAATAGGTCACAGAATTTAAAAATATAATCTCTCAGCTGATCCATGAACCACCATTCCACTCTCCATTAGCAAAAACTTCAAGCTGCTCCAGCAAATTTACTTGTATCCATTGAATGAAATAGTTGGCTTCACTTATTTAAAAAAAAATTTCTCAAGAAATGTTCCATGCAAAGCTAAGCTAATGATCATTTTGTTCAGAAACACTCCTTAAAAGTAGCTATGAACTGCATGCTGGCATTTCTGCTATTAGCAGCTCCCAGAGTCACCACAGCCATTGACATGATAGCCCATACAGTCTTTATCGTTCATCAGGAAGATGATCTGTGATTAAAGCTCCCTGGGCTGGAATTGACTGGACTGTGGTTTAACAGCCATGAAGGAGAATTTAAGTGCTGTAGTCATCTGTGGTAATAAGATTAAGGCCTTTACATAATAATATCACAGAAACACTTTGGGAAATTTTTTTCTTACTAGCTACCATAGAAATCTGAATATATTTTAACTGGTTTTCAGTGAAGAAAATAGAAGGAAAAACTCATTACTCTCAAATGCCTCTTTATTTTGGCATAATCAATATAGATTAATGTTTATTGAAACTGCAAAGCTAAATTCATCACCCTAGGTTTGAAACAAATAAATGTTAAAGATAGGAAAGTTCTTTACAATGGTCCTGAGGTCAGAATAGGTGGACATAAGTCAAATTGTACATCAGGCCCAATTATTACAGACAATGATAGCTGAAAGTATGGCCTAAAAATGAATTTAACATTATCTCTGAAGGTCATTGTAAAGGCTTTCAGCTTTCATATTCTTCTATGAGGAAAAAAAGTCGGTGAAATGTAAGTAATCCCAGATTGAAAATAGCATCTGCCAAACACAGACTAGAATCCGCTTTCCAGGCAACAGATTCATCTTATAAACATATAAAATTCAAAATAAATGCAGGTTTTTCAAAACAGAATGGCATTGTTTGAAAGTCTGGTATATTTTAAACTCAGATCTCTAGTGGCTAACATAGTAGAAAAAGCCAATAATCATAGCATGTGGAAGGTGTATGGTATCATACATTTAAAGTCCAGTCTGAGCTATACTGTCTTTAAAAAATAAAATGAATTTTTTTCTTAGACTCCATCTTAGATTTTCTTAGATTTTTTTTTAGTTTTTGTATTAATTACAGTTTATTCACTTTGTACCTCAGCTGTAGCCCCCTCCCTCATTCCCTCAAATTCCACCCTCCCTCCCTCATCTCTCATGCCCCTCTCCAAGTCCACTGGTAGGGGAGGTCCTCCTCCCCTTCCATCTGACCCTAGCTTATCAGGTCTCATCATGACTGGCTGCATTGTCTTCCTCTGTGGCCTGGTAAGGCTGCTCCACTCTCAGGGTGAGGTGATCAAAGAGTCAGCCCCTGAGTTCATGTCAGACACAGTCTCTATTCCCCTTATTATGGAACCCATTTGGATACCCACATTTGGATACTGAGCTGCCATGGGCCACATCTGTGCATGGGTTCTAGGTTATCTCCACGAATGGTCCTTGGTTAGAGTATCAATCTCAGAAAAGACCCCTGTGTCCAGATTTTTTGGTTCTGTTCCTCTCCTTGTAGAATTCCTGTCCTCTCCAGGTCTTTCTATCTCCCCCTTCTTTCATATGATTCTCTGCACTCTCCTCAAAATTTGGTCATGAATCTCAGCATCTGCTTTGATACACTGCTGGGCAGAGTCTTAGATTTTTAAGAGAATTTTGATGAAAGATCTCTGAAGACTTCATTTTGAAAGTTGATATCCTTTATTTAGCATTATACAATATAGAACATGATTCTCCACTCTTCACCACTTCTCGTGATGACAAATAGACACTAGTATGTTTAAGACTCAATTGGAAGACATCATCAGAGTACTATTTTTATCAATACATATACATTAAATATATATGCACAAGTACAGTTTAGATTAGACACATTGTTGGTGTTAGTTACTTTTCTAATACTGTGAAGAAATGCCACAAGCAGATATGCTTATAGAAAGAGTTTGCTGGAGCTTACAGTTTTAGAGGATGTGTCCTTGACTGTCATAGTGGGGAATATTATACCAGGCAAGCAAGCATGGCACTAGAGCAGCAGCTGAGAGCTTACATCAGCTGAAAAGTTACACCGTTAGACACAGCTACAAGGTGGAGAGAAAGTATAAATGGTATGGGCTTTTGAAACCTCAAAGCTTGCACCTGGTGACATATCTCCTCAAGCAAGTCCACACTTCCTAATCCTTCCCAAACAATTTTCCTAAATTGGAAACAAGTATTTGAGTGTGTAGGTACCATTCTATTAAAATCACCATAGATGGTAACTATAACTATAGAACTATTTAAGGAAAAGCACAAGAAATCAAAGGCATGCAGTCAAAGGATGCTTCAAATACCAATGTCCAAAGCTAGAAGCCTCCTGCATTTTCTGAAGTCTTCACTAAAATTGTCTCTGTGCTTCATTCACCTGGCTTCATTCTTTCTGCTTTGCCATGTTGAATAAGAGACTGTATTTTTTTTAAAATATGTTTCTAAGAAGATCAAGACAATTATATATTTCTAAGAATAATAAGGAATACAATTAATGAACCAATACACCTAAGAACTACTGAAAATTTGTCAAAGTGGGAATGGAAAACTGAGTAAATATAGAAGAAGAAGCAGTATGAGCAGAACTTTGAAGAAGAGTACTAGTATTTTTCCAATAGCAGAATCAAAACACATACATGAAGGATATTCTCATCATCACATAAGTAGCACTGACATTACCCAGGATATTAGAGATGCAGAGTTTTAGTTACTGTCCCAAACTTGATGAGTCAGATCTGCTGTTTAACAAGATTTTTTTTTCTTTTTCAAGACAGGGTTTCTCTGGATAGCCTTGGCTGTCCTGTACTTGCTTTGTCAAAAAGGCTAGCCTCAAACTCACAGAGATGTACCTGCCTCTGCCTCCTTGAGTGCTAGGATTAAAGGCATGGGCCATTCTGCCTGACTTAGTATTATATCTTTACAAAGGAAGTGTATGTAGAGAAACAGCATTGAGTGGACTTAGGATGGTACAGTTGTTTATGTGAGAGAGTTAAGTGAGATGAAATTGGACCAGTGTGGAAGGCCAAGAGTTTTCATGAGCTTCCATTGCAGTGTCAATTATGAGACCTAAGTATTATGGTGGTGGAGAGGGTGTGGGGTTTAATACAAACAAATTTGCAATTTGATTTGAATATTTTGTCCAGTTGTAGCCTTGTACAGTGGCATACCCTAATAAGTTCCTCATCTATCAAGTATATGGCTAGGAAAGTTAGGGAATACATGTCTATACGTATATTAATGGCAGCTTAAAAACTGGGAGCTTTTGATAAAGGGAACCAGTGAAAGTAATTACAGCCATTACTTTAAAAGCATTAGGTAAATATTAAAAGGTTAAAAGTGTACATTACAGTCTTATCATGCCTATTCCGAGGAAATTCATTCTCTCCTTAAACAGGTATGCTAGTGAAATTTTGTTTTACAGTATAATCAATTTGATGTTTAAAAATCTTCTCAGATTATGATGAGAATTCAGAATATATTTACAAAGTAATTTCGCAATATGGTTAATTTACGACCATATAAATATAGAGAATATAGAGAAAAAAAATATAGAGAACTCGTAGTGAAGATGAGCAATTGGGAGATTATTTAAAGCGATGCTAGTTTAGGAACAGATAAATTTGAACTCAAAATTGTACAATTTTCTGCCTCCTGTGCATTGCCACAAGTGCCCTCTTAACATGAGACTGGCAGGAGAAACTTTATGTCCCTTTTTGCCTACAAACTAAATTCAATAAGTTATTCCCATGAATAGATTTGTTCCATCCCATGAGTCAAGGCCCCAAGGCCTTGCATGTATGCCAGGAATGATGATCAAGGTGTGCTAGGAAGACAAAATAAAGTATGACTTCCAGTTTGGTTCTTAATATTCATTTTCTCCAAATTAAATTCTAACTCAATTATATTCAAGTTTTTACAAACTCTGTGGTCTGAATTGAGGTATTCACCTGCCTTAAAACACAGTTAACAATGAAACCACTTCAAAATTCCTGACAGTTTGCTTATAAGTACTTTAAAAATAGTTTTGCAAGTTATTTGAGAATTTTATACACGGATGTAATGTGTTTTGCACAAATCAGCTTCCTACACTATACTACCAGAATCAACCCACTACATCTCCCTTTCAATTTTCACACTTTTTTCCCCCCACAAAACCATTGAGTCGAGTTAGTGCTTTCAGTATGGGCATGGTTGTAGAGTCATTCATTGAAGCAACTTATCAGGACCCATATCCCCGAAGAAAACTGACTCTTTCTCCACCAAGCAGCCATCAGCACCTCAGCTGTGGGTGGAACTTCATTTGTTTTCCCCATGCTAGAATTTTGACTAGCTTGTTGTTGCAGGTTCCATGCATTCTGTGAGTTTATATATATAACAGTCCTGACTTGTTTAGAAAACACTGTTTCACAATAGTCTCCCACAATAGAACCGCCCATTGGTTTGATAACATGGATATTATGGGGATAACCAACCAGTTTCTGATAGAATTTTAATTCCTTTTAAGACATTCTCTGTCCTAGCTCTGGTGACCACACAGACAGTTGTCAAGAATCAACTTTCAGACTTGTTAGTACCAGCTCTTTCTATTTGTAGTAATGCCTTAAAATTATATATCAAAACTACCATATACAATTCTTTTATTGTAATTGGAAAGTGAAAATATAACTGGTTTTCAGAATTCCTCATTAGAGTACAACTTTGCTTTTTTTGTTTCTGTCATGAAGGTCAACCTGAGTTTTGTTACCATCTAAAAAGATGGACATCTCTGATCATTGCACTTATCATCTTTCTGCATTTATCATCTACATGTGCTAAGGATTTCTTCCATTGCCCTTTATGTCAATAATGATAAGGCTTTTCTAGAAAACTTTACTGATGTCAAAGCCTTCACCTTATGATTTTATCACATCATGTATAGTATCCATTATTTAATAAACTCTGCATAATATACTGAAAGAGGAAAAGAATAATATTGCTGTTTCCTTGATGAGTAATGAAATACACAAACACATTTCTGAGATATGTTGAGACATTAAACATTGTTTGGAACAAATTTTCAAGTGTTAAGAGCACTTAGAACATGAACTTGGAAAAGAAAATTTACTCATTATCATACACCTACCATGTGATAGAATAAAGAGCTGATGGTATGTTCATCTTCACTCCAACTTGAATTATTTCTCTTGGAGAACTAATTCTTTTTCTGTTTGTTTCTTGTTATGTCCTAATCTCCTGTAGATAAAAATATTTCTGCTGAAATCCTGTGTGGATACTATAGTAACCACATTGCCTTGTATAACTATCCATCAGAATAGTTGGTGGTTTTCCTATGACATGTTGATAGTATATTTCTTTTCTCCAGGGATAAATAATCCCCTGTGGTAAACATATTTCTACAGAAAAGAAACAAACATGGCCTGTCATCAAAGCAGTGACTACAAAAGAAAACATTTTCATTTTTCCCAGAACAAAGTTCTCAGTGTATTTGACCATGCCACAGCACATTAAAGACACAAATCTATCTTCAACAAACCTTTGTTATTTGCATGTATGTGCATGTGTGTGCATGTGTGTGCCTGTGTCTGTTTATGTCTCTGTGTGTTCTGCTTTTGAATCTGTTGGATTTTCCTAGGAAGTTGCACTTCTATTTTCAATAAGAAATAACACAGTAGGTGACAAATATTTGTTTCAAAAATTTTTCCCAAGGTATAAAATTGAAACATGGGCCATAAGAGTTTACTGTTGCTGTTGTTTTATGGTATTAAACAAATTGTGGTCATTTATGTAGTAGAATGGAAAATGAATAATTTCATGAACTAAAAAAGAAGTGAAAATGTTTTATTCACTGGTATGGATAATTTGAGTTGAGGAAAATGAACAGCTAAATTAACTAGTCAGTCAGTGTGAGATTCTTCTGCAACAAGATTGTAAGGCAGTCATTTGTTAATTTCTCTACTTCTCGAAGTGGGACTTGATCTCTCTCCCCGCCAATTAGGGCATTGTATTTATTGAGCTAACAGCAGAAATACTATAGCAGAATGGTCAACTGCACCAGTCAGACGACTAGAATTTGTAGAATTTGTAGAATTTGGCTTAAGTAACGTGAAAATAAGTTTGTACCTGAAGATGTCCATAAGGGTTGCTGATAGAAATGCTTACTCATATTAGTAGATATTACTTTTTTTCATTACATGTAAATAGCATCAATGTTAAGATACCACATAATTATATAGACTACTGAGAAAGAATTATTAAGTAATTATATCTTGTCATTGGTTTTAAGATGTCAATCAATCGGAAATGTTGCAATGTTGGAAAGAAATCTGTGTCTTAAAATCAGTCAGACTCTAGCCTTTTTCTATCATTTGCCAAACCCAAAACACTTTGGTGAATCCAGTAAACCATGATTTAATAAGAAAGAAAAATGAAAACTCCGTAGCTTAAGCAAGCACCATTAAACATTACTCTGCTTTCCTACATTCCAGTGTCATTCTGTGTTCAGATGTTCCTGGTCAGGTGACAAGGCATCTCAGCATGTTGTTGCCACATGGTGACAAGCTCACCATTGGGCAGATAGCAGATGATTAGCCAAGCTGTGTGTCTGGATCAATTTTGAACTAAACATACAGTTCACATACACAAAAAAAAAAAAAAAAAAGAAAAAGAAAAGAAAAGAAAGAAAAATAAAAACTTCTTTCTTATGATCAAAATTGCTATTACCAACAACAGGAGCACACATAATAAAGAGTGTCTTATGTCAAAAGAGCTGTTTTCCCAATCGACATCTCTACCTGATCTATCAGCATCACAGCCTTATTTTCAGACCCTTTTCTCTCAGAAAAATAGACTTTTATTATCTTTAGACCACACAGAAATGAATACATTTTAATGAAAACTCTTTAGCTTTAACTCCAAGGTGCCTGCTGATTAAACTCCCAGTGTGGACTTTACAGGGAGGATGGACCAGACAGTTGGCAATCTGAGAAGATGATTTTTTTGGTCCATAGTTAAGATACAGCCTCACCAACCAGGATGTAAAGTAACAGAGTATCCCTTCCCATCTGGCTATCCTTCTGCATCTTATAAACAAATGTAGCAGGACACAAAGACACAGCACCTCTTCTTAGAAGCACTATCTTAAATCAGAGTGTTGATCTGTGCTGAGTCTTTCATTCTTGCTGAACCCATGCAGATATTAAGAACTCCAAATGCAGCCAATACCCAAGCTTCAGAACTCCCTTCTATTTAGACTTTTCAAGTTGTTATTTCTAGCCCCTCTTAAAAGAAATATATGTCATTGTTTTCTTAGCAGCATCAAACTCTGAATCTTCTAAGCACTTGTAGTTTATTATTTACTTCTCCAAACCCTGCTCACTCCAGGAAAACCTCTCATCCAATAAATATAGTTGTCTGGTTTGCAGACCTTGCTCTCATATAAGTTCCCCTTTGCTGAAGGGCTTTTGACCACTACTGGACATGATCATAAGTAGCTTTCCTCTTGCTCTCATATGGTGCCCAAGGCTCATAGGAAGCAACTAATCCTAAAGTGTTTGTAGTTCCCAAGTAAGATTTAACTTCATGAGAGCTACAGGAAAAACATTCTTAAGTTTTATTGCTTTGAAATTAAGTTGATATTTTACCGACAGAGTGTAAGTGAACATTGGAAGAAGCAATATACCAGCTATTTGAATAGCTTATGTTACTTGACAAACATTTACTGCAGAACAAAGGTCAAGAAAAGAGCTTTGCCTTGGATGAGTCTGCAGTTTCCTAAGATAACATGAAAATCGATAACAGCGAATTAGGCAGGAGTAAAGAGATGCTTCCCTGAGAGCATGTGGCTTAGAGAATCAAGGATGTTGGCTACAATTCTATAAGACTCCAGATCAAGAGAGCTATGTATGTAGAGGCATGGCAATGGGACAAAACATGGCTTGCTTGGGGACTCTCTGGGCTGTGATGTGGTTGTAACTGCCATAGGACAGTCATGTCGCTGTCAGGTGCAAAAGTTGGTAGAGAGGTCACCATACCTAGGTAATCAGTAGGCACTGAGTATCACCAAATGTATTTTCAGGTCATAGAAATTACTTCCCACTCCTAATCATAAAACAAGCAGTAAAAATGCTTGAAGGGCCCAGTCAACACATCTGTGTTTCTTTTCCCCAGAAAAGGGCTTTTTGGGAGAATTTTAGTAATGTTGCAATGAGAAAGTTGGAGTAAAGATGGTGAGAGTATGTTTTCCAAATCACAAGGATGCCATTGCTTATCCATGCATTTATTTTCAAATTTAAAAGTGGTAGTGGAATAGTTCTTAGTCTTTGTTTTGCTATGTTTAGCTGAGGCCAAAGTGTGGTTGAGCATAGTATCATGTTTGGGGAGCATATAGAAAATTAAAGATAAAGATGTGAGCCTTGAACATTGCAAGAATTTACTTTATCGTGTTTTATTATCATCATAAAGGTAGCAGTTGATATATTTGACTTTAACTAAAATGTTCATACGTGTTACATCCTCAAAACTTAATTCTCACTTACTCACTGTAAAAGCAGATATTCATCAGACTAGGCTGCAGCCAGAGGCTTATGCAGAACACAGGTACTTAATTCATTCTTACTTTCCTTGCTCCCTACCCCTCTTTCTTTTTGATCTTGCCAATTTATGAGTAATTTTTACATTATCCTTTTCATTTTAAGCTATATAAGATTCATACAATAATAATAACAATAATATCTGACCTTTCTGCAGAGTTCCACAAGGTAGATAGTTCTCATGTGCCTGGCCATCTTTTAAAATACATTATATATAGCAGTTTATTCGTTTATCCAGAGAGCTTCTATTAGTATACCATATTACAAGAGAGGACACTGAACACAGGGAAGTAGAATAACTTGCTTATGGCCACATCACAGTCACCTACCAAGCTAGAATATCGACCCAAGGCCACATAGTCTGGTGTCTAGATCACACTGTGACTGGTTAAGGAAAACTTCATCTGCCTATTTCTTTACTGTAGTTTGAAAGGACCCTGCTATCCTGGGTGTGGTCCAATGGCCAGAGATTACCTTCTTTGGAATGAGAGGGGGTTTTTGTTTTGTTTTTCTTAATAGGTCTATATTGCTACTCTAACAAGTTCAAGGCCAGTCTAGGCATGTAGAGCCTGCCTCAGAAGCCCCTAAAAAAATTAAGTTAAAAATAAACAAAACCATCAAATTCTATCATACTCATCCCAACTCAACAACTTTTCTGTAGCCACAGATAGTAATTGTGAATGTCAGTGAATCCAGGGCACTAGGAAAGCAGAAAGGAAAAAGATTTCTTAAGGGACTAGAAGGCACAGAGACAGAGCCTTGACTCTCAGATGTGGTGGTTAGAATTTACTTGGTCCTTGTCTTGACATTTCAATGCTTGATTGAATCAGCTGGCCTATGGATCCTAAAGGTAAAAACATTACCTGTCAACATGCCCCCTCTCCACAAATGACAAACCATGATCCAGCATCATTTGTAAGACCTAGGATCAATCCTGTTGCTATAATAAATGAAGTCACGTAAAACCACTTAATAATATGTTGCTCTTTCCTTTAAGATTTTAAAACATTTGTCTATGCCAAATCCCCCTTTATGTTTCTATAACTTGACTTTGCATAAGAATCTCCCACTGATCTGAAAAGAGTAGAATTTTAACTCCATTGATACAGATTCTAGCATATTTTGATGGCAGAGCATGCTATCTTTGTCTTTGCACATTTATTTTTAAGGTGTTGTGGTAGTAGATGTGTTTGCATAACTCCAGCTTTTATTTCCATGAAAGTGTGTCAAATGGTGCATAAGCAGCTGAAGAAAAGATAAAAGCCTCAGTCGGAGGAGATAAGGCTGGGAAGACTTTCAGTCTACCTTCCCTTACCCTGTTTTTAGTTTGCGTGATTATTGCAGAATAATATTTAAAGTGGATGCTACAGTTCAGCTTGCCCTTTTGGTTGCCTGTTTCAGAGTGCCCTTCCTCACAGGCTCTGTCTGCTCGGTGCTGTCTCCACCCAGAGAGCAGAACTGCCGCAGTGACTGAGGAAGTGTAATTAGTCTAGTTAATGAGCGGTGACATGCTACCTCCCTTTGAATTCAGAGAAGCTAGGGCGCTGTCTCTGGGAAGGTGGGAATTTAGCCCCCTTCCAAGTAATTAATTGATGTCCTTGTCATCAGGAGAATAAAATTTTTAGTCTAATTGTTGATAATGGTGGATGTTATTGTGCAAGTGGGACATTGATTTCCTTGTTTTTCTCATTTCTGTTCTTGCAGAATTGATCCTTGTCACAGCTCAGAAATTCTCCTATTATCTAAAAATAAATAAATAAACAAGCAAACAAATAAATCCTATGCACCAAGGGGTTTTAATGCAGGGGCAAAGAGATTCCACTGTGGAGTTGTGGTTGAGGATTCCTGGGATCTTTTAATCTAGTCTGTTTCTGTCATTTTGCCAGAGAAATGATTTTTCAACTACTTTTAGTGATGTTGCTGAGGTAACTTAGGAACTTTCATGTATTATGTAAAAGATGATGTTTTCTAAGTAGACTCTCTAGACAAGGAAACATACAGTGTATTAAGGTAGTTCTCAAAGTCATGATAACTTCTTTTGCCTTTTGTCCGACAATCCAGATTGTAAAGTGAATGGGGAATTGTGTTTCATCAAAAGATTCTGCTATAACAAGTGATTTTTAGTTTTAAAATATTTATCATATGCATTTTATGTGTATGAGTATTGCCCTGCGTACATGCACAGAGGTCAGAAAACGGTACTGGATACCCTGCAGTAGGTGGCTATAAGCCACACTGTAGGTGTTGAGAACGGAATGAAGATCCTCTAGAGGAACAACAAATGTTTCTTACCACTACTCTGCAGCTCTCTAGCCCAAAAGAAGACGATTATTAGTAGTAGATGAACACGAATCAAGGCAGTCATAAGCAAAAATTGAGTTTGTGTGAGATATAGTTTATATCCACCTATGTTTCCTTTCTTTCTTTTTTTTTCTGAGCAAGAGTATCACTGTGTGCCCCAGCCTGCCCTTGAACCAGTGGCTCTGCCAGATATTGGATAGGAAAATTATCTCTTGTTCAATCCAACACCCCACCATTAGCCTTCACAGACCAGCAGATTCAGTATCTTTCTCCCTCCTGTTTTATCATTAAAATAATTGGATGAAAAGAATACTTTGTTTCCCTAAGACTTCATCTGCTCTTGGTATCATTTGCTCTTAAAAGAGTTAAGCCTTTTGTGTTTGATTTATAATTATTGCCACAGCAACTGGCTACAATGCCATAGAGCAAGGGTTAGAATTTTTGTTAGAAATAGGCCAATTCATGCTGCAAACTCCTAACACAACACATCGCACTGTGCTTCAGCATGCAGTGACAGTGGATCCTGTCAGTGGAACTTCAACCAGACTCACTGGAACCCTCAGAGTCTTGGGTCTGAAAAGAAGTAATTTCTTCATGGCTAGGCAATATAACATTTATCAATTTGCCTTTGCACCACTCGGTTAAAGACTAGCTCCTACTTTTGTTTTTGTTTTCAAATAGATTACTTTCACTTTTATTTATCTTGCCTTAATCATAGAGTTCATTGTTTATTTTTTTTTTTTAGTAAGAAGTTTATATTTATTAACTTCTGAACCACACATGGAAATTCACATACATTCGACTCACATATGCATTCACATATGCACACCAAATCCACACACAAACAAAATCATACAGCTACAAAACTGAAGTATTCTGGTGTTTAACAAGTTAAAACATAAGATAAATTCTGTGATAGAGTTCATTGTTTATTAAAAAGCTTTCACATGAAAAAAAAATAGGCCAACTCTGTGAAGTAAAGTAGTTGCTCACTTTTTTTTCACATATCACACATAACAAGAAAGACCAATTTGAAAATTATTAGGTATTTTTAAAATAATTGTAAGAACATTACTACCCGCTTTGCTAGAGGCCTTTGTGCTTTCTAAGGTAATCAGCTGATCTTCTGGAGCCAGCATTGGCTGGCTTCTTTTTATGTGCTAGGAACTTTGCTACACTCTGGAGTAGAAGATAAATAATGCAGACAACCCTAGCCCTTGAATTCAGCATTTAATGGTCTCTTCAGGTTTTTTGCTTTGTTTTGTTTTGTTTTTGTTTTTTCAAACTTTAGTTTTGCCACAATAACTAGATTTTGTTAAGTAGAAGTACAATGTAGCTGTGAGATTGTCTTTGCTGTAATTAGACTTGGACTTTATTATATTTCTTATATTCAGTGGTATGGGGTGATAGTTTTTTTTCCCCCTGACATTCAGAAAGCTAAGGAGTTCAGTGCAGTTGGAGTGGGAGCAAAGGTCTCAGAGCTGTAATTCAATGTCTGTATTTGCTAATCCCATTGACAGAAAAATAATTTCTTCAGACTTCTATGCCTTTGGAACCTTCTCAGAGAAATTCATTCCCCTCCATGTTCTTTTACTTGAGTGTATGTAAAATGAGATTAGGGAACAACATTTGTTCTTTATTATGTTTCCCTGGCAGACTGCTTAATGTTTCCATAGGTTGTGGGAGCGGTTAAGAAGCATACCATCATATGCTCCAATTTCAACCAAATTCCCCTAGCTGGATCAAATACAGAGCTGCAGAGGGAAATGTAGAAACCTAGAGTATCATATGGTTCTTTTTATGTTCTGTTCACTCTCTAAATCACTGGTTAAGGTGTTCTGCTTGTTTTTAATATATATCTTGGAAAAGGAAGATATGTCTTTCAGGGCATACCATTTATGTTCATTTCTTTGCCCACTGTGTATATATAAGAATATCTTGCTTCCGTGGGGATTTTGTTTGTTATCCTGTTGTATTTTTAAAATACATCTTCAACTTAGAATTAGTCACATTCTGTATTGCAAAAGCAGACTATCTCCTCACTAAAATATCTCTTTAAAAACAATATATGAGCTGAGCATGGTAGTGCACACCTTTAATCCCAGTACTCAGGGAGGCAGAGGCATGTGGATCCCTGTGAGTATGAGGCCAGTCTCTACAAAGGGAGTCTAGGAGAGCCAATGCTACCCAGAGAAACCCTGTATCGAACAAAACAAAACAAAACAAAAAACAAACAAACAAAACATACATTTAAAATAAAGTAAGATTTCTTAGGATAAAATTTTTATTTGCTTTTAATTATTGATATACTAATAGTGTTTATTCTGTGAAAGGAATTCATTTTACAATGACATTACAAATTATTAAAAAGACATATATAAATTTTCTAGATAGTTTATGACTGCTCAGATATGTCTAACATTGGATATGAAAAGAAATATTATCATCTTTTAACTTTTTAGGCCCTGTTTAGTTTGTGCAAATTTAAGAGGCAACTTTAGCCAATGAGTAGCTTTCACAGTATTAATAATTGATGTTGAAAAATTGATAGCTCTCAGAATGGTTAGGGAGATATTCTGAAGCCTCTTCTATTCCTTTCCTGTCAGGCTCATAGTATTTAACTACATTTTATGATTTGATGAATGAAAGTCACATATGTTTATGGATATTTTATGTTTAGCTACACTGGGATAGCTATTTTATAGCTGGCTATATTTCTACATAGGACTTTATCATGGAATAAAGACTTGTCAAATGAAAAGATAAGTTTTGCAGTATCATATGCCAGTACTCAGGTGCAGACTCAGGAGGAAACTCGTCATTTTATAGTCAACAAGGTCTATATAGAGAATTACAGATCAGCATGGGCTACAAGGTGAGACACTGCTGTATATGCAGAAAATGAATAAGTTATAATGATAATAATTTAACCAACTTTAAGAAAAGAAATACTAGGCTGTATTTAGATAATTGTCACAGGATGTACTGTAATGTTGGATGTTAGATATGTAAGCAAATACTTAAGAACGTTCTCAACTCAAGAATGGACTGGGAATGTGGAATTGTGCAAACCTTTCAAGAAAGGAAAATTTTACAAAAAGAGGAATGATTAAAAAACAATTTGTCAGGCTAGGATCAGATAGAAGGGTAGGAGGATTTCCCCATTCAGTGAACAGGGGGAGAGACAAGGGAGGAGAAGAGGGAGGGCAGTGGGATTGGAAGGGGATAAAGGAGGGGGCGACAGCTGGGATAAAAAGTGAGTATTCCATTGTGAGGTCAGAACTGAGAACCCCCAGCAGGGACAGTGAAAAACAACGACGGGTTGAAATTTAGGCGCATTCATCATGCGGACTATATCTATCGCACTTAAGAGTGAGTAGGATGCACCATGAAGGGCACAGCGTGTCAACCGCTGACTTCAAAGAACTTCAGTTCAGTATAAGTGGTGTGATCCAATCAAACAAGAATAATTGTTAATGTGATCCCTGCCAAAGAGTTTGGCAAGCTATTTCAGAGACACTTAGATCAGTGGTCGTAGTCCATTATCTTTAAGTTTCAGGTGCTTCTCGTAGATCATCTTTGCACCTGTAAGTGTAACATTTGGGAGGGTTTTATTTGTTTAATATGCACTGCATTCCCTTGGCAGAAACTTGTTTCACTGAAAACTTACACTTTGAGCATGTAGACATCTCTCTGACAGTAGTATATAGAAAACCCATATATGGACTAAAATGCAGGATGACAACTGCCATAATTTCTTTACATTCAGATTCATTGAACTATGGCTATATGAAGCAACCAGCTCTTTGTTGATGACAGATTTATTGAAGGCAAGCTTTCAGAAGGCTTGTACCAGAAATCCCATTAAAGTGCTATCCATTAAACCATTAAACTGGTCATTAAAGCTGTTAGTGCAGACTGTTAGTCCTGAGTTATTGTCTCACCATTCTTAGTGGTTTCTGCAAATAACATTCCACCCTATGCTCCTTTATGCTTCATACAGCAGCGTCTGTCCTCTGATCAGAATTTCTGGTAGATAGGAGGGACTCTTGTTCTTTACAAAAGAGATACTCTGTTGTGTGGATTGAAACAAGAGATTGTGACCATGTGTCTTTTTGTTCCTAAGTATACAGGGTAAAGACTGTGCTTAAGATCTCATGCTTTTTTTTTCTCTAGTGGGAAAAAAGTTTACTAAAAATCTCACCATGTGGAAAGCTGTAGTGTCGTTTGTCATTACCCTAGAAGTTTTGGGAATGAAATGATGTAATGAGAATATCATTAGACCAAAACTGGCAAAGACCTTTGAAGTTAATCTATTTTCCCTACTGTCATTTTGAAATAAGAAATTAAGATTCATGATAAGAAATTTATAATTTATGTATGGATTAGAGGGCCTGAAGGCAGGTGGGGGACACATTTATTCTCCAGGGGTTGCAGGCTGGGTTGGAAAGGGCCCAGGCTCAGTGGTGGAGGATTCTGGAATTAAGAATTGAGGTGGGGGCCCTGAGGTCTCCTGGGCTTTGGCCTCCTGGGCCTGGGCCAGTTGGGCTGTGTGTTCAAAGGCAGCCTGAAGCAGGTGGGAAGCAAGGCAGGTAGTCCAAGTGACAAGATAGACCAGGTTCCAGGACGTGAGTGTGGTCACGTGCTCCGCCCACAAGTAGCGGTGCCTCAGCAGTGCCAGGGCTCCGAGCAACACCGAATTCTGTAGGAGGGTCCGGGCAGGCAAGAGGACACTGTTAAGGGCCCAAGGGATGCCTCAAGCAAGCCAAGTCTGAGCCCCAGCACCCATAGGGTAGAAGAAAAGAAGCAAACTCTGCTGTTCTTCTACGCCCACTTGGGTTTGGGGGGTTTGGTTTTGTTGTTGTTGTTTGGTTTCTCTGTGTGGCCGGGGCTGTCTGGACTCACTTTGTAGAGCAGGCTGGCCTCAAACTCACAGAGATCCGCCTGCCTCTGGCCCTGTCTCCCTAGTGCTGGGGTTATAGCGCAGACACCAGCATGCCCACACGTCTGCATACACACACACAAATAATGTTTTCTTTTAAGTAAAACTCTATGCGTGTAGACTACAAAGCCTCAGACTTCAAAGCCAAAACTCGTCATGTGACTCATGGAAAGTGGTATCATGGTCATTATCAGCAGTAGGAAGCAATCTCTCTTTCATTGTTTTATGAATTATGGAAGATTCAGGTATAATGATGAAAGAAGGTAGACTCATTACTCCTCATCCTCAAACTTCTTTTGTGAGTTTGGAAGGGTTGAGCTATTCCTGTGTTGGCTTTTCAGTACTCTCTCTTGCTGGTAAAAGAACACCCTAGACCATAAAGTCCAGGTGACAAACCTGCTATGGATTGTGCAAAGCACCATCCCAAATACTGAGCTCTAAAATCTGTTCCCATTATCACTAATAATGCAAATAAGGATATCAAAGGAATGGATTTGGAAAGTATCCTAAAACTAAGTTTTCCTCTCATTTTGGAAAGTGGTGGGATGCTTCCAAATTAGAAACTAAAGACCATAAGCATAATGCTTAACATACTATGAGCGCCTTCATCCTAGGCATGAGTATTATTGTCATTGGTAGGTAAAGTGTACATTTCTCCATACATGTATGTAGTATGTATATTATATATACATTTAAAAAATATACTGTTTTCCTCCAGCATCAGATAAAACAAGCTCAGTCATAATATTCTCTATTGGTTCCAGTTTTTCAAAAGTGTTAAAATGAAGCATAACCAATGAAATTTCAATATATGTTTTAAATAAAAAACTTTTTTGTCAGCTTTTCAGTTAAGAAAGAAATTGGGCTAAAATTCTAGATTGTCAGGTTGTATAAGGTTTTTTTAGTTTGATTGTCACATGAAAGAAGAAAGAGCACATGCCACTTTAAAGTGTAAACATTTTTTAAAATACCCACACACCATGGAAATGAGTATCAATGACCACCTTGCATGATTCTTTCATTTGAAGCCCATGTGTAGCGCTATGTCTTGTTACTTTGCCAGCAAACAGTAATCACATTAGCAGCCTGGAGTCATTCTTGTGCGTGTGCAGTGCCCCAGAAGCCCTGCTGGGTGCTCCTGTCTCTTCCTGACAGTTGCACTAAACATACTAGGGAATAAGAGTGAGGTAAAGAACTCTTTAAGTGTTAACTTGTAATTCTCTATATTTTGCCATGGACAAAGAGCATTGAATTTTTATTTTTCTGAACCAGAAAACAAGGTATTGATTAAACATGAACAAAACTCTTATTTTTCAGTTTCGAAGTTCATCTGTTTTTATGAGAAGGGATAAATGATTTAACACAAAGGAAAACAAAATGAAAAAAAAAAAAACCTTCCATATAAAGCACAAACAGTACTGAAAGGATAACATACTTTTTGACTACAGGATACAAAGTAAAATAAAATGATATTTTAAAACCCATTAAAATTTTATACATTTTATGAAGAATTAATACTATTGATTAGAGTCCACTGATGTCTTTTGCAAAGCTCATTATGGTTTATATCTGCTGTTTTCCTTATAGTGTTATTTGTTCCTTGCTCTAATGGTATGAGTCACAGTAACCATGAAATCAAGATATCCATTCATCAGTTGCTCTTTGCTTTTACAGTCTACTAATGTCCTGGTTTTATAAATGAGCAGGTCTCTGTTATCAAGTGGAAAGGGAAAGGAAAGCAATGCGTGTGGCGTTGATAGAGTTGGACATGTGTTACATAATAAATAGAGTGGCAGAAATGGATTGCCTTACAGCAGTAACAAAACAACTGCCTACCTTTTCTAACTCTAAGAAAGTAGAAACAATTGCTTTCAAGGGTAAAAACAATTACTGCTAGCTTTCTAAGACTGGTAGACAGGCCTGTTCAGACCCCACTCAATGTATGCACATGGAAGAGATAAGATGTGCTACTTTTCAGTTAACACTTAAAACATATGCCTTGCCCTTCATCCTTGAGGGTTGGTACAGATTCACCAATATTAGCAGTGTAAACTCCTCTTATTTAGTACCCAAAATCTGGTGCCCTGGCACCCTCAGGAAAGGGAGGATACATGTGTGAATTAGTTTAATGATGCACATGGGTTTTATTTAATAGATGATTTTTTTTTTCTGATCAGAACATAACTGTCAGTCTGAAATGCATACAACAATTAATAAAAATATTTTAGTCTTTAAATTGTTTGCTGATCAAGTGGCTTCTTTTTGAAAAACTTTATGGTCACCTATTATCAATTCAGTCTACAATGTCTCTTTACTCAGAAAAATGTTAAGTAATTTGTAATAGAATTTTTAAGCCTTTTCAAATTTACAGATGTCATGAAAGATACTAGTGTTTTTCTGAAATTCTTCACGTTTAGTCCTTATGAATACACTGTAAGTTTTTCCACCCCCTGCCACTTGTTAGCTAGACCAGACCTGTCACCCAAATGCTGAGATTAAAGGTGGCCCACCACCCACAGCTGTCCACCCCTTTGTTAAACCTTATCTATCTGATGTAGGAGATAAATAACTAACAATCTAAATAACCTAATTAAAACAAATCCCTAATCTGATCCCTCTAAAACATTGCCTTTGGGGACAAGAGTGTCTTTCTTTCCCTTTGACCACCTTCAGTAATCTGTTAGTCAACAACTCTGTAATATTTGGTTTCTAGATATCTTTTTGTGGTTTTTGATTTTATTTATTCATTTATTGGTTTCAGGTTTCAGGTATGCTTACTGTTATTTTTCTTCATAACTTCCCATTTTTATTTTTGTATTTTTTATTTATATTTTTATTAATTACAATTTATTCACTTTGTATCCCACCTGTAGCTCCCTCCCTCCTCCCTTTCGAATTCTAACCTCCCTCCCTCTTCTCCACTCATGCCCCTACCCCAGTCCACTGATAGGGGAGGTCTGCCCTCCCTTCCTTCTGATTTTCGATCTTAATGTATTTTGTTTCAAACTCTTCTTTGAGGAGATCTCTCAAAAATGACCTCTTTTATAGTTGTGAAGCAAAACAGCCCATTCTGATTCCAGAGCCCACATTTCATTGCCCCATGAAAAAGGACTGTCCAGGGCTTTTGTTACTGTTTTCATTTCACTGTTTCCATGGCCTGTTAAGATCGTTTAAAAGTCCTTCATAAGAATACTAGGAAGCTGGTGATGTAGCTGTACTGCTGTGACAGAGGGTAGGGAAAGTGTCCTCAATCACCTCATAATTGTGGGCATAGTTACCTTTTGACTTCTTCCATGTATGAGAATTCTAAAAACTTATAAGGAAAAAATCACACTTTACATATAAAGTTTAGTATTTTTTACCAACTGTGGTCTAAATTTTAGGTCTAACCTTTGGACAATACAATGCCTTGATTCAGTTCTGTTACCAGAAGGCAAATTTCTGTCTAAAGAAATGTCGGCCTGAAATACTTTTTCACTACATTTGACAAGTGGGGTACATTTATAGATTTATTTACGAACTGAGTACATCTCTTCTACAGTTCAAGGAAGAGCCCATTTATGTTCATTTATTAACACTGGTAATCTTGAAAAATCCTGTTTCAAATTCTTCACACTCTAATGGTAGCTTGTATCAGAGATGCTATTACAGGGAAAGACTCAAGGAAAGATAATATCTAATTGAATAAGAGGAGCCAGGAAAAAATGAGGGAACACACCTGACACATTGGTGAGGGAAGTGGTAAGAGTGAACACAGAGGATACAGCATCTAACTGGAGCTGAAAACGGCAGCCTCCCTGTATCTTTCATACATTGCTGCTACTTTCCACGTCATCTCATAGTCTTGCTTATGAAGGATTGTTAGTTTCCATTAAATGCATGTTCTTTTCTTGGAAGAATGTTCTCCTGGCAATCACAACCCCTTGCTAACTGTGAAAAATACAGCCCTTCCCAACTATGTAAGCATGTATTTTGTCCACACAAATGTATACATCAGTTTACCATTTTCCAACAGTGGATGGAAGAAAATATGAATATGAATAAAGGAAAAGGAGAAACTACTTTCTGCAGAAACTAGCAGTCAATTCCAGGGACTTGACAGTGTTGTAGGGTGAACCACACTATGGAAGAACCAGATGAACCATGTAGAAAGCTAGGATTTCCCCAGAAGTTAAGGTCATTGAAAGTTTAGTTCCACGGGTGGGAGGAGATGGTTTGGCTAGTAATATAGTTGGTCTAGTCCTTCTTTATAATTAAATTTTTGTTGTTTGTTTTGCAAACATACAAAAAAAACAGAGTGAGTCTATTTTTGTGGTAGTTCTTTGATGAGTCTCTAAAGGAATATTTTGAGGTTCCTTGTGCCCTTGGTTAATGTGAAGGACCAAGTGGAACACTGAGTACTTATGATTATGGATTTTGTGGTGTTTTGAAAGTGGAAATTATGTTTTTCTTTTGGCCCAAAGCTAGAGTTTAGAGAACCATTATAATGTTGCTTTAAAGTGATGACTCAGCACTATGAAAAGGGCCATGCCTGGGAGTATCACTCAAATACTATAATCTGTTGTGCAAACTTCTGAGGATTCTGTCCTGAACTTAGAATCACAAACAGAGATCAGCAGTTCTTACAGAAGTTTGATTCCAGCTTTTTCTATACTGTATTTATGAGCCAGCAGAGGGCTGGATATGAAACCATCAAGTAAACTTTGACTTAGCTAGAGAGAAGCACAGCAAACTTGAGTTTTCTACCTAGTAACTATTTAATTATAAATGAGTCATCTATCTTCTGTGTACCTTAATCATCACATCAAGAGAACCATGATAAACATAATAGTCATGCCTAGAATTATGTATTAACCAAGCAAATATTATAACTATTGGATAGACATTTTCATGGTTCCTTTTTAATGAAAACACAATATAAAATTAAAATTTCATCTGTTACATGTAGTATATTTTCCACCCACTTATTTCAAGACAAAATTCCAGTTGATGAAAAAAAAAACAATTTTAGAACTTTAAGACAAATTATTTAATATTAGCAAGTGTCTTTTTAAGACTTTGGTTTAATTTGAAATACCCACATGGAAGACATCTTTGTATCTGTTTCTACCCATCCTAGAAACAACTAAGTTCAAACTCTATTAGGATTAAAGTAATTTTCTTTGAAGTAATGGTGGGGAGCAGCAGTCCAGACAGGGATATAAAACCCTTTGTTATCTTGGTCAAGTTGTTATCATCTGGGTTTTAAGTTGAAGGACCTATTGATTAGCTGGAGAATTATAATTGTAGTTATGAATACAATGAAGTTCTTATTTATGAGTTCTGTGGAAATATAGCATATGGATTTTATATAGTTCATGAAATATAAAAACCCACCAATCAACTTTTATTTGAATAAATCAATTCGCTGTATTTTAAAACTCTACAGACTGAAAGAAAACCTTAGCCAAAACTGTGGCTGAGGAACATAAAGATGGGTGTGAGTGCTAAAGAGACATCAGCATTACAAAGACCATTGTGAGACAAAGAGGGACAATTAAGGGAGAAATTGAACAGGAAATAACACTAGCCTAGGCTCTAAGGAAGAAAAAAATCACTGAGTCCACTGGACTAAAGGGTACTAATAGCAAGTTTTTCCAGTGACCTCATTTTAATTTCTATTAGGAAGCTGTATGGTCAGGGTAGACCAGCTAAATATATGACGTTGAAATAGAAATCACCTCTATCAGCCTGCATCTATGCTGCTCTTTGTCCATGTTGGCCATGGTATTCACCCTTAAGAGCCTGCAACAAGAGAGGCCAGAGGACACAGAAGCAAAGCTCTCATGTCATTACCAGCACCGAGAAAGGGGAAAAAACGCGTTTGGAAATCAGAGATTCACTCATTTGTGATTTATTTGCCTCACTAACATAGATAAAGGGAAGGTGATTTTCAAAGCACTCTTCTTTCTTTCTTTCTTTCTTTCTTTCTTTCTTTCTTTCTTTCTTTCTTTCTTTCTTTCTTCCTTTCTTAAGTATAAAAGATGTTTGTATACCTCACTGACTTTCAGTAGTTATTCTTGCCTGAGTTTACTGCTCTCAGCATTCTGACAAGCTCCAGAAATAATGACCTGTGCTGTGTGTTGTTAAATGTTCAGTCAGACAGAGAGATACAGATGGATGAGTGCTTTGCTGCACAAAGGCAAGTCAGCATTATTTAATCAATGTTTGTTTGATCCGTGTAAAACAAGTATAAATGTAAGCTGCGTCCCATCTGTCCTATCATCCATGTGAAGCCAACCTCATTTTTAAAACTTGATTTCTTATGTAATTGTCCCAGAATGACACTGGATGATAAGTTGGGAGGGGAAGGATGGTTGGGCTTAGATCTGTTCCCTGTCTTTGGCTTCTTCATTCTGTAGTGGCATTCTGGATACTTAGGCAGCCTTATGCCTTAGTAACTACCAACTGGTAGTTAGCAGTAAGCTTTTTATTCCCTGGCCTAGGTTTGAAAGTAAACCTCCAAGTCACTCATACAAGTTTAACTAGGTTACTTAAGAGCAGTTAGCACACTGCCTGTCGGAGAAGGCCTTCAGCAGTCAGATTTACTTAATCAGTCTTTCCTTCTATGCCTTCATCTGTCAAATTTGGGGGGAAAAGAGAGAGAGGTACAGGGAGAGAACACAAGTCACCTTCTAACAGTTAAGAAAATTAAATTATACTATTTATAAAGCATAATGTTGGCCTGGTACCCACTAAATTTCCTATTAATTCCAGGATTCTTTCTCACAGAATATATTTTCATATGTACTATACAGCTTGTTCTACCACTATCAACTTAAAAAAAAAAACAAACGAAAACAAAACAAAACAACCACACTCTTCTATTAAGCAATTAAGCCTGAATGTAGTTTTAAAATCATAGTTGAGCTACTTACAAATTTCATTTTGTATCCAGGTAGTATTCTAGATTGTTTTTGCTTGCACTAAGACATTACAAAAAGATTGTAAAAATTAGAAAATATTCTTCTGTAGGGATATAAGTTGTTTTTCTCACTGTAATGATATCACCCGCTTCCCTTCCTTACCATCATTCTCTGCTGTTTGCATTGTACAGATTGCCCTGACACTGCCTGTGGTATGTTATAGAAAAACAGATACAATTGTAAATGCCACATAAGATGGAAGTACATAGCTATAGGATAAAAAAAACAGAGCCTTGTGCACAGAAAAGCCACAAGAAGGCCAGTCAACTGAAAGTGTGTGCACAGGTCCAGTCAGGAAAGACTAGGAAAGAATACTCAAGGCAAATTATGTTCATAGTACCAGAAGGAATATTGAGTTCTGTAAACTAGAGCAGCAGAGAAAGAAATGGAAAAGTAAGATGCAGACCTGCTGCTTTAGTATTAGCAGAGCTGATGCTTTTCGCTTAGGTCAGCGTTGGTGGTTGTTAATGACTCTCACAGTATTCCTCAGTGTACACTATTCAGGTTATGTTAGTGTTTGGCTTCACAGCTAAAATCATCCTTATGAAGTGTGGATTCAGAATGTCTTTTTAAATCATTTGCATTCCTCATGATAAAGGCCTTAATTCTATATTTTTTTCAGTATTGACTTTGTGTGTACTGTTTTTCTTTTATAGTCAATTGACCCTGGCCAGCAGTTCACATGGGAACACTCAAACTTGGAAGTAAACAAACCAAAGAACAGATATGCAAATGTCATTGCATATGATCACTCTCGGGTTCTCTTATCAGCAATAGAAGGTAAGAAAATGCATATATTATTCAAATTGCTGTTTTCTAGTGTTTAAGTATTTGCATGAGAATATAATATTGACTGGATTGCTAGCCATCTATGAAAACATTTAGCTCAAACCCAGGCACAGTTTATTGGCACCTTTACTTTCTTACATAAATGAATCAGTCACAGGAACATGTTGTCACTGTTCCCATCACAGAAGCATCCATCTATGAAGACTTGATAATTTACTCATATTTTTATGTGGGGAGGAGTGCCCAGCTTACCTGTGATTGTTGGTAGTTATGAGTGAACTAGTGATTTTCAGAAGTGGCCGATACACTAGTTACATATTTAAAAAGTAAGAAGGGAGGTCTACTTATTAGAGACAGGGTAAACTTAGGGTCAATATTGTGACAATTAACAGAAACTAAGCACCTTGGAAATACACAGGCTATGGAATCCATGATCTGCTTTGTAATGTTTCTTTCACAATGGCAGTCAGGAGTGCATTCCACAGGGGATGATGGATGAAAAGGGTTGCTTCTCAGCAGACCCAGGATGGTTTCTGTCCCCTTCTTCCAATAATCAATCCCTGCAGGCACCTTACTAAACCATCTGGGAGTTCATTCCTGACAATCAGAATTTCCATTGCCTGTTAGCCTATAGAAGAACATTATTAAGGGCTTGGAAAGCTGCTTTTTTTTTTTTAATGCCACCTAATGTTTTTCTGTGTCCTAACAGGCAACCTGAGCTACCACCTGTCTGTCACATACATTTGTTACCAGTGGCAGCTCAAAGGTTCTCTGTTTAAACTCTTGCACTTTCTTTAGAAATTATTGAATAGGACAGGCTTCTGATTAATCCTTTCAGGAATTCACAGTGCAAGCAGTCTCATCTACAATGGTTCAAGTATTTTTTTTCATGTTTTTAAAAATCTATGGTAACAACCACCTGATCTTAGCTTGAAAGCTCTCTTGGATCCAGACAATTGGTTTATCAGGCAAAGCCACTTGCCAAGGACCTGAGTTCAAACCCAGGATCAATCTAGTAGAAGGATGAAAGTTGACTTCTGACCTCTACAACACTATGGCACACGCCTGCACAGGCACACATACAAATCAAATATGAACTAGGAATGTTAAAGTACTCTTAGTGAGCATAAAAGGCATCAGTATAATAACACCTTGACTCGAAAGTGAAAGAAATCTCTTTATCCTTGGACTAAGCTTACAACTGCAACCTGCTTTGGCTCAAATTGCCCTTATGTGGTTTTGATGGGCCGTAAAATTCTATCACATTAGTTTTGATGTTTGAATGTATGGTAATGTCCCCTACTAGTGGCCCAATACAGTAGTGTTCAAATGTCATCCTTCTTCTAGCCTGAAAACGTTGATTAATTCTACCAAGTATCACCCATGCCAGTTGAGGCAGGATTAGGTCACATTGGTGATTGCTTCTTTGTAAGTCTTGTGGAGAAATTCAAGCAGATGCTTGTTGATGGCTGAAGGTAGGCTTTCCATTTTAGCTGTAAAAGTCCATTTTAAAATATGAAGAAAACAGATGTTATCTATATCATTATTATCACAGTAAATCGGAGCAAAACTAAATCAGATACAGAGGAAATAAGTCTTTTTTAATTAAGTAAATATGAGAATAGTAAACAAACAAACAGAAGACTCTAGAGAGCTGCTTGCCTTGCTGCCTTTAACACCGCTTCCCTGTATTTCTGCCATGTTGCTGTAACTTTCCTTATCCTGTTACTTTTCACATCCTAATGAGAAAAGGTGTTGAGATGAGGGTGAGGAAACTTGTGCATTTAATATGACAGTTGGAAACTTATACCCATTTTATTCTTAGGCTGTTTTTTACAGTGTAGAAGCAAAGGAGCTTGACTTAGACTAAAACTTGCCTTTTTATAACTCAGTGCCCACAGATACACCCTAAATCTAGATCTGACCTAGAAACCAATGTATCCCAACATTCTGTTATGCAAAAGGTTAGAGGAATTTAATGGGAATTTGTGAGATAGATAGAGAGTTTAATTCTGGGTTTTATTATTTATCATTTTATCTCAGAACAAGTATCTCCTAATCTGGGGGTACTCCAGGTGACAGTCATTCATTCTTTTTTTAATAATTTTTATTAATTACAGTTTATTCACTTGTATTCCCCCCTGTAGCTCCCTCCCTCCTCCCCTCCTAATTCGACTCTTTCTCCCTTCTCCCCTCCCAATCCCACTCTTTCTCCCTCTTCCCCACCAATACCCCTCTGCCAGTCTACTGATAAGGGAGGTCCTCCTTCCCTTCCCTCTATACCTAGTCTATCAGGTCTCATCAGGAGTGTCTCCATTGTCTTCTTCTGTGGCCTGGTAGCGCTCTTCCCCCTCAGGGGGAAATGATCAAAGAACAGGCCAATCAGTTCATGTCAGAGACAGTCCCTATCCCCATTACTATGGAACCCACTTGGACAATGAACTGCCATGGGCTACCTCTGTGCAAGGGTTCCAGGCCATTTCCATGAGTGGTCCTTGGTTGGAGTATCAGTCTCAGAAAAGACCCCTGTGCCCAGAAAATTTGGATCTGTTGCTCTCCTTGAGGAGCTCCTGTCCTCTCTAGGTCTTACTAGCTCTCCCACTTCTTTCATAAGATTCCCCGCACTCTGCCCAAAGTTTGGCTATGAGTCTCAGCATCTGTCTGGATACCCTGCAGGGTAGAGCCTTTTAGAGGCCCTCTGTGGCAGGCTCCTGTTCTGTTCCTATATTCTCCCTCCTCTGATGTCCATTCTTCTTGCCTTTCTGAATGGAGATTAAGCATCACAGCCAGAGTCCTTCTTCCTGATTAGCTTCCTTAGGTGTACAGATTTTAGTATGTTTATTCTATATTATATGTCTAATATCCACTTATGAGTGAGTGTATACCCTGTGTGTCTTTCTGCTTCTGGGATACCTCACTCAGGATGATCTTTTCCAGTTCCCACCATTTACCTGCAAATTTTATGATTTCCTTGTTTTTTTGTTTTTTTTTTTTTGTTTGTTTTTATCACTGATTAATATTCCATTGTGTAGATGTACCACAATTTCTGTATCCATTCCTCAACTGAGGGGCATCTGGGTTGTTTCCAGCTTCTGGCTATTACAAATAAAGCTGCTACAAACATGGTTGAGCTGATATTCTTGTTGTATACTTGAGTGTCTTTTGGATATATGCCTAGAAGTGGTATAGCTGGATCTTGAGGAAGCGCTATTCCTAATTGGACAGTCATTCATTCTGTATCAGCCTTAGACTAAGAGAATGCTCTGCACAGAAACTGCATAGCCAGCCACTAAGTGAGGCTCTTTGGCAGGCACTAGGATAACACAGGGCAGATGAAAACAGGAACTTATATTAGCCTTCTTTATATAAGCTAGTGTGTTCTACCTCTGTTTGCTAACAACAGTGACTGAGGCTGAGGGCTTTAATTAAGGTAGATTTGAAATTCTTTTCCTGGTAGTGTTAGCTACTCTTTTCTTATTATTTTGCAGAATATCTGACAGACATTAGAAAAGAAACAGAAATTGACACAGTGATTTATATTGTCTTTGTCTTGTTTAACAGTATAATCATTTACCCTTCTTCCATTGAGAATATAAAAAGAGTAAAAGATGACAAGGGATCAGGGAGTCTATATATCTCCAGCCGACTTTCTAAGCTTCTTGGAAATGGTGATACTCCTGATATTTCCAGAGCATTCATTAATTTGTACTGAGAAAACCCAGAATGAATCCAAAGAGTCAAAGTACAAACAGTTGTCAATTGTGGCACATCTGGGCAAAATAGGTGGAAAAACACAGGTGAATTTTGACAAGTCCAGTTGCTACTTTGATAACCTCCACTTAGGCAGTTCTTATGAGAAAATTATGGTTCCTGAACAAGAGCTGTAATAGCAGCTAGTTTAATGATTTAAGTTATATATTCTCAAAAAAAGGCCAAATTGAAGCTTATTCTTATGTGCACATAAACACAATATGAAAGTGTCTGTTAAGTGTTATACAATGTGTAAAATGTTCAGAAGCTACTTTCTTTAAAGCAGAGAGATTAAAAACAAGTAACCTCACTTTGAGGCGTTAGTTGTTCTTATGTATAGGTAACCATGACTCTTCTGAGATCAGTTCTATCAAATTAAAATCTCGTCTTTCCTGGATTCTAAGATCTAGATAGTTCTTCACAACAATTATTATGTTTACACTCCCTTACAGACTAATGAGATGCTTTTATAAACAGTTTTCCTGACAGTTATGCACTAGTTAGGGGAAAGTGCAGTGCAGACAGGAGGCAGCCCTGCTCCCTATGGAACCCAGCCCTGCTCATTCCCCAGCCAACTCATATCACCATCACTACTTTCCTGTGGAGAAAGTGTGACTCCAAACACTTGGTTTTATATCTTTGCCCCCAAATTCTTTTCATTATTTGATTGTAGGTTTAGAGCTAACTTAACCATTGTATATTATAAGCTCATTTTCCAGGGTATACTCTAACTATCCTGAAGCCAATGTCCATTTTCAGAAATTCTTACTGATCCAAATGTATCCACCATGACCTTATAGAAGTACAGCCATCTGTATCAGTACCTAACTGATTCAGTGGGTAACATTCTTTGGATGCTTATATAGCTTCCATTTTTTATAAAATACATTTATGGCAGGTTTTATCACAATGTCTTATAATTAGAAAGAATTAATCTCTACTGTTCTAGGTAAACATAATTCATCTTCACTAGGTCAGTGATAATTTTTCATAGAAGTATTATAATTAACATTTAAGAGGCATATTGGCAAGAGAGCATACTTTTAAAAAAAGGCTGCTGTGCAAGTCTAAGACAATACTAAAATACTATACTTCTGTGCAATAACAAAATAAGAAATTAGAGTTTGCCTGATTATCTAAGTGACATGGTAGAAACCATGTCACTGATTTTAGCTTTATCTTATACTGTTCCAATTATCCTGAAAAGCTAGTTATCATCTGAATGTACAGATGATAAAATGGAAACATTAAAATGTAAATATTGGGCTGGGAGCTGGCTCTGTGAGTAATGTGCTTGTCACACAAATGTGAGGATTTGAGATTTAATCCCCAGAACCAACATAAAGCCAGGCTTACCAGCTCATGTCTATAATCTCAGAGCTCCCATGGCAAGACAGGACTCAGAGATAGAGATTCTCCAGGAATTCATGGCCAGATAGGATGGCAAATGCAGAGTCCAGGCAACAAGAGCCCCTCCCCAAACCTGAGCTGCTCCTCTGAGCTGCACATGTACACAGTGACGCTCACATGCCCTTTCTCTCTCCACACATATGCAAGCACATCATACTCAGAGATAACTGCATTTTCTTCATGAAAATACACTTTTTGAAAGGCGAGAACTATTTTTATTATTAATAGTGAGAAGTGGCAAAGCCAAGATGCTAATGTCACATCAGCCAAACTTGGAGCTGACCTTCCCTCCAGCATCCCATGTGAATTCACGCTGCTTTTGCAGTTGTAATGGTTGTATCTGTTCACAGTGCCACATTTAAAATCAGTTTGGTTTTGGTAAAAATGGAGGAATTTTGAAACACTTAAGAAATCTGAAAGCTGGAGTTTTTCAGTTTTATTTTTTAACTGCAGACAAAAATGACTTTTTCAAAACTACAAGCAGCACCTGGATGCCTTTCAAGTGTGATTTTTTTATTTGGTTATTAATAACTTTTAAGATTGATCAGGAAGAACTCTGAATAAAGGCATGGAGTTGTACCGCAAGTCCCAGTTTACAAAGCTGTGTGACCTTATCATGCCCTTATCACGATCAACAGAGAGTCTATGGAAAAGTGGGATCCTTTGCTAATTTGATATACACATTAAGTCCACCTGAAACAGAGAATACCCACACACTGTGATTCCACACTCATTTGACGGAATTTCTGGCACCCAAGTCCTTGCAAGTTCATTCTCCCACTTAGCATTCCTGACTTAATAGGTTGGGTTCTGTTTCTTCAGAAAACATGGGTTTGTATGACCTGCCCATCATCGCTAAGTTCTAAATTCTGAGATCAAGAGATACTGAGTAGGCAAACAAATATTAAATCCTGGGCATTACTGTATTAGCACCTTCAAAAACACAGACGGTTTCAAGCCAGAGTGTTTGTCAAAGCAGTATCCCTGGCATATGTATGACTCTTTCACCAAAGCCAATCTTAGAGCTTTCTTAGGTCATACTTATGAATATTCTTCAACACTAGTGCTTATGAAAGTTATTTCTTTAATGTTTATTAAAATGTGAACTTCTATCTTAATCTGCCTCTGTTCTTACCATAACTTACTGCAGCTGCGTATTATAAACAGTAGATGAGCACTTCTGTCATCTGACTCCAAGATAAAGTTGCCCTCAGGTTCAGTGTCTACTGAGGATCTGGGTCCTCAGCTTCTGAGAAAAATGTCTGTCACTATTTCTTCTGGGCTGGAGAGATGCTACCTCAGATGTGTATGGGGGGTGTTGGAAAAGGACTAATAATCCTAATCTTCAAGCTCTTTTACAAAGACCCCAATCCCTTATTTGATGATTTATTTCATCACTTCCTGAAGGCCTGACCTATCAATATCAGGTTGACTTATGGCTCAGTATGTAAATTTGTCAGGGAATACCAATTCAGACCATATCAATTTGTTTTAACTTTCTTGTGGGAGGAGCATGTATTTAAAGTTTTAGAGCACATATTTATATTTACTTCCTTTCATGAGTTCCATCTTTAACCAGCCCATAATGCCTTTCAAAACATCATTCTTACTGATGTAAACTAGACTCTCCTTGGTTCTGAGAGGCTCACTCAGAGGAGGCACTGTACCTTGTTTTTTTTTTTGTTTTGTTTTTTTTTGTTGTTGTTGTTGTTTTTTTTTTTGACAGTTTAGTGATTGTACTATCCATACCTACTCCCTAGAATCAATAGGGAGAATAAGACAATGAATGCAGTTAAAACTCTCATAGTGCCCGGCAACACGAGAATGTGCAATAAACTTTGGACACTGCCGTAATTAGTGCTATGAGTTTTACTACTATTTTACACAAGTTCTTTTTCACTCAGAATTTTTTTTATTTGATCTATGGAAAAGTTAACAATATCCAAATGCAAAAGCTGCGAGTATTTAGAATAGTTCATAAAGCAAAAGAAAATATTAGCACTTGATAAATGAAAACCATGCCTGTAATAAGATTACAAATTTCAACAGGGGAAAATATTTCCTTTAAATGGAAATTCAGAGTATATCATCTGGTGTTAGATTTGCATAATAGGAGCAGTTAAAATCCGAGTGTAAATAATATAGATGACAGATGATGTGACAACAACGTGATTATTTGTGAGGTGGGAATTTACCAGCTTTAAAATAAGTGAACAGCACACAAAGTCACCACTCCTAAGATAAATCTAACTGAACACAGCTGATGAAAGCCAGAAATCCAAGTGGCTTTCAGTAATGATAATTCTCCACTCGCCCCTGTGAGACAGATGCATTGCCTTAGTCCTTGTGAAGCCTCGCTTCTGCAGTTCCTCCTGCATCAATTCACTGAGCACTACTGCCCATACATGTGGGAGAGTTGGTCAATTTCATATCATAACCCTGCTGTGAACAGCTTCTGATTTTTCAGGCCTTACATAGAAAAGCAATGCATATTCAACAAGTAAAAATTGTGACAGTAGTTTTATTTTTTGCATATATTTTTAATATTTTATAAAAATCATCTTCTTTGTCTCTGAGAGGCCACTGAGTTTTCATTTTCCATCCCACCAAACTTTATGTACCTCTGTCTCAAAAAAAGAGAGAAAGAAAGAAAGAAAGAAAGAAAGAAAGAAAGAAAGAAAGAAAGAGAAGGAAGGAAGGAAGGAAGGAAGGAAGGAAGGAAGGAAGGAAGGAAAAGAAAGAAAGAAAAGTAAAAGGCTATAGGTGGTCTCACATCTGGTCATAAGGAGTGGAAATGGTTAGGCAGAAGTGGCTGAAGTAAACAGCCTGAGTAGGACAAGAAAGAAGAGCCTTGGAGCCTGTCTGATTCCTAGTCAAGTGTGGCAGCAGCAATCTGGCAGATGTTTTTCAGGTTCACTGAAGAAGATTAGATAGGAGGAATGGCAGACAGAAGGGGGCCAGTGAGAAAGAACTAGGGGGTCAGCTCTCGGTCTGAACCCAGAGGCCAGGCCCCAAGGGTATAAAGTTGGGCAGAGATGACAATATTTTTTTAAAAAACCAGGAAAGCAAATTAATACAACTCTATCATTTTCCAATAGATTATGAAAAAATGATACTCTGACAACAAAGAATGAAAAGCTTTTCTTCCAGAGAAGACTCCCTTTGAAGTTTTCATATATTCTTTCTCATACCACCTCAGTTAATATCCTTTCCCTGCCTTCTGGTTCTTTCTTTTTTTCCTAGGGAATGATCTGTGAGAACCTTGTGTAAGGATTTCTTAGCTCTTAAAGCCTATTTAAAAAACAATAGAAGCTTCTGGACAGGTGGTTCCATATTTAAGAATATGTACTGCACTTGCATAGGACCTGAATTTGGTTCCCAGCTCCCATGTAGATGAGCTCACAACTTTTTGCCTGCACCTCCAGATCCAGGGGATCTGAAGTCCCTAACTTCACAGGGCACTCAAGTGCACATAATAAAAAAATGTGAATTAAATTACAACAAGGCAAATTTCATTATGCTATATACTTCATTTTTCTGGAAACCCATTTTTGTGCGTTCCATCCAATTATTTGTCGAATTGAGCTCATTTTTCTTACAATGTCCACAACATCAATCATTGACGGAGGCAGACAGCATGGTTCCTGTAGCACTTCCAGGCTTTCCTTTTCAAGTTAATTATGGACAAAATGATACAGTTTAATGCTTTTCTTATTTATTTTTCAAATATATAAAACTGTATTTTTTTAGGAGCAGTAAAGAGACATAGCTTAATTTGTACCAAGTAGAAAGCAAGATTGTGCTTTTAGCCTTAGAACCCTGACCAATTTCACATTTTCTGGCTTATTCAAAATCATCCAATTAAAGCTGCTTGGATGACTTTTACCCCCCTACATGGGCTAAGCAACTAGTGTAGAGATGTGTTATTATCCAACTCTTATTTTATCTGATAATGCAGTGAAGGGAAGATATACTTTCAAGTGATGGTTGCTGGTGGTGTAGGCTTGCATTGTTTACATTTTCACTCAAAAAGCCAATCAAATATTGAATAAGAAAGTCCTAGAAATGAGTTTGTTTTCTGTCTGCAGTATCTTATTTCATTATGGAATGTTTAGTATTTTACTGTATACCAAAGCAGAATATAAATACACAATTTATTTTTCTGAGGATATAGGGATGTGTTTCTCCTGTGATGTTTCTGCTGTTATAATTCAGGAATGGGATATGGATTTCTAAGAAGTTACTAAAAGTTTTTCTTTTTCTATTAATTAGTTTTAGTATAGAATTTGAAAGGAGAATCTGAAGTTAGAATTACTTTTCATCAATAGATAAAAAGAAATAGATTTATTTCATTCACTTTTTGCATCAATTATAATACCCATGTGGCAATTTAGAAATTGCAAATACATTTCTTTCACTTGACTCTCACAAAGAGTTTGGCTTAATGATGTTATAACAATAATGTTCATATATTATCAATGAAAACTGATGATCTGAGTGATTTTTTTAATGTGGCTCCTACAGGCTAGCCCATGCTAGGTTCTGATTATCTCATTACTAGATGAAGCTTTTGAATAATTTATCCTTATGAATATAATCTATAGCTGCAAGACTATATGTTGCAATCACCTAAAGACTGCTTTTTATTTTCCCTGGGCAAAGTGCTCCCGAACAATAAATGAGTTTCTTCTAGCACAGAGTGATAGTTTCCCAAGCTGTGCGATTAGTCTTGCTGTGCACTCAAAACCAGGTAGACTCTCTGGCTCCTTTTCTGGTCCCGTTTTCAAATCTCCTCTAGCCCAGCAATCCAGAGGGCAGAAGACAGGCCAAGGAAGACACTGCACAGTGAGGAAGAAATCCTGGCTTCCAGGTGTTTTGCACATTGCTCATTATCCCATCAGTTCTGACGTGATGATCTACAGTGGCCACACAACAAGGAATGCTTTTGGAACCAAATGCATATTCTGCAAAAATGAGGAGGACAATGCAGATTGTAGCTATATCAAGAAATCCAGTGATTCTGTATTTAGAAGGGCATTCTGGATCTCTGGTGTGTTGCAAGGAAAACCCTTCATTTCAGCAGCTCTGATGTAGCTGGGAGCAACTGCCATGAAAAGGGAAAAGAAAGAACACCACATCTGTGGAAATTAAATCACTCACTTGTAACTTACTGTTTAAATTTATATTTCTGGTTTAAATGGTGTCTGAAAAGTAAACTTTTTGTGTATTCTGTCTTAGAAAAATTTCAGTCTAGGACTTAACCACCAATTCAAGGTTTGGGGATTTTGGTGGAAAGGTGGGATGTCCTTTTTTAATTTTTTTTTATTAAAAAACTGTGTTGCATTGGTTCTTGAGTTCTTCTATTTTAAAAAATGGAACAAACTAGTTTGGTAAAGTGCAGTTTGTATTCACACAAGCTTTACTTAGTAAGAACTGTAGAAGACAAAGGGCTGAGTATTCCAGGTTTTGAGGATACACTATGAGGTGGAAAATTGAAAGCTCTTTTATCCATTTTGCTCCCTCTCAAGCACTGCCAGGAGCAGTCTGCCTTAGTGAGGAGGGATAGCATCTCCCCTACATGCCTGCTGCTACTCAGTGTTACAGGCTCCACTAGAGAAGAACTGCTTCCTTCCCATGAGCAGGCTCCCTGCTAGCCTCATACTACCATTGTGCTTTCTTTACACTGTTTTGTTTTATAACCTTAGCAGCTTCCAGTTGGGCTTTGCAGTAGCAGCCCCATTCAGTAAGTCTCATCTCAGCGTGCTAGACACAGTGGGAGTCAGCTTGCAAGAGCGTTAGAGTGTATCACAACCAAATCTCAGGGACTAAATGATTCTGTTTATCTTAAAATAACTTTGCAGAAATGGATGAAACCAAGACAGTTAAGAATACCATAGATACCTCATATTTTAGAGCTCAGAAGGACCTGTGGAAATCAATTTGTCCAATGTACCTTGGCTTAGCAGATAAGCTCGCAGGTCTAGACAAAGTGAATGGTTGGCTGAATGGTTCCTGATGAAGTTCCCTAAATTCTTAGTAAGTGTTTAGTATTGTCCCAAGACTCAGTTTCACATAGGATTTTCTCTTCATGGTGTGATACAAAAGTATTAATATTCCTCTTGTGGTTACTTCTGTATTGACAAAATAATTCATGTACTGCTCTTTCATGCAACTACAGTTAATGACAACATTTATTACTGTCATAATTACATTCTTAAACATGGACAAATCTTTTCAAGCTAAAATATCTTCTGATCAAAAAATTATAATCTACAGTAAATATAATGGTTTTGGTTGTTGTATGGCCTGTAGCCTAATTATTCCTGGTCAAATTAGTAGGCAAGAACAATTTTATTTTAACCCTGACGTGACAAAATAGCTCAGGTGAAATATTTCTTGACATTTCAATATATTCTCAATGTTGTGAATCATTTCTAAATCATTAATTGCTTGGCTCAATATTCTTTCAAACCATACAACTTCTTTCTTAGGATTGTTTCTTGTTCTGTTAATATTCAAGCACATGTAAAAACAATGTCATGAAGCACTGTCCTTTTTAATCTTATTCTTAGGTGAAGAAAGGGGCTCCTGTCCTTAGACTTGAACTCAGAGCTAATTATTCAAAGCTTTGCAGACCTTTAAGAAAACAGAAGCAGAGGGGAGGAAGGGAGGAATTGGGACGGGAGAAGGGAGGGAACCATAGGGGGAATATAAAGTAAATAAAGTGTAATTAATAAAGAATTAAAAAAAGCCAACCCCACTATGAAAAATAAGTCTAAATTAAATACTGTAGTCATATTTCAATTTAAATTATTGAGTACATCATAAGCAAACATACCTGAATTAAAAAAAAAGAAAGGAAAGAAAGAAGGAAGGAAGGAAGGAAGGAAGGAAGGAAGGAAGGAAGGAGAGAGAGAAAGGAAGAAAGGAAGAAAGGAAGAAAGGAAGAAAGAAAGAAAGAAAGAAAGAAAGAAAGAAAGAAAGAAAGAAAGAAAGAAAGAAAGAAAAAGAAAGAAAGAAAACAGAAGCTTGGTGTAGCAAGGCACATTCCTTTCATATCACCATCAGGGAGTCAGAGCCAGGCAGATCTCCCTGAGTTCTGTCCAACCTGCTCTACATAGCAAGCTCCGGACTAGCTATCGCTATATTGTGAGAACTTGACTCAAAAAAAAAAAAAAAACAAAAAGGAGGAGGTGGTGATGGTCCAGGGTCCATGCTGAAGTTTGGTATTTCTACCTTGAACTGTAACTAGGAAATATGAACAAATAATTATCAGCTTATAAATATGAACAAATAAAATATGAAGCCAAAAAGCCTCATTCTGCTTCAACAGAATGCTGTAGCCCATTGTACCTAACAGTACAGCTCCGACAAACAGTTATTTCACTATTTCATTTATTTTACTGTTAAGTTTTATGTTTGTGTGTGTTTTGCCTATATGTTAGTCTGTGTACCACATGTGTGCCTGCTGCCTTCAGAAGAGACAATAAGGAAAATGTCAGATTCCCTATAACAGGAGTTACCAGTAGTTTTGAGCTACCATGTGGTAATGGGGATTAAACCAGGACCTTCAGAAGAGTAGCCCCTTCTTAACCAAAGGGCTGAGCTCTTTTCAGCCCTACCTCCTTGTTTTAAAGGCTTGGTTTTACAGCTCTAGAGACAATGAACTCACTCTATACTGGCATAATTGTGAGCATGAAAAGTAACCAACATGCCACTAGAAAGAATCCGATCATTGATGGGATTCAGTTTAACACAGGATTAGTCTATGTGGACATAATCGACAACCAAGATCCAGGTTAAGGTTTTTCATTCATCTGACCAGATTGAAATGGTCATTTTGGTACTGTCACAGTTTACTTGATTGATTATTGCTAATTAGAAAATATACACAGATCAATATAGAAGAAATCCTAAGCTTCTACTTATTTTATAAAATGCACTAAAGCAACAGAAAAAACAAGTCATTGAGCTAAGCTGGTCATAAACATATATTAGAAAGAGGCAATTGCCAGCCAGATGTGGTGGTTATACACCCTTTCAGTCCCAGGAGAGAAAGATGGATCTCTGAGTTCAAGGCCAGTCAGGGCTACATAGTGAGATCCCCATTTCCAAAAATAAAATAATAAATAAATGTAAACTGATTGCGAGACATAGTTTATTATAGCAGGGCCAGTCTGTCCTAAGAATTTTGCTGGAGTCTAGCATGAGGCAAAGGTCTCTGGGTCATGTTCTTCTCATTTTAACGACTCCTTTCTATACCATAAACAAACAGAAAGCAAAAATGCAACCACCCAAAGCCAAGCAGTAATTGTAAACCACTAAAAATAAAAAATGTTTTTCTGAATCCATGTAAATAAATAACAAAGCAATCTGCTAATTTGTCATAATTCTCTCTTCTTTCATTACTTCATTTTAAGTTACACTTTTATCTCCAGAGCCCCCAGAGCAATTCAGTTCATTCTCACACACCTGGCTTCATAGTACACTATGACTGTTACTACAGCACTTGCAGACTCATTTCTTTCTAAATAAGTAATTAATGATTAAATGAACTAATAGGCATTTGTGTTAGAAAGGCCAACACCCAATATGAACAAATTTTGTAAAGCCAACCTCCCAGCAGAATATCTTAATCAACAGTTTCTGAGAGGATGTTTCATAGCACCCAAAATTCTGAAAGCCACGAGAGTGTATTTTTTCTAGGACTGGTTGGAAAACATTCCTAAATATGTCATACTTAAAAGTGGGGTCTCATTACTTAAAACTGCCTGCTATTAAATGTAGTTTCCATTCTGGAGTTAATATGTTTAGAAGGACAAGGCATCACCATTACTGCAGTCTTTTCTCATCCTGTGCTCAGCTCATGAAAGGGTATTGGAAACAGGGCTTGATAGATTCCAGGTCTCCTGGGACAGCATTTACACACTGGAGGGATGAAAGACCTTACCTGACCTTCTACTCTGCCAGTGCGGGTAAAGGATCATGATAGAATAGGCATTCTGGAAATCACCCCCACACTGGGAGTTTCAAAATGGAAGAAGGACCTCAGCATTATTTTCAGCGTGTACAGAGTACCTGATAATAAGCATTCTTGGATACTGCATTATTTTGTTTTCAGTTTACTTTCAAAATATCAAGGTCTAAATTTGTAAAGCATTCAGTGCTATCTCAACCACTTGGTAATCTTTAGGTAGAAATGGTTTATTTTTATCTCTTGGAAATACAGTCATTATTCATTAAAATTAATCTCTCTTAAATTTCATTATTCATATTTTTTAAAGTTAATTTATTTCATAATGGCTGGGTAAAATTATCCACAGGGCTGTAATTCTAGGGTTGCATTTAAGCTATCCCCTATAGCCACAGGAGCATGGTATTGGGGAGGATCAAGATCTTTATCAGTCATGAGCTACCAGAACTCAAACTGTTTCTTGAGTAGCTGAAATAGATGAATAGTGCTCCAACCAACTGTGTGTTTGTTTATGCTCAAGACTTTCCACCTAATGGTTGTGGTATCCTATACCTATGTGTTCATCTCAGAGTGAGTGATTTCCATCTGAGTTTCATTATTCTTCTCGGGAGGATCAGTTCTACAACTGGAATCAAAAAAGCATTCAAAGTAATAGCAACTGGCAATCAGGGAAATATAGCAGTTTTAGCATGGGAGCACATGTTCCAATATGTAGAGAAAAAAAAAATTCTCCTAACTCCAGGGCACATATTTCCCAGGGCCAGGAAGGACCATGCATGTGTTCTAGTTTTTCCTTCCATAGCATACTGATGTCTCTATAAAAGTATTTCTTTCTCTCCAGGGGCAGGCAACTCATTATCTCTCTAGGAAACCTACTACGCTTTTGATTCTGATTGTCTGAAAGTGTATCAAAGTAGCAGAGACACAATTCCTCTGTGTAGTTAACATCCTTCAGAATTGAAGCTGTGTCTCAACACAGTAAATTAAGGCCCCTCAGACATTCTCAGGTAGCTCTTATCCCCAGATCCCATTGTTTTCCCCTTTTCTTCTATAGCATGTATTCATTTTCTATAGAGCAGTATTGATTTTCTTGGTCACTTTGGTTACTCTCCTTGGGGGAAACACAAATTGGCTCTTATCTCTCTTAACATATTACAATAATAGAAAATTAGGCTTTAAGTCAGAAAATCACCATAAAAGAGAATCTTTGCTCTTTAATAAATATTGGAACTGGTCAAATTATGCATTATTTTTAATAAGGAAGATTGCCAATGGAAAATAAGAAAGATGGAATTGTGGTCAAATCCACAATAAGCAAGTTCAGCAAAAACTTAGTGTATCACAACCTGTAATAGATAGTAGTATAAAGAAATATTGTATGTGCCCTGAATCCTGGGAACTTAGACAGGCACAGATGAAAGGTACCTACGAGGAGAAAGAGGTAGGGTATGTTCTAGGATATAGATGGAAGAGAACAATTTCTTCCAACCGAAGCAAGCCAGTACCTAGATATTAAGAGGTGAGCAGAGTCAGATAAGATTAGAAAAGTGTAAAGCTTTTAGATAAGAGTTTAGATTTTTCTTAAAAGAAAGTCACCATTGGGTTTGCAGAAATCACAGTATTTGCAATTATTTTTTGTTTAATTACACTTTATTTACTTTGTATCCCCCCCTCTAGTTCCCAGCCTCCTCCCCTCCCAATCCCTTACTTCTTCCCCCTTCTCCACACATGCCCGGCCCCAAGTCCACTGGTAGGGGAGGGTTTCTCTTTCCACCTTCTGATACTAGTCTGTTAGGTCTCATCAGGAAGTGGCTACATTGTCTTCCACTGTGGCGTGGTAAGGCTGTTCCCCCCTCAGGGGGAGGTGATCAATGAGCAGGTCAATCAGTTCATGTCAGAAGCAGTCCCTGTTCCCATTACCATGGAACCCACTTGGACATTGAACTGCCATGGGCTACATCTGTACAGGGGTTCTAGGTTACATACATGCATGGTACTTGGTTGGAGTATGAGTCTCAGGAAAGACCCCTGCGCTCAAATTTTTTGGTTCTGTTGCTCTCCTTGTGGACCTCCTGTCCTCTCCAGATCTTGCTACTATTATTTCCCACTTCTTTCATAAGATTCCATGTACTCTGCCCAAAGTTTGGCCATAAGTCTCAACATCTGCTTTGATAGTCTGCAGGCAGAGCCTTTCAGAGGCCCTCTGTGGGAGGCTCCTAACTTGTTTCCTGTTTTCTTCTGATGCTGATGTCCATCCTCTTTGCCTTTCCAGATGGGGATTGAGCAGATTGAGCCAGAGTCCTCCCTCTTGATTAGTTTCTTTAGGTGTACAGATTTTAGTAGATTTATCCTATATTATATGTCTATAGACATTGTATAGACATACAAAATAAACATTATATATTGGCATATAATGTCTATTACATGTCATAAATGTGTTTCTGCTTCTGGGTCAGCTCACTCAGGATGATCCTTTCCAGTTCCCACCATTTACCTGCAAATTTCATGATTTCCTTGTTTTTCATTGCTTAGTAATATTCCATTGTGTAGATGTACCACAATTTCTGTATCCATTCCTCAACTGAGGGGCATCTGGGTTGTTTCCAGCTTCTGTGTATTACAAATAAATCTGCTACAAACATGGTTGAGCAAATGTCCTTATTGTGTACTTGAGCCTCTTTTGGATATATGCCTAGGAGTGGTATGGCTGGGTCTTGAGGAAGTGCTATTGCTAGTTGTCTGAGAAAGTGCCAGATTGATTTCCAGAGTGGTTGTACAAGTTTACATTCCCATCAGCAGTGGAGGAGGGTTCCCCTTTCTCCACAACCTCTCCAGCATTATCCTTTAGTGAAACATACAAGAAAGTGTAAACATGAAGATGATGTAGCCAGTCTGCAGCGGTTGTTACAGGTTGTTGCAAGGAGTGGTTCTTCTGTGACAACCCTGTGAGTCTTAAATAAGAGATACTACTTTCTAGGGGTCCAATTACAGGAATAGGAAAGAAACAGCTTATGTTTGAACTTGACTTCATTCACCATCTTGTGCAACTCAGTGTTTCTTTTCTTTTTTAAAGATGATCAAAACAGGAATTGGTTGACATTATTCTCAAGAAAACTGAATGATTTTGTAGTATGTATCAGTAGCTGAACCTTCAATGGATTATTTGTTATAATATTACACTTTACAATGCATCTTCAGATACAGGCATTTTTTATTTAGTTTTTGTCTGAAAATGAAAATCAAGAAGAGGAGAAGGGCATGACAAGATTATTTTTTGACATTTGCAAACTATTTTTTACTAGTACAAGTGGGCAGACAGAGAACCTGTGAGGAAAAAAAATGAATTCTATAGGCATCTCCTTTGTTTTACTTTACTTGGTGATTTGATCATATTGTAAAAAAATAATACCCTGAATGTTGCACATTTTTATGATGATGTCATGGTGGTACACATTATCTGGCTTAAAAAACCCAAACTGTAGATTTAAGTATGTTTCTACTATCCACTTATAAGTGAGTATATATCATGTGTGTCGTTTTGCTTCTGGAATACCTCACTCAGGATGATCTTTTCTAGATCCCACCATTTGCCTACAAATTTCATGATTTTCTTGTTTTAAATTGCTTATTAGTATTCCATTGTGTAAATGTACCACAATTTCTGTATCCATTCCTTCATTGAGGGACATCCAAGTTCTTTCCAGATTCTGGCAGTCATGAATAAAGCTGCTATTAACATAGTTGAGCAAATGTCTTTGTTGTATACTTGAGCATCTTTTGGATATATGTCTAGGAGTTGTATAGCTGAATTTTGAGGAAGCACCATTCCTAGTTTTCCGAAAAAGTGCCAGATTGATTTCCAAAGTGGTTGTACAAGTTCAGACTCCCACAAGGAATGAAGGAGGGTTCCCTTTCTCCACATCCTCTCCAGCATGCGTTGTCCCTTGAGTTTTTTATCTTAGCCATTCTGATGGGTGCAAGGTGAAATCTTAGGGTCATTTTTATTTCCATTTCCCCGATGACTAAGGATATTGAGCATTTCTTTAAGTGTTTCTTTGCCATTTGATATTCCACTATTGATAATTCTCTGTTTAGCTCTGTACCCCATATTTAAAATTGGATTACTTGATTTGTTGCAGTTTAACTTCTTGAATTCTTTGTATATTTTGGATATTAGCCCTCTGTCAGATATAATATAGGATAAACATACTAAAATATATATACCTAAAAAGCTAAGCAAGAAGGAGAACCCTGGGTAAGATGTTCAATCCTCATTTAGAAACGCAAATGTGATAGACTTAGGAAGAGGGAAAAAACAGGGAACAGGACAGGAATCTACCACAGAGGGCCTCTGAAAGACTATACCCAGCAGAGTATCAAAGCAGATGCTGAGCCTCATAGCCAAACTTTAGGCAGAGTGAAGGGAATTTTATGAAAGAAGGGGGAGATAGAACAGGAGCTCCACAAGGAGAGCAAAACAAACAAACAAAAAATTCTGGGCACAGGGGTCTTTTCTGAGACTGATAATGCAACCAATGACCATGCATGGTGACAACCTAGAACCCCTGAACAGATGTAGCTCATGGCAGTTTAGTGTCCAAGTGGGTACCCTAATAAGGGGAACAGGGGCTGTCTCTGACATGAACTTAGTGGCTGGTTCTTTGATCACCTCCCCCTAAGGGGGGAACAGCCTTACCAGACCACAGAGGAAGACAATGCAGCCAGTCCTGATGAGACCTGATAGGCTAGGGTCAGATGGAAGGGGAGGAGAGCCTCCCCTATCAGTGTACTTGGGAAGGAGCATAGGAGGAGAAAAGGGAGGGAGATCAGAATTGAGAGAAGAAAAGGGAGGGGACTACAGCTGGGATACAAAGTGAATAAATTGATATAAATAAAATTTTTTTAAAAAACAAACTAAAATGTATTGGAACTCTTTCAGCAGGATATGGAATGATAATAGAACATCACTGTTAAACCAGAGCCAGACTGTTTCCTCCTGTGAGTTTTGCCTCCTGGTTAAATAACACTCCTTGTTTTACAGGAATCCCAGGAAGTGACTATGTGAATGCCAATTACATAGATGGCTACAGGAAACAAAATGCCTATATTGCAACACAGGGATCTCTTCCTGAAACATTTGGGGACTTTTGGAGAATGATATGGGAACAACGGAGTGCCACAGTTGTCATGATGACAAAGCTAGAAGAAAGATCGAGGGTAAGGATGAGCATCTCCTTCTTCAAAACTCCTTTCCATTGTCTTTGTGTTGTGTATGACAGTCTATTCTGAAGCTGCTTTTCCCCTAGGGTAGCACTTTTTAACAATCAGTCATTGTGAATGGATGTCAAAACCTCAGATTGAACTATTTCTCAAAATTCTTCTGTCCATCCTGTCCACAGGAAAAATTCTGCACATCCTTCACTTGGGTCTAAAAAGGCTGAACCCAGCCCACAAGTACGCTCTGCAACCTTCTCTGTTCTCTGTCAGACAAAGAGAGAAAGAGAGAGAAAGAGAAAGAGAGAGAAAGAGAGAGAGAAAGAAAGAGAGAGAGAGAGAAAGAAAGAAAGAAAGAAAGAAAGAAAGAAAGAAAGAAAGAAAGAAAGAAAGAAAGAAAGAAAGAAAGAAAGAAAACAGAAAAATAAACCTAAATATTTTTTAAAAGGAAATTCTCACATTACAATAGTCATGGTTGCTACAGAGAAAATGAAAATGATATGGAGTATATAATCAATTTGGTTAGAGAAAATGAATATTTGCTAAGGAAAAGAACCCATGGAGATTTCTACCCCTATGTACTTCCAACAGTTTTACATCTATGTATAAGCTCTAAAATTCCTTGAAAAGAACTCATACTTAAATCATTCAAATTAACTCAGAGTAACCAGAGAATGATTTGGTTTTAAACATGGCTGAAAAAACACAGAAATGTATGGATGGCATTTTGCTAATTTAGGTTCTTACAAATGAATAGATTTTAATAACAGGTCACTGCTTTTTAAGGTCTAAGAGTTTCTGCCACCATATGGATCTAACATTACAGTCCACCACATATTAGTTAAATACTTTTGGTTTGGAAATCTAAAGTAGCATATAGCAGTTCAACATATTTTCTAATGAATCTGCAGCTTCCATATGTTGTTGATGAAAATCGGGTTTTTCCTTGAGAAGTTAACATATAGGTCTCCAGATACTGTCACTGAAACATGGGGACATTCATACTGACTTTGAGACCTCAGGTAAAGGGGTTTCTTTCTCTGCCTTCAAGCCTACCAAGACAAGCTGAAACCCAGTTCCCCTTGTAAGAGGCAACTGAGATTCTTTGTGTGTTCCTCCATGCTTACTATATAGCAATGTTCTTTCGCCTAGCTGTATCAATGACATGGGAGCTTAAGGCTGCCCAGATAATTTATAAGGTGAAAGCTCATATATATAGGGTAATACTAGAAAGCCACACTGCCTCCTTGAAAATCGGAAGTCAAGTAGTGTAGTATGGGGCTGCTTTAGCAAACCTAAAAATTAGTGAGATCTTTGAAGATACCTGATTCCATATTAACTGATACAGAAATGTCTATGGCTTTGAATGTAGTATTTGTTTTACATTTTACATGAAAAATCCTGTAAGCATATAAATATACTCAAACCTCAATATAGTCCCAACCTAAATTATTCTTAGTTATATATGATATAATAATTATAGCAACATTGAACTTATTAAGTGTACTGATATTTCATTAAAACCCATTTTATGAAAATGATAAAAATGATTGCTTCTATAAACTTTGCTTTTCCTTTGAATAAACTGAGGCTGAGAAAATTACTGAAAGTCATATTGAAAGCAAGGTTAGAGAGAGGAATTGCAGACCAACATTCTGACCCCACAATACACATCCTTCTCATTGGGCCATACTACCTCTGACATGCCTATGAAGTTAGGAAGCTGAACTTTTCTATTACAGCATGCATGTAAATCTCTCCTACCAGGTCTGCTCTGCCTAGAGATACCAGCTAGTAACAAGCAGCCATTTGCAAAAGCTGTTTTCAGTAAAACACACATTTTTATCTTGACACTGCAGGCCTTCATTAAACTATGCACAGAAACTGTTTTGAAATAACCAAATGAAATTCTGCCCCCTTTCTTCCTAATTGCTTCTAATAATAAAGTTAGTTCTCCCTGGCTCCCCTGCCACCGCGACATCTGATGGTAATGAGCAGTTCCTGGCAGAAGGTATTGTGACTTAAATACCTGCCGTTTATCTTTTTGTTGCAGGCTACCTTTCCTTCCCCTTCAGACAGAGGAACTTATTTGGAAGTTACTAAATGAACCTTTGTTTGCTCCCTTCATTAATTACTCTTTGCTCTTGCGAGTTTGGCGGTCTGCTTTGTTAAATGGCCTAAGGAGGTCAATTAAATTGCTGTCCTGCAATTTTTATTCTGTGGTTTTTCAGCATGTTCCCAAGCATGTAATGACCTGCATTGACTAGTAGGCAGTTGGGCAGTCTCAGTCATAATCTATCTGACAAGACAGATAGGTCCTGACCCCCAACATCCACAGCCCTTTGTTCATCCGTTCTGCATATTACAGCAGGACTAGGTGTCACTAGGCAGAGTCAAGAGAGTGCTAGTGGCTCAGATGATCTCATGTGTTTGTCTATCTTCCTCCTCATGGCTTCCTACTCCACCTTTCTGGGTCCAGTTGTTCTTCCATCGACACTAAAAAGAAAAGAAAAGGAATGGATTCCTGGTATTTCAACAAGATTGTGCGTAGAATTTTATAAAACAATGTTATGGATAGTGGTTAGTTCTTAAGGGGATATATAGCTTCACATTTTAGGAATATTGTGGACTCTTCGTTTGACCTGAGAATTCAAAAGAATTCTTTATTCCCAACATTCAACCTCAAAGCAGATATTGAACTAGCCTGGTTCTAGGCTGATCTGTGAAATGTCATTATGAGATGAAGGCTCAGAATTTCAGTTATACTTAACCCATTTCATTTGTAGAAACACATGCATATGTGTATGTGTGTGAGTGGGTAGGGGTGTTGTACATGTGTGAAAAAGGATGTCAGTTGTAGCGCAGCAAGACACACTCAGAACTGTTACCAGCAGCTTGAGAAGTCCATTTGTGCTTTTGGGATCTCCACTTAGGCAAAGTCCAGTTTTTTTTACTTTGCCACAGGAAACAATTTCAGGATGAGCCAGTGTGAAAGACAGTTGTAGTTTATTAAAAGATAATTAACAGATTTAGTAACAAGGGTTCATAGAAATGTGACATGCTCAAGTACATGTATGAGCTTCTCAAAGGCCTTGAGTAGCACTAAGGAGCTACTAGCACTTGTGTAGCTATATATGCCATTTTGGTGGCTCTTCAAGTTGCACCTGAAATGGTTGATAGGAATCTTTCCTGTTCCTTCTAGTAAGTGAAATTATAGGGTAGCTCCAGATGTGCCTCTGATGGGATTGTAATCTGATAAAATAAAAATGAAATGGGTCATAAGGGCTGTGCAAGATGATTAAGATATATTTTTTTATTGTAGGAATTCTAGAAAATTACAGGTTTACAGCTGCTTTGTTAAATGGAGGTCAATTAAATTGTTGTCCTGTGATTTTTATTCTGTGGTTGTTCAACGTGTCCCCAAAGGACACAGAGGATTAGTAAGTCCTTACACAGGGTTCACTGCTATTTAACATTCTTATTTGAAATATCTTTACATAAAACAAATATGTCTCTATGTTGGCCACATTCATAATATTCTGAGATTCTTTATTGTAAACAAATGACAGGGCTCAACTTGAACAAGAAGTGAGGGGTTCTTCTCCTTTTCCATGTCTGTATCATGCTCCCCAGTGTTTCTATCCTGCCTCATGACTACTTTGGAAATGAGAATACTTATATAATGAAAAAGAAAGGGAAGACATCATGCAATTGCACATGGAGACAGCACCATCAGAGGAAAAGATACTTAAATGACAACTTATAGTAGTCATACTTTGCAGACAAATATCTTGACCTCAATCTCAACTCTAGGCTTTCCTTATAGGTACATGGAAGATAACACATAACCTGGTCCCTCAGAATCTCCTTGGGTTGGATTATATGCATAGGCTATAACAGTGTAGCTCTTGTCTTTGTCATAGAAAAGTTTCAGGATGAAGGCCTCAACTATAGTTTAGTTACAGGAGTGATTCCTATACCATTGTTGCTTCAAGATTGGATTCTACCACATTTTGTTTCCAAATGAATTTAGTTTTTCTGCTGTTAACAGTGAAGCCTGAACAACTTCATAGAGCCACTGCACTTGTTAATTTCTATTCACTATACCTGATGGCTCATCTCTGAGTTGTTCTCAACCCACGATGGAACACAGACTACTACTTTCTTTTGTACTAGCTTTCCCTCTGGCCATGCTCTCCAGAATTCAGATCTTAACAGAGTAAATTTGTTAGTTCTGCAAACAGATTAGCAGAAGACATTCATTCTCTTCTGTCTCCTGCTTTTATGGCAAGATGATACAGTATGAAAACCATTATTAATACAGGCATATAGCAATAGTTGTCACTAAAGATAATATGAGCCACATTTCTGTTTGTTTCAGTTTGTATTCCCTCTGCATAACATTTTCTTACTGGAACTGATTTGTTTTCCAGCTTTCTGTTTTGTCTCTGTCTGCTTCACTTTCACTGGAGCTTGAGGTTTACCAACAGTCCTGTGACCTTCAGAGTCAAGACCTACGCCAGACACAACCTATGCCCGATTGTTTGTGCTAGAAGTCTCACTGACCTTTTTGATAGTAAATTGGCAGTTGTAAGCATTTAAACAGCCCAAAGCAGCCCTTATAAGAGTGATGCTGTCTGGGATTCAAGTTGTTCAAGTTAAATATTTAAGTTCTTTGATTTTTCTCATGTATTGAATCTACTCATCTCAACCAACTGTGGTCTTGAAAGAATCCTAGTCTTTCATGAGGATATTTATATTGTGTGTGCCTATAATCATTTTAGCCTCATTTCCTAAAGAAACTCAGTGAAGAATGTTTACAGTTCCAGGTTGCAGTCTGTCATTACCTGAAAGTCACGTTTGAAGTATCTGTCACGTTATACCAAGAGTCAAGAGCTGAAAGTAATATATATATTCACTTTTCCCACTTTTCTGTTCCGTACTTCAGGATCTGCTGCCTGATCAGGGAATGGTGTGGGTCTGTCTATCTCTATTAATATGATAAAGATGATCTCCTATCAGAAAGCCAACCTGATCTAGAAAATGCCCATTAACACTTTCTTCAAAGATAATTCTAGGTTAGATAATTCTAAGTTGTATCAAACTGACAAAACTAAGCATTATCATGCCAATACTGAAAATAAAGACATACTAAAGGCTGCTTCTTAGGAGTTTTACTAGGGTAAGTTAAACAAACAAACAAAGGACTAAAATCTAGGGGTTTTGACAATATAATATGATAGCTGCCTGAAATACACAGAACAATTTAAAACCACTGTGGAATGTGCTATGATAAAAGATACTGTGGGTGAGTTTTATTCCAGTTTCCACTGAGATTGCCAAGTCCTCTCAAGTTCTGCATAGTTCATTGATTCTCTAGCAAGTCATTTTCCTGCCCTAGAATGTGGTTTCTAATTGTTTCCATGTTTTGTAATATGCCAGTAAGCACAGGGATTGGTCTGGGCAACCACATGGAGGGAAGAAAATCTTTGGAAAAAGTGAAGCACTGTTACAGTAAAACAAATGCAGCTGGCATTTTTACTGCAAGGGTGTCATTTGTGGGTGACTGAGTGCGTTGGCAGCTTCTCCCAAAGAATGAGTCTCCAAGGTAGGATTAGCCAAGGTGATTCCTGGCTCAGGAACTTCCTTTATTCATGGGATTATTGTCTGCTTTTTACCTTTTTCCTTCATCTGTGTACTTTTGGCTGTCGGTCTTTTATTTTTATTTACCGTCATGAGAGAGATAAGACAAAGGCTGTAGAAACTTGCTTAGGGACTGCTTGAGCAGCCTTTCTGAGTGTTAGAGCTGAAATATCTGTAAAGAGGTTTAGAGGATATCTATCTTCTTTGTCTCAGCAGCCAGCCTTGGTTCATTGCTGATAGTTAAAGGTGTTGCTATTGATACTGTCTTTTCTTATAGTGGGAACTGACTGTGTTAGATAGAGCTGTTAAGGTGAGACTTAATGCCATTAATATTAGAGATACGAAGAGAAATTCTGACACCCAATAAATGAGTCATGATTTGGGTTGTCAACTAGTTTTTAAAATGTAGTCCTAGAAGTGAAGAATTCTACAATTTCAAAATATCTAAATTGTATTTCCCATTATCACATATAGAATCAGTAGATAACACCCATTACTAGGTCAGATAAAATGTTTTCTGCAACATGACCTTGTTTGTTGCTTAGGTCAGAAAATAGGAAAATCCCCTTTTAACTAAATTTTGGTGTGTACATTAATGAATGGCGATCAGGCACTGTCAAGGCATGGGAGACTCTGCTGATACTCAGTCCTCACTGAGTTAGTATTTCAAGGGAGTAGCATGCCAAAGCTGGATATTTAGTCAGTGGACTGCTTCTAACCTAGTGACCACTTACTTCTCTAGTCCCTGAGTGTCATTTTTGTAAACATTTTCAGGAACCAGGGTGAGAAGGGGACGTGTTCATATTTAGGTTTGTGACTTTCAGAACAGTTGTGAGCAAGAAGCAGTTAAAAAAAAAAGAATCTGGTTAAATTTTCTCTTCTTTTCTTGAAAAACAAACCTTGAGCTTGTTTTCTAAGCCTGAAGTTTTTCGGGGTTAAATCTGACAGGATAGCACGGAAGATTATAAATGGCCGTGTTATTGTTTTCATTGTTGTTATCGGTTTTGGAAAGCCTAGCCATGGCCAGTGGCAGACTAATTCTTGGCTTCTCTGGTTGTCAAGGTTCAGTAAGTTTAATGGAGAGCAAATGTTTTCCAAATGCCAGGTCTGTGTCTTCTTCCAGATAGAACTGGAAGAGCTAAAGGCCTTGAACATTTAATTTCTCAAACCGTAGCCCAAACCCTGCCTATCTAAGGCAACAGAAACTGCTTTTTCCTTAAGCAGCGTTGGGAACAGCGGCACAAACATTGCCTCTGGAGAGTGTGTGATGTATGGGATTGTTCTGAAAGTGGTGAATCGCTAATGTAAATGGCACACTGGCAACAAAAGGTGTGATGCTTATGTTGGCAACTGAGCAGATAGATGTCTGAGGCGTTATCTAGCAAGTTCCATACTCTTGCTGTCTTCATGTCAGTGTCAGATAAAAGAGAAAGAATGTGACCAGTTCCTGGATACTGGTTTGCTTACCAAATTTCGTACTTCCTTTCCCTAGTCTTTCCTTAGTCTTCCCTTTTTATAATGCCAGCCTACAAATTCTGGCCTAGAGTCAGCTGAAAGACCGACAATACATGTAAAAATCTACAAAGGCGAAGGGGATGTAATAGTTCCCAGTGACTGTACAAAGCCTTTCTGTCACCACATTCATGTATAGTATTCTCAACTAGGTTAGGTTACTTAGTTTCTATGCATTATAAAGCAATCTCTTTCCTGTCAATATGATTCTAGCATGGGTAATGTTCAGTTAACCTGAAGTGTATTTATAGCTTTGTAGTACCATCTCTGTTGGGTAGTCTACAGAATTTATTTTTGGATAGAAGTAATAAGTCAGTTAATGAAACAGCTTGATTACTGGGGTACTTGAATGTACCTAGTTCAAAGGCTATGGCCGGACCAGAGACAGAGTTGGCTGTGGGCCTACACTCCTGCTCCTTGTGAGGGATTAATGATGAGATCAATACTCAAAAATGCCAACAAAACCTATGGGAGAAATGTTAATATCTAAGTGGTATTTGATATAAGAGTGCGATCTTTTGGTTATAACAAAGTGTCTGAACTTGAGCTATGGAGCCTATCTGTTTAAGGGTATAAGTCATTGGCAAAGCTCATAGCAAGCCCTCTGTATCAATAGCTAGTACATACATCAAGAAGTAAAGAATGACTTTTAATACTTGACAAATGATTAAGAAAGTTTTAGAGTGGTTCATGAACTGGTAAGCCATTTTTTGACATATAATTTCTATTATCTAGGGAATTTTTTTAGCTTTGTAAGTATGAGAGGCTGTAACTGCATTAGTGTCTAATGATTTAATGTTACTCACTTCACATTTGTGATGGCCTCTTAACCCTCACTAAAGAGTACTCTGTTAAACAGGGAATTACACAAACTTTGAAACATTGGAAACTATATGGCCAAATTTCATAGTTGAAAACAAAGAATAACACTTGATGAAAAATAACCAAATCATGGAGCAAAATATTAACCAAATATGGTATTAACATAGTACCAAAAGAGTTACTATAACTTATAAAATATTTTAATATAAGTTATAAAATATTATAAAATATTTTACAACTTATAAAAGTTAATGGCTCAATATGTAATTTTTCTCTACACTTAAAATATTCCCTGTTCTTTATGTGAAACTTTTTTTTAATTCAGGTCCTCTTATTAAATGAGTATTTAAAAATGGAGTACAAAACTGGTTTCATTTATGTTATATAGTACTTCTCTGCTTGCTGTCTACTGCTGGTAGAATATCCTGACTTCAGCAGCCACCATGGCCACAATTGTTCAATGTAGATTGATGTCACTTTTAGCAAGTTACAGTACCTTAAATATTACTGCATGGCTACTTTAACTTCTTCTTTGGCTCTTTAACTCTTGCCCTGTATTTGCTTCTCAAAGTACCCTGCAACAGATGGATTTTAGAGCAGGGATGCTAAAACTCTAGGGAGGAACTGTTTGGTTACAAGTGGACCTCAGATGGTGTGCCAAAATTAGTAAGTCTTTAGTAAATTGAAATGAGCACATTTCATTTTCAGAAAGTGATAGGCTATCTAAAAAGAAGTCAATCTAAGCCATAACATTCCTGATTATAAAGCTGGCTACCTTTGTTGGGTACCACAATGTGCCACTTCTAAGACAATCCACGTTGAAGTGACCATGAGCTAGAATGAAAGTCCCTCTATAAAACAGGGTACTTTAACCCATTATACTAACACCTACCACATATGCCTAATAACAGGCACTTATGATATTTGTTGTTGTTGTTGTTTGTTTTTTTGAAGTTTGAGGATGGTTTTATTAGAGTTTAAGGGAAAAACAGAAAACAAAACAAACAAACAAAACCCCAGAAGTACTGGCTAGCTGTAAGCCTCAATTGTTGCTTAGTGGAGGGGGATGGGAAGAAAGCAGACCATTCTTTTTTTTTGTCATTGCTTTATTTTTTCATTAATTTATTTAATCACTTTACAGCCTGATCTCAATCCCTCCCTCCTTCCTCTTCCTCCCCCCAGTCCAACCCTCAGACCCCTTCTTCCACTCCACTCCTCCTTTTCCTCAGAGAAGGAGGTTCCCCGTGGGTAGCAACCCACTCTGGCACATAACAAGTCTGAACAGCTACAAAAACAGAGGGTAACATAGATTTCCCATTTAGGGCTGAGCATTTCTGTCTCTTTTATTTTCTGTAATTTGACCAGTTATGGGTCTCTGTGTTAATCACCATCTACTACAAGTAGAAGATTTTCTGATGAGAGCTGAAAGATGCATTAATCTATACTGTCATTAGGAATAGGTTTAATACTATCTCCATTTAGCAGAATAGTAGTAGTACATTCTGCCCTAAGGATTATGACCTTTTTAGCCAACAGATTCTTGGCCCAATAGTGGCACCGAGGATGGATTTTCTTCTTGTGGAGCAAGAACTCCATCCAATAGGAAAGTGATTGGTTGCTAATCACCCATGATGCTAATGCCTCATTGCAGCACTGTCCATAATTCACTGTTACTATCATTGCTGTAGGTCTCAGGGTTTACAGCTTGATAAGAATAATGATAGCTTGAATTCCCAATGTTCTATGACTCAAGTAGGCAGTATCTTCAGCAAGAGAGTCTTTCAAACAAGTCTGATGGATAATCAATAGCATTGGCAACAAAGGGTCTATGAGGCATTCCCTGGACACCAAATTCAAAACATGGGATTTTTTTTCATCAGCCTGTAGTAGCTAGTAGAAACAGTGTCACCCAATTAAAGGGCAACTCAATTTTCCCTTTCTGTCTCTGTGTGTCTGTGTGTCTGTCTCTTTCTCTCTCTCTCTCCCTGTGTATGTGTATGTTAGATAGTTTTCCATGTGATTTTTTGAAAGGCCTTTAATATTATTGATCCTTCCCTATATTATTTCCTCTACCAAGCCTTCTCCTTATCCCAAGTTAACGCTTTCTATTCTATTATTCCTCTTTAACCCTTTATACGACTGCAGTCTTTCTGCCTCCCCTCCCCCACACCTCAACGTTAAATCACTCCCTTACTTTTCCCAACCCTGGGTCTCTTTACTTACATACTTTGCTGTATGGGTATTCCAAATGGAATACACATATTTGATGATTCAATTCTGACAGCCATAGTGAGAGAAAAAAAATGTGGTGTGTGTCTTTCTAGTTCTGTGTTATCTCATTCTCAGACTAGTCCATCCTTTCACCTGTGAGTTTCCTTACTGTTTTTTAAGATGAAAATTTTGTATTTTATTGGAAAAACTACCGTTTCTTAGAGCCTGCAGTTATTTATTTTATGATGGTGCCAATTATGTGATTACTGTGAGTGACCTTTTTTGTTTTTTGTTTATTTGTTTATTTTTGGTGTGCATTCATGTCTCACTGTGTAGTCTTTTATGGCATGAAACTCACTCTATAGATTAGGCTGGCCTCAAACGCTCAGAGACTAGCCTGCCTCCTCTGCCTCATGAGTGCTGATAATGAAGGCATGCATCACAACTAATACGACCTCACCCAGCAGGTAACTGCTTTCCTTGAAACGTGTTGAATTTTGAGATTTATATACAATGATACCAGTGTTACTAGGTAGGGTAAATCTTCCATTTGAGTATCAGCTCAGTTCTTCCACGTTAAGTTATGGAATGACTTGCAATACCTATGAATTTTTTTTAACAACTGAGTAATATTCTGTTGTATAAATATGCCACACATATTATTTATATTTCATCAGTTGATGGACATCTAGGCTGTTTCCATTTTTCTGCATTTTGGGAGTAGTATGGGAAATATGTCGGGAGTAAGATAGCTGAATCATCTGATAGATCAGTTTCTAGCTTTTAAGGAACCTCCACACTGATTCCATATTGACACAATAGTTTGAATCTGGCCGGTGATAAACAAGAGTTTCCCCTTTCCATCAATGCCAGATATTGTATTCATTCTTTTTTATCATATACATTCCTGGATAAGATGAAATCTCAAAGTAGTTGATATGAAATTTCCTAATGGCTAAGGATGTTGAACATTTAAACAAAAGTTTTTTTTCATCCATTTTTAAGAACTCTCTGATAAGATTCATGCCCTGTTTTTAATTATTCATTAATTTTTGATTTTTTGAGTTCTTTGTACATTCTGAACACTAACCCTCTGTCAAATATGTAGCTGCTACAGATTTTTTTTCCAATGTTGTAGACTGCCTCTGCCCTTGAATTATGGTGGGTTTTACTATACATAATCTTTTTAGTTTTATTGGAGCTCATCTATTAATTTTTGGTCTTAATATCTGTTCTATTAGTGTCTTGTTCAGAAATCATTTCCAATTCTAATGTATTCCAGTATATTCCCTACTATCTCCTCTGTCATATTCAGGCTATTAGGTCTTATGTTGAAATCCTTCATATATTTGTAGCTGAGATTTTTGCAGGGTAATTTTTTAAATTTATTACAATTTATTCACTTTGTATCCCAGCTGTAACCCTTCCCTCATCACCTCACCATCCCGCCTTCCCTCCCTCTTCTCCACCCATGCTCCTCCCCCAGTCCACTGAGAGGGGAGGTCCTCCTTCCCCTTCATCTGACCATAGCCTATTAGGTCATAAGAACTGGCTGCATTGTCTTCCTCTGTGGCCTGGTGAGGCTGCCCCCAACCTCAGGGGGAGGTGATCAAAGAGCCAGCCACTGAGTTCATGTCAGTGACAGTCCCTGTTCCCATTACTAGGGAATCCACTTGTAGACTGAGCTGCCATGGGCTACATCTGTGCAGGGGTTCAAGGTTATCGCTATGAATGGTCCTTAGTTGAAGTATCAGTCTCAGAAAGGACCCTTGTGCCCAGGTTTTTTGGTTCTGTTGCTCTCCTTGTGGAGCTTCAGTCCACTCCAGGTATTTCTATCTCCCCCTTCTTTCATAAGATTCCCTGCACTCTGCCCAAAGTTTGGCTTTGAATCTCAGCATCTGCTTTAATACCCTGCTGGGTAGAATCTTTCAGAGGCCCTCTGTGGTAGGCTCCTGTCTTGTTTGTTTTCACCCTCTTCGATATCTATCCCATTTGCCTTTCTGAATGAGGACTGAGCTTCCTCCTTCTTGCTTAGTTTCTTTAGGTGTACAGATTTTAGTATGTTTATCCTCTATTATATGTCTAATATCCACTTATAAGTATATATCAAGTGAGTGTGTCTTTCTGCTTCTGGGGTACCTCACTCGGATGATATTTTCTAGTTCCCACAATTTGCCTACCGATTTCATGATTTCCTTTTTTTTTTTCTTCAATAGTTTTAATTTTTTTACATTAATCACAGGTTATTTACTTTGTATCCCAGCATAGCTCCCTCCTTCATTCCCTCCCATTCCCACCCTCCCTCCTTCATCTCCTCCAGGCCCCTTTCCAAGTCCACTGAAAGGGGAGGACCTCCTCCCCTTCCATCTGATCCTAGCTTATAAGGTATCTTCAAGACTGGTTGCAATGTTCTCCTCTGTGGCCTAGCAAGGCTCCTCCTCCCTTGGAGGGGAGGGGAGAGGTCAAAGAGCCAGCCATTGAGTTCATATCAGAAATAGTCCCTGTTCCCCTTACTAGGGGACCCACTTGCTGAATAGTATTCCATTGTATAAGTATTGAGATGAAGATCAGGTTTCGCTGTTCTACCTGCAACTATTCAGTTTAATCAGCAACTTCCATTAAAAATTTGAATAGGAATAGAGAGAATGTACATCCTTGTCTTGTTTCTGATTTTAGTAGAAATACTTTGAGCTGTTTTGCATTTAGTATTCTGGAGGCTATGGGCTTTCTATATATTGCCTTTATTATATTGCACTATATTTCCTCTATCTCTATTTTCTCCAAAACTTTTATCATGAGTGAACATTTTCTTTTGGGAGGGTTAACTTAATTAGGGTTACTATTGCTGTAATGAAGCACTATAATCAAAAGCTACTTAGGGATGAAAGGGTTTATTTTGCTGACACTTTACTTCACAGTCTATTACTGAGGTGAACTGGAACAGGAATCTGGAGACAGGAGCTGAATCAGAGGCCATCAAATAGTACTACTTACTGGCTTTATCATCCCATTGGCTTTTGGCACCAGGGACAATCAGCCAGTGGGTGGAACACAATGGGCTGGACCCTCCTATTTCATTCACTAATTAAGAAAATGCCCTTTAGGCTTTCTGCAGCCCAATCCTATGGAGACATTTTCTCAATTAAGACTCCCTACTCTCAGATATATCTAGACTATGTCAAGTAGACTTAAAACCAGCAGGACACTGGAATTATAAAAGGAATTTGGAAAGGTTATTTTTTTTTATTGGTTTTTATGTTGGTTTGTTTTTTTGGTTTTTTTTTTTTTTTTTTTTTTTTTTTGGCTGTGAAATGGTTTGAGGAGGAGTGTTAAACTTTGAAGGTTTTTTATAATTCTGCATTGAATGCCTCTGGCCCTGGAATTGTTTGTTTTGTGTTTTGGTTAAGGGATTACTGCTTCTCTTTCTTTCATTGTATATATGGATCTTTTCTTTTTTTCCATCCAGATTTAATTTTGGTAGGTCCTATAAAATCTAGAGATTCATTAGTTTGGGGGATAAAACCTAAATTTACAAACTCTAGAGTTAAATGACATTATGAATCAAATGACCGTAATAGATATCTACAGAAAACTCTACCCAAACCATAAAGTGTACACATTCTTCTCAACAGCTCAGGAACTTTCTCTAAAATACACTACATATTAAGACACAGAGCAATTCTCAACAAAAATTAAAATATTGAAATTATATCTGTTGTTCTCTCTGATCACAAAGGAACAAAGTTGAATATCAACAGCTATAGTCAATACTGAAAACACACAAACATATGGAAACTAAAGAATATACTATTGCCGGGTATGGTGGCACACAGCTATAAATAATCCTAGTACTCCAGGAAGCAGAGGCAGGTGGATCTCTGTAAGTTCCAGGCCAGCCTGGTCTACAAAGTGATTCCAGGACAGCAAAGGCTATATAGAGAAATCCTGTCTTGAAAAACCAAAAAATTAAAAAAAGCCATACTATTGAATATCAAATGAATAATGGGTGAAGAATGAAAAAAGAAAGAAAAATTTAAAAGTTCTAGAATTGAATGAATTTGAAAGCACAACATACTAAATTCTACAGATCACACTGAAGAAAGACTCAAGAGGAAAGCATTGTGTGCCTACATTAAAAAACTGAGATATCTCAAATTCATAATATAATGATTAACCAATTGGTGTGCTCTTCCCTGGCGAAGAGCATTTCTTCCACTCTCAGCCTTCCTTAACTGCCTCCAGATCCTTATGTAGGATTGCAGCCTCCAGGGTGTTCCCTGATCCACTTTAGCATTTCTATTGCTGTTGGCCTTCTTTAGTTCATATTTATGTAGTCTTGTTGGTAATACATTCTGGATGTAACTTCAGGCATTACTAGGAGCCTTGGTCTCACAGATCACTTCCTGATCCTCTGGGTCATACCATCTTTTCACCACATTATCTGCAATGATTCTTGATCTTTAGGTTTGGGAGTTTTGTTGTAGATGTATCTATTGAGATGGGGTTTCCCAAGTCAGCATTTAGATTGGTTGTGGTTTTCCATAATGATCTCCATCTGTTGCAAAAAGAAGTTTTCTTTATAAGAGGTGAGAACTATACTTATTTATGAAATTTTCGTGGTAAGTTTTGAAAACATACACGGAAGTACCATTACACTAATTGAGAAGCTATGTTTACATATTTAAGAAGCATGCATGCATAAACATGTGTGTGTGTGTGTGTGTGTGTGACAACAATTTATTTTAAAAAATAAGCCATGAATTAGAGAGAAAGGATAGAGGTATGGTATGGTTTGAAGGGAAGTATGGAAAGGAGGGGTGATGATGCAATTATAATATCAAAAAATAAAAGAAATATTAAATAAAAGCATGGTTCACCTAAAGTCCTTATACAAAAAATATTAAATTGCTCTGAAACACCTGTTTTCTCATAATCTTATACATCAGACTCTAATATTGAAGTATAAAATATTTGCATAGTATAGGGCTAAAAATGAAAGCCTTCAAGTAGTAATTATCACCAAACATAAGCTCTCAACCCTGTGGAACCAGATGAATTCTGTGAAGGCCACACTGAGAATAAGTCAAAAGGGAAGGCCTTTCTGTGTGTGAGAAAGGACCACCATAGGAATATATTGTTGTCATGGCCCATTTGACCATGGGGGAGCCTCTGACCCCATGCTGACACCATATGTGTATATGTCCACAAAAAGTATTTTATCAAATTGGTGTCTTTTTCACGGTTTTAAAAAATGTCTTTGGCCTAACATTTGTCGGCTTTTTTGTATGAATTATTGTTCCTTATGTAGTACAGTTCCTTTCAACTGTAACTTTGGTAAATTTCTCAAGTATGGTATGGCTTTAACAAATGGTGAGAGGTCTTAAGTATTGTCCTTGAAGAAGGAACTTTATGTTTTTTTTTTCTTTGAGTTACAGCCTATGATAAAAATAAAAACACTAGATTAGTCTCTAAAAGTGGAAAACATATTGAGTATTTTAATACTATTGTAATTCATTTTTTTTTCATCTGAATTGGAAGTCCTTTTGTTTTGTTTATTTACTCAAGTAAGTGATTTTGTGTGGTCTAATAGTTGAGAGAAAGGCAGTGGAATCAAACCTTCTGAATTCAGTTCCTGCACCCCAAATAGATAGATACAGAGAAAAGTGTCTTCCTTTTCTCTCTTGTCAATAAAATTGTCTAGTGGGTGTTGCACTCGTTTTTAAACTTTATTTTATTTGTGGAATTTAAGCCTCTATCTCTCATCCACTAACCCTTTAACTCTAGATAAAAGAGGGAGGGTTAGTAGGGAGATGGGGCACAGACCCCTTTACTTATTCTGGCTGTTTAGGGTCGTTGGGTCCTTTTGGGGCTATACCAATTTCCATCAACAGCAAACACAGCAGTCTCCTCCAAACTGCTGCCTTGAAACGTGTTTGGTTTTTTTGTTGTTGTTGTTTTGTTTGTTTGTTGTTTTGTTTTTGTTTTATGTCTGTTTCCTCCAAGTTGTTTCCTTCAAGCTGTTTCCTCCAAGCTGTTTCCTCCAAGCTGCCACACCATCCATTTCCATCTCTGGTCTCTCCAAACTGAGACCCCTTCTCTTTCTGGGCTCTTGTCTTAATATCCCTCAAAGTCTGAGACCATTCCCCTCTCTGCTACAGGAGGCAGGCTATTATCAGCTGGCAAAGAGCATGCCCCACAGGAGGCAATTATCAGTTGTGGACAATGAAAAGCTAAACTAAAGTTTTAGCCCAATTAAAATCCTACACTTGGGCTTAAAACAAAAACATATTTGCATAACATAATTGAGTTTTAAAAGAAACCAAAACTTCCATTACAAGTGGGTGAAAACTGTCACTCTTTAGAAGGTCTTGTATCTATGTAGAAACAGCCTGAGTGCCAGAGGACACAGACGCAGTGCAAACCAAACTGCAGTGTTATTCACAGGATGTTGCTAGTATTTCATTAAGCTGAAAAGTGAATAATTATCTAATAATTCTGTTCACTAGACCAAAAACTTTTAGCAACTGTGAGAACAATGCCTATTGCCTTTGTGCAGTTTCCGAACCATACTTTCTATTCTTCCCATTTAAAAGAAAGGATGTGCTTCCTAATGTGCACCAGTGCTCCTCCCTCACCTTCTAAATGTATTTCCTTCGGTCACAGTGAGAGAGCACTTCCACTTTTCTTTTCTCTGTGGCAGAATGGGTAAATATTTTCTGACCTGTGACCTCACTGGAAAATATAATGCCTTCATCAATTTTATTATGCCTTTTGCTGCACAGTGGACACACAGCAAATCTGAGGCTCACTGCAAAGTTGAAAGTATTCTTTGTCACATCCAAACTAATTGGGTTGAGTAGTTCTTACATGGACTGTTCCACTCCACATGGAAATAGTAGGCCATTTATCTTAAATAAATGAATTGTACTACTTAAACTACATTGCTATAATAACCCTCTAAAACCACACTTAAAGAGCAGACAGATTGTTCCCATAGATGCTACAGATTTCATTTGCTTTGCATGCAAATACCATTTATCTTGTATTTTAAATAACGCTTATTATGTTGTATATTACACTTTGATAGATTTTTCAAATTATTTCTACTTTTCTTTAAACAAGTATAGTTGTAAATTGTGAGAGAGCATTGTGTAATAGTGTGTGCCTGTAAAATCCTGATGGATGAACACTATCTAGCCATTTGGTTTAAATGTCTAAGTATAATCTTTCTGATGTGAATCATAGTGTCTATGCAATAACAAATATGTTTTCCCCAAGTACTCCAAAAATTTCAAATATCTCTGTCCTTATTTTATTCAGCAACAGTCTGCAACTTATTTTTCTCCCAGAAAATTGAATCTGTTACTGCTTAATATTCCTACCAGTTTTTAAATGTGGTTTATATTGGCATCAGAGCAGCAATTTACATATTTTGGGATAACAAGAATACATGCCAGAAAAAAAGATCAACATAAAATGAAATACAGAAAAGCTGTTTTCCTTCAACAGCAACTCAAAAGGAAACTAAAAGAAGAGTTGATGAGCATCTGGCCTGAATCTGTCACTTCTTTCTTTAGGTGAAGTGTGACCAGTATTGGCCCAGCAGAGGCACAGAAACCCATGGGCTGGTCCAGGTGACACTGCTGGATACTGTGGAGCTGGCTACATACTGTGTCCGGACCTTTGCACTTTATAAGGTTTGCTCTTTGTCTTTGTTCTCCTGCCCTGTTCCTCCTATTATTTTAGAAAACCAAATCCCGTAAGCCGTCACTTAAGTCTAGGTCCCACTGGCAACAGGAAAGAATGAAATCATTATGGAAATGATTTATCAGGAATGAATGAATGATCATTCAGCCCCTTTTCTTCTGGACTAGTGTTTTGTCACTAACTATGAAACCTGTGCTCTGCAGAAAGGTTCTCCAAAATAGAAGAACTATTTTTTTCTGTAAATAGACAAGAGCACTCCTGATGGCTGCAGTCAGACATCAGAGTGCTTCTCACTTGTAAAGCTCACTTGTAAAGCTTACCTGCCAGAGCAAATACTGGGCATTTAGGGATAGCTCAGAGCTTTGAGTCTCCAGGTAATGTGTCTTCAAAAGCTATACCCTAAGAGAAAAGAGTTGAGACAAGATGTTTAAGTATTATTCATAATTACCAACTAAGGGGGCTAGAAATCAATATCTGATCCAGTGTTCCTGTGTCACAGAATGGTTCAAGTGAGAAGAGGGAAGTGAGACAGTTTCAGTTCACCGCCTGGCCTGATCACGGCGTTCCGGAGCACCCCACACCTTTTCTAGCTTTCTTACGAAGAGTCAAAACCTGTAACCCTCCTGACGCAGGGCCAATGGTTGTACATTGCAGGTAAGGACCATTGATGACACCTGTTTTCTTTCCAGCCAAAAGGATTGGGGTAGAAAATACAAGGACAAATTATTCTATGTTGAATGTTCTCTTTGCAGCTTGTTGATTCTGAGAGATCATAAACATCTTCATTTCAATAGTTCTTGCTAATGGAGGCCTGTACTGAGATCAGTAGGTCAACCTTGATGGAAAGGCATTATGCTGCTGGACACAGTCTGCCCCCACTGCTTTCACTTTGGTGCAAAAATAAATAAATAGATAAACATAAAGTTAAGTGTGTATGTATGTGGCCATAAAGAAAACAGAGAAGATTAAATGTTAACTTTATAACTAGTTGTTAAATTTTACCTTTCTATGAAAAAATATTCTTTAAACATATTTTTATGAATTTTTTAATGGGATCTTGAAGGCTGGATTAATATAACATTTTTCTGTATAGGGAAAATGGAGTAAAATGTAGTGGTGCAGCCATTCAAGCATTCATGGAAAATGTGTTAGTATTAAGATAGATGCATTGTATCCATTATTAATATCACTTCACATACAAAACATACACTATCATGATCTTTTAAATGTATGTGATTCTTTTAAATATATTTGATAAGAGACCAGCAAGTTGTAAGAAGTTTCATTATGTACCTTAAAATGATGAGTTTCTCTTGAAATGTATAATTTATACCTTTGCCCAATTCTGACTGTCATCCTCTATATCATCACAGTGTTTGTATGTGTAAGTCTTGGTATAACTGGTACATTTGAATATTCAGCTTATCTCCTCCAGATCTTCTTAAATGTCCCTAGTAACAAAGTATTCAGTATGCCATGTTAGATTCTATACATTCTCTATCACTGGACATATTTTGTTCTGTGACACTACACGAATGTGTTCATGTAATTTCACAATAGCTCTTTATAATCTAAGTGATTCAAATGTTTCCTTGAACAAAGGAATCAAATTAAAGTGTGGAAGTTTAAAATATAAAGACAAGAAAAATACATTAAGGACCTACTTATATCATAAATTAATAGCATAATTTAGGCTACGTACTATAGCATAATATAATAGACCCTCAAAATGGGACCTTTGGTAAATACAGCAGAATGAAACCAACAAAATTGACCTGATTGTCTACCCTTCAATGGTAAATGTTAAACAATAGCCTAGATAGTTCCGGATGAGATAGCATGCCTCCTGATAGAAGCCAATAATAGAACTAACTTGTTTTTGTGGCTGACACATTATTATTCCAAAACCTCTTCATGAATGCCTTTTTTTTATATTCCCAACAATTTTTATGTTGGGTTAAAAGAAGTGTAAGAGAGATGCTGCAAGATTTGAGTTGATTACAAGTAGCTTAGGTGTAGTGTTCTACTCAGCCATGTTATTTGGTTCCACCTACTTCACAAACAGAAGAGAGACATCCAAGGGTTGTGTATTAGTTGCCATTTTCTACATGATTATAAACATGAAATAATTTTTATTTATTTGAACAATGATTATATGTAGTGAAAGCCAAGTCGTAGTCTCCTGCTTGTTAGTTTGAGAGTATACTCTGTGCCTTGCAATAAACACCATTTAATAAGCCCCAAACACTAATGCTGCTGGTTGCATGGTACCCCAGAAGGCACAAGATAAATTTGGTTATAAAGATCATCTGAGCAGTACACAAAACATTTTCAGATGGTGAAGCAGGAAATTTGGTTTCAAAGGAGAAATGCTGCTCTTATAGGCCTTGTACCAATAAGAAGCACAACACACACCTAGTGATCATGCAAAAAAAGAAAAAGAGAGAATTGCACATGTAAAATAGCAAGGACAAAAATGTAGGAGAAAATAATTTGGGAGTTTCTACTGAACAACATATTGTGATTTACATTACATTAAAATAGCGGGAAAACTTGATCCCTGGATTGTCACACTTGCCATTGAAGTTGAGTTCAATCCACAGACTACACATAAAAGCTAGGAGAGAACTGAACTTCAAAATTGTCATCTGACCTCTACTTACCCACTATGGCTCATACATTCTACCAACCCTCAAAATAATAAATAAATGTTGGGTTTTTTTTTTTTCTCTAAATTTGTGCTGCCATTTCTGTAAACTAATGATATAAGAAAATGGGTAGCAAAATGACTGAGAGCAAATGGTTATAAAAACTTTTTTAATTAAGTTGAAACTGAGAAAAGATATTTTGAACCTGTTATCCAGAAAGACACAGTCATTAAGTAACCAAGTGGAACTGTTCACCATGATCATGTAACAATCATTAAGTATTCCTGGATGTCAACACTGAACTTCGTGATTAGGTTTCTCTTATGATATGGCCAGGATGTTATTCTGTATATAAAAGAAGCAGTGATAACTCAGACCAACTCCAACAAACCTACCAAATAGAACCAGAAAATAATGGAAAAGCCAAAATAGTCACATTCCCCAGAGGCTCTACTTTGTAATGGGTGGGCTGGAAGTAAGAAAAAAAAAAGCCTTTGAGTTAATAGAAATTTTAACAATTTTTAGAAAGGAATTACCATGCTAGGCTATTGAAACAAGTTTACAAAGGTGATGTTAACAAGTCAAGTAGAAGGAGGTGGGGACAGCAGGAAAAGGAGGGAGAGGAGGGGGAGAGAATGCTTCCTGCCCCACCTGCAGAGAGAGGAAGAGGTACTAGAGATAGCTCTCCTTCAGAAGGAGTGCCACTGTCATTAGAGAAAGGCTGTTCATTATTCACCAGCTTTGCGCTTTGGGGAAATTTATTGAATTTCCCTTCCTTTCTGTTTATAAATATGCCAACATTATTCATAGTGGTAAGAACTTGATGATGATGGAATGTCCTGTCATGAAATGATTTGAAAGTGTAAGAATATGAAATTATTAATATATTAATATATATATATATGCACACGTGAAACTCTAGATATGAAATTTCAAGATCTAAACAATTATAATTACATCTTGATAATCAGATGTTAACATATATTCAAATAGTTAGACTGCTTTTCAAATATTTTTAATATTTTCTATCATTGTAAATTCACCAGATTTTCTTAGTAATAGAGACCATTTTAATGGTTCAAATTAGAGAATGTGAACTTACAGCATCCAGTCTTTTCTTATGGAAAATTGAAAAGCATTTAACTTTCCAAATGATGTTGTTAAGGACACAAGGAACTTCACACTGGAGTTTTAAGTGCCTTTAAGATGAAGTCTGAACTTTATGTTTATTGCTATCATGGCCCTGTATGAAGAAAGTTGGTTTAATGTGGTTATCTGACATAGAAGTTATCTTTTAAACTCTGAGCATATTCTATAAATTCTATCTTCTTGTATAAAAAGACTATAAGAACCCATTTGGTTTAGTATTTGGTTCATGTTAACAATGAATTAAGTTGAAATGAAACTGTAACTACATTGAATCAATTTTAAACCTTTGAGCCATCATACTCTTTAGTTATATATTTTGATATGAGAAGTGTAGATTTTCTTCATAGAAAAATATATATTCATTTTATGAATAAATAGGAAGGGAGATGGGATCAACACTCCAGAATTTGTTTTTTGAGTGAAACTATTTAAGAATAAAAGAACAAACCTCCTGAAGGTCATGCAAATCTTTAAGATTCTTCATTTACTAGTCCCCTGATAGGGGAGGACCTCTTTCCCTTTTATCTTGACCTTCTATCTTATCAGGTCTCATCAGGACTGCCTGCATCATCATCCTCTGTGGCCTGGGAAGGCTGCACCCTTCCCAGGGGGAGGTGATCAAAGAGCTGACCATTGAGTTCATGTCAGAGACAGCTCCTGTACCCCTTACTAGGGAACCCACTTGGTTCAACCAGTGGGCTTCCTTTGAACAGGGGGTCTAGGTCCTTTCCATGCACAGCCCTTGGTTGAGTATTGGTCCCTGTGGGCCTCCTTGGACCCAGGTATTTTGGCTCTGTTGTTCTCCTTTTTGGAGATTCTGACTCCTCCAGATCATTGTATCTCCTTCTTCTTCCATAAGGATTCCAGCACTCTGCCCAAAGTTTGGCTATGAATCTGAATATCTTCTTCAATACCCTGGTGGGTAGAGCCTTTCAGAGGTCCTCTGTGGAAAGTTCTTGTCCTGTTCCTTGTCTTCCCCTACTTTTGATATCTATCCTGTTTGCCCTTCTGAATGAGGATTAAGCATCTTCCCTAGGGTCCTCCTTGTTGTTTAGCTTCTTTAGGACAATAGATTTAAGTATGTTTATCCTATATTATTAAAAGGGCACAGGGGGAGAAGAGGGAAGGTAGGTGGGACTGGGAGAAGACAAGGGAGAGGGCTGCAGCTGGGATACAAAATTAATAAATTGTAATTAAATTAAAAAAATTCTTCATTCAATCCAGATTCTAAATCCAAAACTAAAAGAATCCTGTGCCAAATAATCATTAATAATGTCTTAGAAATACTAATAGGCCACTAAGGGTGTTTCAGTTTAAAAGTCACATGATAGCTAGCTCAGTTGGTCAAGTGCTTAAATAATAAGCATGAAGACATGTGTTCAGTTTCCAGAATCCACACTGTTGGGCTTTGAGGCAGGTGAGTCTATGAGGGCTTGGTAGGGCTAGCTTGTAATTCCAGATGTGAGAACACAGAGAAAGGAGGATCCTGGAGCTTGTTAGCCAGCCAGTCTAGCCTAATTGGTGAGCTCCCAGTCAATGAGAGACCGTGTCTCAAAGGAGGCAGATCAGATTTCTATACATGATTTTGAAGTTGTCCTCTGAACTTCACACTCAAATATGTATTTACACCTACATACACATGCAGCCCCCACACAATATGAAAATGCACACATGTATATCAACATGTATTTTTAATTAAATTTTTATTTTTATATTAATTACAGTTTATTCACTTTGTATCCCAGGTGTAGCCCCCTCCCTCATTTCCTCCCACTCCCTCCCTTGTTCCCTCCCTCATCTCCTCCCATCCCCCTCTCCAAGTCTACCAATAGGGGAAGTTCTTCTCCCCTTCCATCTGACCCTAGCTTATCAGGTCTCATCAGGACTGGCTGCATTGTTCTCCTCTGTGGCCTGGCAAGGCTGCTCCTCACTTGGGGGGAGGGAGGGAGTGGTCAAAGAGCCTGCCACTGTTCATGTCAGACACAGTCCCTGTTCCCCTTACTAGAGAACACTCTTGGAGAGTGAGCTGCCATGGACTACATTTGAGCAGGGGTTCTAGGTTAACTGTATCCATGAATGGTCCTTTGTTGGAGTATCAGTCCCAGAAAAGACACCTTTGCCCAGATATTTTGCTTCTGTTGCTCTCCTTGTGGAACTCCTGTCCTCTCCAAGTCTTACTATCTCCCTCTTCTTTCATAAGATTCCCTGAACTTTGCCCAAAGTTTGGTTATGAGTCTCAACATCTGCTTTTATACATTGTTGGGTAGAGTCTTTCAGAGGGCATTTGTGGTAGGCTCCTGTCCTGTTTTCCTGTTTTCTCCTTCCAATGTTCATCCCATTTGTCTTTCTGAGTGAGGATTGATCATCTTACTCAGGGTCCTTCTTCTTGCTTAGCTTCTTTAGTTGTACAGATTTTTGTATCAGCATGAATTTTTAAAGTCACAAACTTGGTGTTGGAAGAATCCTAAAAGAAAATCTACATATTACTTCTCAATTTTGTATACATCAACAAAACCCAACTACTTAAGTCTTATTTACTGCATAACCAACTGAGTATGGTTATCATCCTTAAAACCAACTGAGTATGAGGAAAAACAGCCTTTTCAGGATCAAAAGTTTTACAAATATTGTATATAAAATACCTTGTGACCCAAAGAAGCTACTCATGCTGTAAAAATTTGTTTCATACACTTAAAAACATCCATTTTGAGATCCTTTCTTATTCCTAATGTTCCATTCAGATCTTCTTGGCAGAGACAATATTTTTGACAAATGTGATAGTTTTGTGATGAATACCAGCTGAAAGAGTAGACTGAGATTTTCCATAAACCTAGAAAACTCGTTTTCACTTGTAAAGAAGGAACAGGAAAAGCTAGCCTGAAGTGTTAAAAATTCCATCATCTCTAGATAAGAAGGTGAATGGAATATGTAACTTAATGGTTTTATTCTTAAACATTTGAAAGTGAAGGGAAATAATTACACTTTCTGGAACCTGGGATCCCAGGTCTTATTCTTAACCTACTGACAATTCTGCATAAGACTCACATATTTAAAATAAATTAGGCAACATGGTGATGCAAAGCAAAATATTGAGTACCCTATACTGATTGTGTAATTTTATAAGAGATATAACTATGCCAAAAGTTAACATTAAAAGGAAGTGTACCTCCCTTAATATAAAAGTCAAAGCCAAGAAAGTGTTTAGGGAGGATTATTTCTTTGGTTGCCTCGTAAACTAGAAACTCTGTTGGAAGAGAAGTATTGTAGTTATAAAGTCGTGAGCAGTGTGATGATGCCCATGACGTAACATGCTGACTTCACAGTTGTGCATCAGGTTTGTATTGTGACTGTCCCCGAAGGTGACTGGAATTGCCACCACTTCTATTCCATGTGCAGGTAGAGGAAAGGGCTCACTTTTGTATAGGAGTATAGTTTCTGAAGATTATCTCCCATTTATTTGATCTGATAAGTCTATATTATCACTGTCCTTGTTCTGTAGGGGAGGAAATTGAGAATTGGGAAGTTAAAAGTTTTGCTGATTCTGTGTGCACAACTGGAAGCAAAGTCCTGTAAGGGAATCCATGTTTTCTCATTTTAAGTTTTCTGTTCTCCATAGGCACCTTTAAATGCCAAAGTGAGGACACAAATACTTTCTTCCAAGTATTATTTATAGATTAAGTTAGAAGATACAAGTAAACATATTAATTAGTCAGATATTTGGCATGTGAAAACAAGTAAGACAGGCGTGGTGGTGCACTTACGAAGCAGAAGGAGGCAGATTTTTGGAGATTGAGGCCAGCCTAGTCTCCATTGTACACAAACTAAGTTCCAGACAAGAGTTAGATAGTCTTAAAAAAAAAATCAAAGTACAACAAAATATAACAAAATTATAAATTATAACAAATTATAACAAATGATACCAAAATGTAAATGTTTACGGTTTCTGATGTTTTATAAATATTTTATTTTAGCAGTATATAGAATAGTATAGACTGTTAATGGTTTTTATTTTCAGAAAAATAAGCTAGAGTTCTAAGTAATGTGTGATTCAGGAAATGTATTAGAAAAATATATATCCACCTGTATTGGCAAAACATGTAATAATTTACAGATGTAGTAATGATTGCATTCTGCTGTAATGTCACCCAGTAGAATGGGTCATGAATATAAGACCAGGGATCCCAACTCTAGCATTATTGATACATTAGATAACAAGACTGTTGTGAAAAAATTTTCTATACAGTGTCAGTTCAACACATCCTTTACCTTTGCCCACTAGGTAAGAGCATTATACTTCTCTTGTTATGACTGTCAAAAGTGTCTTCCAATATTGTGAAATGTCCCCTGGCAGGCAAAGTCACCTCTAGGTGAGAAACTTCTACTGTATTCCCGAAGCTTTCACCTTCTACAGAATTTCCTTGACAGACATCCTCCTTGTAAATATTTGGAGATCTGTTTCAATACTTGCCTTTCAGAGTGTCATCAAAGAAGACTCATTACTCCACCTAACACTACTCTCTAGCACACAAACCAAATTCTTGGCACAAAGAAAGATCTACCTTAAGGACAAAGATATCTCACCATTAGTGAATTCAAAAGAACAGGCCATAGGCTCTTTGCTGCCAAGAAAGAATTCCAATATTTCTGCATCTTGGCAGAACTGCTGAAATAAATCTTCAGCCCTCCAAGTTGGCTTTCTTTAAGGGCCGTGTTCTTTATAGGTGATAAATGCTAGTCTGTTTTGCCAGGATATCAGTCCTGTTGCTTTGTGTTCATGCTTGGTGTGACAGCCAGCATTTTGGTAGTTCAAAACAATAAGTCCCAGTAGTGTGGTATGTGGGGTATGACTTAGAGACTTTCCCTTTTTCATTGTTAAGACGAAGCCAGTGATAACAGATGTGATGAATTGTCAAACCTTGCCCTAAGCTCTTGAAATCTCTTACCTCTGAGTTGGGGAGAATATATTTCTGGACAGTCAACTATTTTCAAATGACAGAATTTTGCTGGTGCTGTTTCTCCTGATATACTTGAACAGTTTTCATTTATATATGCCAGAATGTTCATGCAAGAGGCTGGAGTAGCCTCTGTCTTTCCTTCAGTCCCATTCCCTTGGCAACCTTTCTACCTCCTTCCATATGTTCTCAGTCCATCAGAAAAGAGTCAGCAGTTAAGCCTGTTCTCCGTACACAGTGATATTCACGGTGTCCATGATCTTCAGCTTTAAAGCATAAAGATGAGATAGGGTTGGCAAAGTTGGCAGGCATCAATTGACATCTCTCCATCATGATTAGGACTAAACAACTTGCTTTGCATCTTTTTAACTTCTGGAAGGAGATGTTGAGAATTAAGGTCACTTTGAGAAATTATGTTTTTGGTTTTTGTTTTTTGTTTTTTTACTTTGTTTTTGTTTTGTTTTGGGCTGCTTTTGAGTATTGAATTATATTTTCAAAATTAGAACTCTATTTTTGTTTCTAGTAAAGCTATGAGCTTTAGGACTTGGAAATCTTTCTGAAACCAAAGCCATTCTTATCTATTAACCACTGCTGACTGCAGCTACCAACAAAGAGCTGGAGGCTGACAACCCTAGCATGGGTCTCACTCTTCTGTAGGCTGCTTTGGTGTGGTGCACAGGCTCTCTGTTCCGTTCTTCTGACTCATCATCTTGGATGGGTGTGATGTCTCAGTGGCCCTGCCTTTCCTTTTGGTCCTGAAGGTAACAGAAAGGCAGGGACTAATGGCCAAGGTTCCCACTAAGATCCTTTGTTCAGGCGAGTTAGAATCTGGCCAGATTCAAGCAGCAGAGAAACAAAACACAGCTGTCTGAGGAAGCAGTTTGCAATTAAGTCAATTCTACCTTTAAGTCCTAAACCATTGACTTTTATCTGCTGAATTCCCAGGACCCTTCTCTTCACTCTGAACAATCTAAGGTAATGTAACTTTCCTTCATGGATGAATGAGGGGAATAGAGTGCTAAGCCTACTACAAATACAGGGTTCATTTGCTGGCATATGACATAGGTTAAAAAAAAGACTCAGTTTAATTTGTTTCCTATTATCTGATTATGTTTTTTCAGCTATGTCACTTTGTCGACAGAGAAAAAAAGTACTACTAACTCTTTTCCTCTCTCAATCCATTTGGAAAAGATTTCTTGTGTATTTCCTCATAACTCAGAATTTACTGGGCTAATGGGCTTGTTCAGATAAAAACCTGTAAGTGTGATTATTCACAGTGAATCTGACTTACCAGTCCCCACCACTCTTTCTGTTTATGTGTTTTGAGGGCAAGAGACTATTTGTTTGTTGTAACTTCAGAAATGAAAAACAAAATGAAGCCCAGCAAAGCTAACAGCTTACTCATAGACTCTAGGACAAGTCTTTAAAATGCTACCTGCTATGTTTCCCACTGCATTGTGGTCTTTTACGTTTTTTTTTTTTTTTTCAGGTTAGTTTGATTAAAGAGTTCCTTGACTTCTTCTTAGATGCATTAAGAAAATAACCAGAAAGCACATGTGTAATGAGAGCTGTTATGATGGGTTTTACTAAGATGGTTAAAGTGTATAATTTGGATGCATTTAAGTGTCATAGGTCTTCAAGACCATAACTAATGGAAAGAAGGACTGGTGGGTGGCCACAGCTTGAGTGCATCTGGCACCTAGGTAGTCAGGGCACCTGGTTATCTGGCTGATTAAGGAAGCAAACATGGTAGAAGGATGCCAAAAGGAGATGGAAAAGATGTGACAGACAAATGCATCCTCCTCTGTAAGCGTCCCTGGAGCCATGATTGTGGAAACTTCTCCAGACCATTAAAAATGACTATGCATGCTCTGTTGGCAGCCCTGCTTCAATGTGCAGTGACTGTCTTGTGTATCTGCCACTCCCGCTGGAGTGCTAACGTAGTTGTGCCATGGCCTGAGCATGAGCTTTTAGTGTCCATATGCCTGGGAGGCTCATTAACCACAATTTCCTCATCCTAGGCTCCAGCCAAGTGCAACAGATGCTGTTGTTACCTCCTCTATTGAATAAAGTTGGGAGGGAAGAGAGAACGAAATTTGTCAACAATATTTTCCATTGGAACCAAAATAAGCACCGAGTGAGTGGTATATTGTCCAATAGAATGCTGTGTGCCAAATCTTCATTTTGTGTTACACAAAAAACAAATAAGAATCTGCCCCTGTATTTTTAACATTATGCAAATGAGTTTTTCCATTCTAATTTAGATACGTTACAGTTATAGCCATTCAGGCATTCTGGTTTGGATTTCTGTTACATCTTGTTCTTGTAAACACTTCGATTCTGAACATGTTATCTTCTGGGGGGCACCTTTATTTGCTTCACATACTTGTACTGCCTAATCTAGCTGTGCAAAACTCTGAAGGTTTTCACTGAAATAAACAAATGCTTAGCAAGTATTTTTAAACCCTTTGCCTTAATGATTATCATTAACAAGGTACCAGTGTGTTTAGAAAGTACAGTCTCAGCATGGAATTCTGGTTGCTGAAATTAATGAAATGGCTTCAAAGTCAATAGAGACCCTTTAGAAATAAGAAGGCCTGAATATGTAAATAGACTCTGTGCTAAAGACCAACCAACTGATGTTGAATTGAAGAAATAAAAGGGTCCTTTTGGGACACAGAATCTACTTGAGTGAGGGGTGCCTCTTGACTACTAAAACACTGACCATCCCTGCACCTGTCAGCTTCTGAGGCACCTTTGACATGAATGGCTTCTTCATGTCTCCCTGCTCTTTTCTGTTTAGCCTGGTTGATTGCATCCTGAATTTGTCTCACAGAGCTGGAACAGCAGAGCAACACCCCCCTCATCCCCCTCCCCCTACATCGCCAATGCAAGTTCTTTTGTCATCCTGGAATTTGTTAAATTTGTTAAATTCCAGGAGGAGTTCCACTCCTGTGGAACTCTTGCCTGACTGGGCACCTGTTTTGTTTTTTCCATTCAGATGTGTACTCCCCTAAGCTCTGTTAGTGAAAGATGTAAGGAGGCCTTGTTCTCTCTCTAATTTTATTTTTTCTGTCATGATGAGCATCCAACCTAGGGCCTCATGCTAGTAAGCACTCTGCATTGTCTCTACTATTCAAGTAAATCCCCATTCCTCTCTGTAATTTTGAACTTATTACTATGGTTCTCTGGTCTAAAGAACAAGGCTAAGGGGGCAAAACCACTTTATGTTCCCAAGGGAAAACTGCTTTTTTAAGATTTAGCCCATCCTTATATAAATACTTATTGGTGTGTTTTCACATTATATAATCTTTTTATAACCAAGTTCAGGTTGAATATCATGGGTATAATTGATGAATACACATAACACACATAGCCCTGATGGGATATAGTTATTGCATCTAAATTTCACTAAGAGTCAGGATTGTTACATTTAGCGTGTTTAGAATAGAACTGTATCTCCATATTTAAGCTGGTTCACATAATCAAGAACCATAATGAAAGCCAAATTCTTCCAGGAGATGTTCATGTATAGTAGAGAGTTTTGAAATACAAAGTAAAATAAGCTCCGCATCTGGAAGCTGTAATTTTTAGGTTCTAATAAAAATAACATTGTCCCACAATTTCTAAGATTTGGTTTTAAGGATAAGTAATGTAACTAAGATAAATAGACTCCCTATACTACATGGTCCTATTAGGTCACTCAGCTAAGCTTCTCTGTTGTCTTAGAGAAATAGACAGCACTCTAGCCATTGGAAAGTGGCATGGCCTATACAAGGAAATCTATATAAAATATAGTAGTTTACTTACTTTTCTACTTTGACGATGAGGATAGTTGTGAACTTTCATTTTATGAAAGCAATTATTAAAATTTCTGTTTTGCTGAAGAAACAACTTCATCCTTCCCTTGAATTCCTAGGTGGTCAGTTATTCCATCCATCTTTAAAAAAAAAATCACCTTCTCAGTCTTCACCTAACTTTAATTCTAATCAATTTTGCAGGGAATCTTGTTCAGCGTAGAACCACAGTCATTCCTTCCATCTGAAAACTCATAACCAATCATGTTATAAACCACAAAAATTCTTTATAACCTGTGGTTAACATTCCATTCCTCTTTTGTGTGTCTGAAAATGATTGACCTGGTTTCAGACTATTTTCTCTTATATGCTACAGCCTGAAATACACTTGTTATCTTGGTTCAATTAAACTCAAACTTATTGGTTTGTAAAGTACAATAGTAAAGCTCCCAGCTTAGCAAAATCTTTTTAGAATTTAGTAAGAAGCTACAAATGTGCACTCCAACTATAAACCATGGGTGTGGGTACTTTCGTTCTTATGTTTGTATTTTCTGAAGGCTTATAATAAACATGTATAAAAAATCCAAGATGATGTTTCTGCATGGAAATCATTTTCAAAATAAATTTCCACAGCGTACAAATATAGAAAGGTCTGTCAGTTCCCAAGGCATTCTGAGGCCGTCTCTGAGGTCTCTGCCTGCCCCTGCACTGGCAGCTTTATCAAGTAGCCCTGTGGAATTATCACCTACTCAATAAGTCCAGCTAAAGCTTCACCGCTTCACAGTTTGGCCATTATACAGCCGCTCATATCCTGTCTTGCCGCTAGTAGATACAACCATATCCTCACTGCTGTTTCTTTCCCGTAGAGACCCTACATGCAGAGAAAGATGATTTTTATACTTCAGTAGTTTGTACATTTTCAAGAATATTCAAAATTAAGAGACTGGGCCCCGAAGCATGCATTCCCCAGCGTCAGCGATCAACATTGCTTGCTAGATGGCAATTCATTTTCTATTTTTTTTAAAGAAGCTCATTACATAATTACCATTGAAAGATTTAAGATTTGATATAAAATTTGAGATTTTACTACCCCAAACAGCTTTATCCTGGTGGGACTGCTTCCTTTCTATGGCCATGTATAGGATAAGGGGTATACATTACCAATTTGTCAACTCCAGGTGGGGTGCTTCTAAGGTAGCTCTTTTGTACTACTATAATCTGATACTTTACACTACTTTTGTAAGTTAAAGCTTAAAGATAAAAGTTTTAAAATAATCCTGGTATATTGAAATCATCTCCATCTTTGGAGAACTTATACATAAAACTGTCCTTGGCAACTTTTGGCTTGCAGACATTTTTTTTTTTAATTTAGCACTTTTATTTTTAAGTTATATGTTGCATTTGTGTGGTCAGTAGTGGCAGCACCCACCATTGCCTATTATCTAACATCCTATATTTTGCACTACCCTGCTAAAATGTCTACTTTTAATCTGTGAAAGAAGAGCCATATCAGGAATGGTTTGCTACCTAATTTGGAAGAAAGGAGAGGAAAAAAAAAAAGGTGTTAAATGTTCATATTCCAGTGTTGACCATTTCCCAAACAATCATTAGTATAAATAATCTAGTCAGTACTTTTTATACCTTTTCTGGCTCTTAGAAGTGTGGGAAATATCCGTGGAACAATATTTATCAAAACAAAAATGTGTGAAGAAAGCAAGTTACTCTAGCATTTAGGGCAGTTCATAGATATATGTACATATTAAATTCTGACTTCTTAATAAAGCTGAGTGAAGGAATGCAGTTTTTATAGTTGAGTAAATATGGGTACAAATAAGAGATTTCTTTACAAGAATACTTTTGGATCCTGTAAATTACTGATTTATGTTGTGAACCTGCAAGAATGCCATTCTGATATGCAGTCAATCATAAAACACTTTTTCATCTTTGGAATTCTTTAAGGACTTCAGGAAATGCTACTGTATAAGAATATACCCTGTATCCTGCACAATTTTGGTTCATATCAAATAAGACCAGAGGAACTAGAAAAAGTAATTGGAAAAAATCAGTTAGCAACTCCTAATTAAATATGTGTGTTAATATAATCAGTGATTATTAAAACTAAATGGTGTGGAGTTCCAGGCTTTATAGTTGGACATGAAATAGTGTGCCATGCACTCCAAAGGAAAGAAACTAGACCAGTAGAGATAGTCATAAGAATCCTTACCAAAAATGGTGGGAACTAGAAAATATCATCGTGAGTAAGGTAACCCAGAAGCAGAAAGACACGTGGTATATACTCACTCATAAGTAGTTATTAGACATATAATATGGACAAATATACTAAAATCTATAGTCATAAAAAAGCTAAAGAACAAGGAAGACCCTAGGGAAGATGCTCAATCTTCAAAGAAGGGCAAATGCGATAGACATCAAAAGCAGGAGAAGACAGTGAACAGGACAGGAGCCTATCACAGGCTGCCTCTGAAAGACTCTACTGATGGTATCCAAGCAGAGGCTGAGACTCCTAGCAAAACTTTGAGCAGAGTGAATGGAATTTTATGAAAGAAAGGGATATAGAAAGACCTGGAGGAGACAGGAGCTCCAAAAGGAGACCAACAGAGACAAAATACCTGGGCCCTAGGAGCCCTTCAGAGACTGATATCCCAACCAAGGACAATGCATAGAGAAGACCAAAAACCCCTGCTCAGATGTGGCCCATAGAATTAGTCTCCAAGTAGGCTGCCTAGTAAGGGAGCAGGGGCAGTCTCTGGCATGAACTCAATGTCAGGCTCTCTGATCACCATCCCCTGGGGGTGCAGCCTTGCTAGGTCACAGAGAAAAACAATGCAGCCAGTCCTGATGAGCCCTAATAGGCTAGGGTCAGATAGAAGGAGAGGAGGACATCTCCTATCATTGGACTGGTGGAGGGTCATAGTGGAGAAGGGGGAGGTAGTGTGGGATGGGGAGAAGATAAGGGAGAGGCCATAGTCAGGATATACAATGAATAAATTGAAATAAATAAAAAATTAAAAAAGAATCCTTGCCAAGAGTAGGTAATACAGAGATAACCCAGGTTGAAATAAATCAGCCTTTAAGCCCAGGGTCTGATGGTCTCAGCACAGAATTCTACCAGACCTTCAAGGAAGCGCTAACACCAATACTCTTCAAACTATTCCACAAAATAAGAACAGAACAAACATTACCAAACTCATTTTATGAGGTCACAGTAACTTTGATACCTAAACCACACAAAGACCCAACAAAAAGCAAACTTTAAACCAATCTCTCTTATGAACACTGATACAAAAATACTCAATAAAATAACTCTTAAACTGAATCCAAGAACATATAAAAGATTACCAAGTAGGCTTCATTCCAGGCATTCAAGGGTGGTTCAATATATGGAAATCCATCAATGTAATCTACCACATAAACAAACAGAAGGAAAAAATAAAATGTATACAGTTGACAGTAACTTCAAATACATAATTATATATTAGATTTATCATTTTTAAGATTACAACTAAGAGCTTGTGGGGAGTCTAAACTGTAATGAGCAGATTAGGTATAGATAAATCAACTACAAGCTTAATGGATCGGAAGCAATTTAAGTTTAGAATCCTTCTACAACTTTAACAGTATTTTTCTACTTTACCAGGTTTTTCACCCTCACTTAATTCAACCATACTTTTTGGAAGGATGACTGGCACACATTAACAAAGCCTTTTCAAAGCACTTGACTTAGATTTTAAAGGAACAAAGTCACTTTGCTTCATATCTATATCTTATTTGTTCAATAATTAGTTCAACTTGTGTAATTAAAGTACCTGGTTCCTATGGAATAAGCACTTTGATACCACAAAAGGGTACAGTCTAAGGGAGTGATCACATGGCTTGAGCTGTAGTGTAGTGAGCAGAGGGCCTGGAGGAAAGGGAATGATTGGGTTAGTTATTAAATTGTATAAATGAAATTCATTAAAGTATGTGCATGATAGAGAGCCTAGGCACATGGAAATGAGTAAAGGGCTAAGCACAGTAAGCACTAAATGAGCATAGTCAGAGCCTAATGCTGACCATGAGGGTGCTAAAATTTATTTCAAGTTGACCAGTGTGCCTTTTCTTCTTTTCTTTGTTTTTCCATCTACAGGAGGTTCCAGTTTAGACAACTCAAGGTCAGCTAGGTCTTGCAAACAAGCAACGGTTTGTTTGTTGCCAGAGTTAATGATTTTATAAATTAGATTAAAGCCTAAAATACTACATTTCTAATAAATTTTCCAAAAGGTGCTGGTCATAGGATTCATGATTACACCCATTGCATGAGATTGTGTCTAAATTCCCCTCCAAATTCAAAGTCTACCTCAAGTTTATCTTTTATTTCATCCTTTGGGATGATAGAAACTATTAAATAAAGTAGAATATTGATTATGTAAATGCCATTAATATAAACCATGCAATAATAGAAATACAGATCTACTCAACCTCTAACTCAACTTATTTAATAAGCTAAACTCTAAGTCTCCAGTCTCTAGGGGAAGGAGAGAAAAAAAAACGAGAAGAATGTTTTCTCATAATATCCTTCTATAGCAAGCGTAAGCAATGTGTCTCCATTTCTTGGGAAGAAATCAGAATCAAGGAAGACAAGTAGGTGGTATGTTACTGCATGGTTTGCAGGAGAAAGATCTTGAGTGTCAAGTCCATTCTCTGGAAAGATAAAAATCTGCCATGCTAACTAGAGACCATTTTCCCTGCCATGTATATATGTAAAGAAAATAGCACTTTCCTCTCAGTTAGTGTCCTGACTATATTTAAACCCTTCCAACTAGTAAAAAGCGAGTCTGTAAGAAAAAGGTGCTAAGATGTTTCAGTCCATGAGAAATCCCTGTGGAAAGGCCCTGAGTTGGATTCCCAGAAACTTTGTGAAAAAGCTAGGTATGAGGGCATAATGCTTGTAATCCCAGAAATATGGAGGTGGCAACAGTTGGATCCCTCAGGCCAGCCAGCCTAGACTCTCTGTGAGTTCCTCTTGCATGTGCGCACGCACACACACACACACACACACACACACACACACACACACTTTTTTAATAAGTATAGAAGTGTTTCTTTTTAAGCAGCTTGAATTTCATAGGCAAAAACTGATTTTTCCTTTACAACCATTACAACTTTACAACCATTAAAGTTATATGTGATTTGAGAGTGCAAGTGTTAAATACATGAATGTTAGAACAGTAAAGTCATAATCTAACACTGTCCCAGGAGCCAAGACATGAAAAAAATTTAAAGATATACGAATATGTGCATCAGTTGCAAAAAAGTAAGTAGTAGCTAAATAAAATGGTTTCAGTTGCTATTTAGAATGGAGGAGGAGCCATAGGCTACTAACCACATTTTATGGGTACCAGTTCACTTAGTATACTTTATATTCATTATGTTAAGCTTTGCAAATGTTCAGTTTGGGATTCTTATTCTACTTAGCGTCATGTTTGGTATCAATGGCAGTGTATGTTGACGTTTGGCATCCTTTAAGATTCTCTCTCTCTCTCTCTCTGCACAATAAACAGTAAGGATCCTGTAATTCTCAGTATCTGAAATAGATATGTCTGCAAACAGAGGTAACTTGTATTTTTCAAAATAAAAGCACCATATAGTGTCTCTGGTATTGAGGAAAAGGACATTTTTCTTAATGAATCCCTACTAAAGAGTGCTTTGGTCATGCCTAGTCCGTTTATCTCCTCCATCTCCAGTGGTTTGGGAAGGGAGAGATGAAGAGAAGGAGAGGAGAAGAAAATGAACTGTTGTTTTTCTCAAATGCAGTATTTTTGCTGTTTATAGCTTACAATTATTTCAGCCCAAGATTTACCTCTTTAGGAGGGTTCCAGTCCACTAACAAAAGCAGAATCAAGTCTCCCAAATTGGCCTAGGCCCCATGATAAGGGTACAGAGGTATTGTATAGAGTAAAGTGAACATTGTCAAACTGTTCACATGTCTCTTGAGGAGCATCTTAAATGACATTCACTTTGAAGAGTCTCCTCCAAGTAAAATATCCACTTTCAAAATACTGTACTCTCTTCAGTAAAGTTATGGAAAACAGCTCATCTCCAGCAGTGATAAAGGGTGAGGAAAAGAACTGGTGACTGCTCAGGAGCTCTGCCCTCTACGGAAGGACCCCTGGGAAAAACGATCCTGTCACATGTTAGAAAATGTCTTCATAGTATCAATTATGGAAGACATTTCATATGCTACATAGCCTATCGTTTATGTCAGAGATGTCATTGAGTTAATTTATCAATAGGGTAAATACCCTGCCTATTACTCAAATATAGTAATTTATAAGTAGTTCTAATAAAAGGATACTTTTTTGGATGCTGTCACTCATCATTGATGTATTTCAGTGCTTGTGAATATTTCTATGTAATTATGTTTAATGCTCTAAACTATAAGTGCTGTAATTTCCTGTGACCTGTTACAGCTAGATGCATTACTTGATCAGAGCTCTCAATGGAGCATTTTGTGCACACATATTTAGTTAATTGGTAATTTTTTGCCTGCCTGTGTTTATGTGAAATATACTCTATAAGGGAAGGAAATCAGCATACACTCACAGCTGAGACTGGTAGAGAGCAATTAGGTTTTATCAGAACAAACAGCTGTCAATAATGACTTCAGAATAAAATTACCAGCAAAGAAAAGAACCTAGACATCTGCAAGATATGTAGAAATATTTTTATACCCTGTTAGCTGAGATCTGGACAGGGCTATCACTGAGTTTTCCATGCTGTACCTATTTTATTTCAAAATACTCTTAGAATAAGAGAACCCTGAACCTCATTGCATAAACTCAATAGCATTAAAAAAAAGTTGGCTGCCAGTGTGTATTTTGATTTCTTGCAATCAGCATGAAGACTTTCTATTTCAAACTATTTTACTACTGCTCCCAGCCATAATATGAGACTTAAAAATAGTTCTGTTACCTTTGTTTTGTGTCTTTCTGATCTGAGTTCTATTGCTGGGATATTTGTCTTTCTGTCTTTGAAAAATATGTTTGGGTCTCATTATACGGTCTCTGATTTGCTTGCATCTGGGGTTGTTTCTGGTAAAGGAAACTTGCAAGGTGGGCTTCTGGCATTAGCGTTTGGTTACAAGATAAGTTCACTTGCTTGCAGGCATCTGGAGGTAGTAACATATTTAATGTTTAGGCAAAAGCAATATATTTTTATTATTATTTACAATTTATTCACTTTGTATCCTAGTTGTAACCCCCTCCCTCATCCCTTCCTGGTTCCACCCTCCCACCCTCTTCTTCCACTATTTCTCTCCCCCAGTCCACTAACAGGAAAAGTCCTCCTCCCCTACTCTCTGTCCCTAGCCTATCAGGTCCCGTCAGGACTTCCTGGATCCTCTTCCTCTGTGGGCTAGCTAGGTCACCCTACCAGGAGAAGTGATCAAGAAACAGGCAACTGAGTTCATGTCAGAGACTGTCTCTTCTCCCCTTACTAGGGAACCACATGGACACTGAGTTGCCCATAAGCAAGGGGGACTACTTGAATGATGCATCAGTCTCTGCAGTCCCCCCTGGGCCAAGCTTTTTATTTCATTTTATTTTATTTTATTATTATTATTTTTTTTGGCTTTGTTGGTCTTCTTCTGTGGCTCCTGTCCCCTCCAGATCCTTCTAAATCCCTCTTCTTCCATAAGACTCCTTGTGCTCTGTCCAAAGTTTGGCTGTGAGTCTCAGCATCTGCTTCAATCCTCTGCTGGGCGGAATCTTTTAGAGGACATCTGTGGTAGGCTCCTGTCCTGTTACCTCTCTGTTACTGCCTCCAGAGCTATCCTGTTTTCCCTTCTAAATGAGAATTAGACAGCTTCCCTAGGTTCCTCCTTGTTGTTTAGCTTCTTTAGGTCTGTAGGTTTCTGTAAGCAATTTATTTTTATAAAGGCAGTTTTTATAGTCTCTTATCTACTGAAATTTTAAGTTCACTGAAGGAAAGAAATCCATATAAATGAAATGTCAAGTTGTTTTGTTCCAGTTTTAACTATTTATACACAAAACACACAATCGTTAGTATAATTAGTGTGTTTGACTTCATTTATTTAGAAGAATATTAGGCATATCTCATGTCCTTGCCTCCTGCATGTGGCCATCGAGTATAAGTTCAGCATCACCTTGGACCTTGTCAGAAATATTTCATCTTGAGTTCTGATACAATCCATTGGATCAGAAGTTCAGATGCAGAACATCAGAATCTGTTTTCTGTTTATTTGATTGTTTGTTTTGTAGGTTTGTTTCTTTGAAAAAGGGTCTCTACATAGTACTTTGGCTGTCCTGACACTCACTCTGTAGACCATGCTTTTGAACTCTGTCCACAGAGGTCCCAAAGCTTCTGCCTCCTGAGTGCTGGGATTAAAGGTACATGCCACCACACTCAGCAGAAATGGTATTTTTAACATTGCCTTGCAGTGTACGCAGGTATCTTGAACAAATAGTGAACAAATACATGATGCTGTGTTCCATAGCAACTGATATGTAGAAGAATCTCTCCTTCTGTATTTATTGAACTGAGTTATTGAACAGTAACTTTCACTGTTTTGTGTCACAATTTTTGACAGCCTTCTATCTTCTGCTATTACTCTGTTATCTTTCCTATTCTCATCTGCAAAACATTATTTTATTCTTAAGTACAGTAACACTAGTTTTCATAAATAGTCATCATATACGCATATTAGGACAACTGAAGGTGGTCCATAGACCACGGCACTCTAAAGAGATAGAACTGTCATAATCATAGTAATCTAGTCTATGACTTATAGATAAAGACATTTTGGAAAGTACTTTTTAAAAAAACAGGTAATTCACATCTTTTTGAGAAGTTAAATAGGACAAGAGAACCATCATTTGTAAGTAAATGGCAACAATAGCTACTGTATTTTCTTTTCAAACCACCAATAATCTTTTAATCTGTAGACCTTGTGTTTGACTAGAGTTCTAAAGAAAACAAGGGCTATGTTTCCATTGAACAAACATTGACAAAATTTTCAGTTCTCTGGGAATAGTCATGTCATCTTGGTCCACTTTGATCCTTGATCCTTGATGAGGAAACATTGAAAGCAACGTTGCAGGGTAACTTAAGAAAGCTCTGAGAACATGGAATAATGTCAGGATCCCGAAGGCAGCAACATACAGTGTCCTACAGATTGGCAGGATGATGTACACAGAGACTCAGGTTCTAGTTGAAACGGTAGGCCAGTTGATTGTATTGAGACTTCAATTCTTATGTTCTTACTGATAATGAAAATCAAAGGACAAGGTAGGTAAGAGGTGCTATGAAGTGTGACTTCCAATTTAGAGCCTTCAGAAACCACTAGATTATCTTAAAGTGAAGAAAATAGTACTTTTAAAAGAGGAAAATACTGGCAGCCTTAGCAAAAATATTTTATACTGACTCTCCTCTTTGTCTTCAACCTGAGTAAAAGTAATAGTGTTTATGTTGCTAATGGTTAGGACATAGGGCACTCTGTGGACTGAGGATGTTATATATATATTATAATTTGAATGAATATTACGGCTTTTAAGATGACCACTACACAGCCTATGTGGCTTTATGTGCCAGGCCTGGTAAATGACAGTACCTTCTTTCCAAAAATAAAAAATAAATAACAAAATAAAAACAAAAAAACAGAATCTTCCAAATAGAAGTTAGATTATGATTGATGTGATAAGCAACTCTGTGTGAACAGATTTAGTACAATGTAACTCCTTGGCGTTATTCACTGTACCTCTGTGGAGATGTGTTAGTGGTTTCCGTAGCAGTCTAATGGCCTGATGTGTCTTGTCTGTTGAAATGTGTGGTAGCTGATTCAGGTGTTCTTAGATAAAATAAATAGTCCCTTCACTGATCATGATCATCACAGTGTGAGAAATGTGGCTGGGATGCAACCAGGGTCATGCTGCAGTCTGTGGAGGATTCCTATCTGAGTCTTCATTTTATAGAAACATGTCTTATTAGGCCAAAGTGTATTTGCTTCTTTCCTTTTTTTTTAATTTAAAATCTTTTAAAAAGAACTTTATGCATGAATATTCCCTAAGGACTTTTGATATCTCAATGTTTTACTCTGGGATCACTGTTAAGCAGGCCATCTGTTTCTTCTCTATGGCTCGGGGATGAGCATGTTCTGATCTTCGGAGCATGTCATTGTGATAGAGCACACCTCAGCTATGGTGCAGATCCCAACTCTGAGTCTTCTCAGCCTCAGTCTAGATGATTCTAGCACTTTGTGATAACCCCAGTATCCTCCTGCTTCCCGAAACTCCTTCAAATTTAGCCTTTGCGTGGGGAGACCAGCTCTGATCCACTCGAACTGAAACCATGTAGCTTCTTCAGGAAATCCTCTCTGAGCACAGCAGAGGCAAAACAGCATTACTCGCCCCAATCAGTACCGCTTGCATTTTGAACTCTTGACTGATCTTTAGTTGTGATTTTTACTGTAGTTATACTTCATTCCTTAGTTTTAGTTTCTTCTCATTTCCATTTCTGTATCCTTCTACTGTTCTTGCAAAAAAAGAATCAAGCACGTTAGTGAAGGCTCACCTGCATCACCCCATCTCCATGTCTTTCTCTGCTGAGTGTTATCATCTCTGTCTCTCTAGAACTTGCATACTCAACATGGAAACTTGCAGAAATACATGATCTTAGTAAAGTATTTGGGATATCTGGGTGTGTATAATTCTTTGTAACATGGGTAGGTGGGATAGGTCAGAAACTTTTGATGGGGCATCAGTACATAGATTCATCTGATTCTTTCTAATTGTTACATAGTAGGGATGGTTTCGATAAAACATAGGTTAAGTACTTCCTTTGTTAGTAGGTAGTTTATCTAGTTTATTTGAAATTAAATAATACTCTAATAAAAGCTCTTTGAAGCCTCTGTATGTATGTGGGCACATACAGACTCCATAACAGATTTCCAAAAGTAAAAGAACTTCTACACTTTGAATTTTAATGAATACTATAAATTTACTTTCCAAAACAAGTACATTATATAAGCATACAGTCTATGTTAACTAACACAGATAAATTGTCTATTTTAATGTTTAAAAATACATAGTTCATAATATTTTTAAGTGAACTGCGCAGGTGGTGATTTATGTTAAAGAATCTGCCCTGTTTCCTGGGTCAGCCAGGGCAAAGGAGATACTAGAAATAAAAATGTACCACTGGATCTGTTTTCATAGTACCTAAATGATTTAGGCATGGCTATGACACCAAGAAATTAAGCTAAATGTTGACTTTAACCAATTGAAAACAGAAGCCTCATCAGAATTACCTCAGAGTTTTATTAGTATGGTCACCAGATTACTGCTGTTCAACTGCTCATAAAAACCAATACCTTCCCATAGATATCTTTTGAAATAAACTTGCAGTTCATAAATGCCATTCTTAATAGCTGAAATTTAACTTCCAATCAAATCACAAGCTGATAGATGTACAAAATGCTTGCAGTAATTTTTGGCTATATTTTACTGTATTCTCGTCCAACTCACTGATCTCTTTGGTTTCTGAATTCTGCTGTCCTTTGCCAGCTGAGGGTCAGCATCAAAACTCCACTAAATTAGCCAGAAAAGCCAACTCATAAGCGTATATCCAGAATGGTTTTAGTACAAAATAGTCCCCTTATGCCTCTTAACATTTCTCTTTCTGCACATTACTACTGTATCACATCACGGGACATTAAGCATATTTCAACTCATGGGACTAACTCAATCATGTTTTTAGAAATTGAAAACAAATCTTATAACTGGATGAGTGATGATATTGAAGTAATAACAATTTCCTGGTAGGCGTGCTTGTTTAATGGATTGCATAGTCTTTTCATGTGTAAACACTGCAGTGCCTATCACTAACGGAAATTGTTAGGTTTTAAGAACTAAAGTTTAACAATCATTGGCTTTATTATAGAAGTCACAAGAAATTTGGAGTTAGTGTTCTGATTATCATTAATGGAATCATTGTCCAACAAGAAGCTAACCTAGGAAAGCCAAGTTTACTTCAGCAATAACAGGATGGGACCAGCATAAAACTTCTTTTGATTTAGAAGTGCTGCCTTCTTCCCTTTCGCTGGAATGTTCTATGCCATAATAAGTGTGCTGAATTGTGCAGGCCTCAGCTTGCAGCACAGGGTAATATGCTCCTTTTTCGAAAGATATTTAGAAAAATTTATCTCAGTGCTTGGCAACTACTCCGACAGAAAACAGATAAAAATAAGGGTAGTTTATCAGTTCTGCTGTCCTTATCATGTTTCTGGTTGAAGGCTGTTGAAATGATGAGAAACAAACAACACTAAATAGGGCTTCATCATTATCGCTGCTATGGGGAGCTCAGGTTCAGCATCAAAGAAAAAATGCATTTCTCTCAAAACTCAATCTTTCATTTTGAGAGGTGCACTGCACTAAGGTACTGATATCTAAAAAAAAAAAAAAAAAAAGTAAACAAGAGAAGGCAGAAAAGTGCTGCTGTGGGAACTCAAAAACCCAAACAGAAGTCATCTGGCACACTTGTAAAAGCTTTTGAGTATTCGGCTTTCTGTTTCTTACAGATGCAGACTAGTGTCTGAGGACTGCCATTTCTTAGCAGCTGGAGTAAAGCATAGCTTTGAGTTGTTTCCATCACCGGGAACTCTTAACAGCTTGCTTTGTCTTTGTAAATATGCTTAAATGTAGTTTCCCATGCTGGAGTTTTGGGGTGTTACTTGTAATCCAGGAAAAGGTCTGATATTTTTACTCTTGAGTCCTTTGTTTTGTAACGTATTTTAATCACCTTCAATTTCTCTGACATGGAAACTGCCATGTGAAATGGTAGAATACAAAGATACAAGAAATCTATTGTCTCTTCCTCCATTCTTATCTGATTATCTAACCAAACATGAAGATAGAGAACCTATTGTTGCAGAAGGATACACAGAGGAAATTTCCTTCCTGGGTATAGCAGTTGAGGTGAATATCAAGAAAGGAAGGTTGATGTTAGCAGAGGACAATTATAGGAAGATGGAAAGACCAGGATAAACAAAAAGCTAAAGATGAGCAGACTCCAGACTTTAAAAGTTTGGATTTTTGATGAGGGGAAAGCCATGAATATGATCATAATTGTATTATTTTTAAAAATGCAGTTGACTGAGTTTTATGACACATGCCTTCAATCCCAGCACTATAGAGGCAGAGGCAGGTGAATCACTGTGATTTCAAGACCATCTTGATCTAGAAAGCAAGTAGCAGGATAGCTAGGGTTCTGTTATACAGAGTAACCATGTCTTGAAATGCACACACACATACACATACACACGCAAAAATATAGAAACAAAGAGGGAGAGACAAACAGATAAACAGACAGGAGGGGACAATTTAATCATGACATTAGTACCCAAACTACTTAGATGAACATTTTGTGCCTCCAAGATAAAACATCCATTAGTATTTGTTGGCAGATATTACTTTAAATGACCGAAACCAAAACAGATTTATGTCCTATTCAAGACACAATGGCAGAATGGAGCCACATGCTTACCTAATACCTGATGTGGAGATTGTACCAGAGCCCATGTACTATAAGAAGCCAAGCTGGTACTGACTTGTAAAGATCAAAATAAAGACACAGAAACACAGATATTTTCAGAATAAAAAATAATATATCTGCTCTCATCCTGAGGAGTCCTGTGAGGCACCGGAGGAGCTCTCAGCAGAGATATTTCTGCCTGCTCACCAGATATTTAGCTTGCCTGGGACACAGCCAGTGAACCCAGAAGAAGGACACCCAGACCTGCAAACACCAGAGTCAACCAGATGGGTAGAGGCCAGCATAAGATAACAAACAACAAAATCTTAGTGCTGTATGATATCACCAGAAACCAGCACTCCTACACAGCAAGAGAGATACTATCACACCCAAAGCACAAAGAAAAGATTTTAAATCTGATGTTATGAAAATTATGGAGGTATTAAAGGAAGAAAATAAAGTTCTCAAAGTAGCTCAAGAAAATACATTGAAACAGATGAAATAGTTGAACAAATCTCTTAAAGAAATTAAAGAAATATAGAAACTACAACCAAAGAGGAAAAGAAAATGAATGAAAATGTTTCCAAGACCTAAAAAATGGAGCTAGAAGTAATAAAGAAAACAAAATCTGAGACAATCCTGGAGATGGAAAAAAGAGGGAAGATGACAGGAACTACAGACACAAGCATCACTAATAGAATACAAGAGATGGAAGACAGCATCTTACCGTTGAAGATAAAATCAAGGAAATCTGTACACCAATCAAAGAAAATGTTAAATCTAAACAGCTCCTGATACAGAACGTCCAAGAAATCTGGGACAATATGAAAAGACCAAACCTAAGAATAATAGAAATAAAAGGAGAAGACTTTCAGCTCCAAGGCTCAGAAAATATTTTCAACAAAATCATAGAAGAAAACTTCCCAACCTGAAGAAAGAGAGGCCTATAAACATACAAGAAACATACAGAACACCAAATAGATTAGACCAGAAAAAAAAATCACCCTGCTACATAATAATCAAAACATTAAATGTGCAGAACAAAGTGAGAATATTAAAAGCTGCAAGAGAAAAATGCCAAGTCACATATAAAAGCAAAGCTATCAAAATTACCCCTGACTTCTCATCAGAAACCAGAAGCCAGAAAGGCCTGGACAGATATCTTTTTTTATTTTATTTTATTATTTTATTTTATTTTTCTTATTAGTTACATTTTGTTAATTCTGTATCCTAGCTGTATCCCACTCCCTCATTCCCTCCCCAATTCCACCTTCCCTCTCTCATCTCCTCCCTGCCCCTTTCCAAATCCACTGATAAGGGAGGACCTCCTCCCCTTTCATATGACTCCGTTTTGTCAGGTATTTTCAGGATTGGCTGCAAAGTCCTCCTCTATGGCCTAACAGTACTGCTCCTCCCTTGGGGGGTGGGGAGGTCAAAGAGCCAGTCATTGAGTTCCTGTTAGAAATAGTCCTTGTTCCCCTTACTATGGGACAGATATCTTACAGACACTTAGAGACCATAGATCTCAGCCCCAACTACCATACCCAGCAAAACTTTTAATCACCATAGAGGGAAAAAAAAAACAAGATATTCCATGAAAAAAAAATTAAACAGTATCTATGCACATATCCAGCCCTACAGAAGATACTAGAAGGAAAACTCCAACCCAAGGAGGCCAACTACACAAAGGAAAACTGAGAAAATAAATAACCTCACATCAGCAAAAACAAAAGAAGAGAATCACACACACTCTACCATCACCAACATCAATAAAAGGAAATAACAACAACTAGTCATTAATATCTTTCAACATCAATGGCATCAACTTTTTTTGAAAAGACACAGGTTAACAGAATGGATACAAAAATAACACCCATCTTTCTACTGCATACAAGAAACATACCTCCAAAATAATGGTAGACATTAGCTCAGAGTAAAGGGCTGGAAAAAGGTTTTCACAGCAAACAGACCCCAGAAGAAGTCTAGAGTAGCCTTTCTAGTATCTAATAAAATAGACTTTCAACCAAAATTAATCGAAAGTGAAAAAAATCATAGTCATCAATGGGAAAATCCACCAAGATGTCATCTCAATTCTGAACATCTATGACCCAAATGCAAGGGCATCCTCATTCATAAAAGAAACATTACTAAAGCTTAAATCACACATCAAACCCCACACGTTAATAATGGGAGACTTCAACACCCACCTCTCTCCATTGAACAGATATCAAGACAAAAACTAAGTGGGGAAATAAAGAAACTAACAGACATCATGAATCAAATGGACCTAACAGATATCTACAGAACATTTCATCCAAAAACAAGAGAATATATCTCCTTCCAGCACCTTACGGAACCTTCTCCAAAGTTGACCATATACAAAGCTAGCCTTAGTAGATATAAGAAGATTAAAATAACCTCCTGCGTCTTATCAGACCACCATGCATTAATGCTGGAACTCAACAAGAACAGAAATAACAGAAAGCCTGCAAACCCATGGAAACTGAACAACTCTCTCTTCAATGACCACTGGGTCAGGGAAGAAATAAAGAAAGAAATTGAAGACTTTCTAGTTTTCAATGAAAATGAAGGCACAGCATACCCAAACTGAAGGGCTACAGTGAAGGTAGTGCTACAAGGAAAGTTCATAGCACTAAAAGCCTTCATAAAGAAATTGGAGAGATCCCATAACTAGTAACTTAGGAGCACACTTGAAAGCTCTAGAACAGAAGGAAAGAGAACCAGAACCAAAGAGGAGTGGATTGCAGGAAATAATCAAACTCAGGGCTGAAATTAATGAATTGGAAATAAGGAGAACGATATAAAGGATCAAGGAAACCAAGATGTGATTCTTTGAGAAAATCAACAAGAAAGACAAATCCTTATCCCAACATAGACAAATCCTTAGCCAAAGTAACTAAAAAACATAGGGAGAGTATAAAAATTAATAAAATAAACAATGGAAGACATGACAACAGATAATAAGGAAATTTAAAAAATCACTAGGTCTTACTTCAAAAGCTTATATTACACAAAAATCTAGAGGAAATGGACAATTTTCTCAATAGATTAATCTACCAAAGCTAAATCAAGATCAGGTAAACAGTTTAAAGAATTCTATTATCCCTAAGGAAATAGAAGCAGTCATCAAATTCTCCCAGCCAAAGAAAACCCAGATCCAGATGGTTTTAGCACAGAATTCTACCAGCCATTCAAATAACAGCTAATACCAGTACTCCTAATCTAATCCACAAAACAGAAACTGAACATTGCCAAATTCATCCTATGAAGCCACAGTCACTTTGATACCTAAACCATACAAACACTAAAAAGAAAATTTCAGACCAATTTCACTCATGAACATTGATGCAAAAATACTCAATAAAATGTTCACAAACTGAATCCATAAACATCAAATACATCATCCACTATGATCAAGTTGGCTTCATGCCAGAGATGCAGTGATAGTTCAACACACAAAAATCCTTCAATGTAATCTACTGTATAAACAAGCTCAAAGAAAAAAAAATCACATGATCATCTCATTAGATACAGAAAAAGCCTTTAACAAAATCCAGCATCCCTTCATGGTAAAAATCTTGGAGTGATCAGAGATGCAAGACCAATATCTAAACATAATAAAGGCTATATACAGCAAGTCGATTGCCAACATCAAATTAAATGGAGAGAAACTCAAGGCAATTCTACTAAAATCAGGATCAAGGCAAAGCTGGCCACTTTGTCTCTCCAAACCTCTTCAGTATAGTACTTGAAGTTCTTGCTAGAGCATAAAGACAACTAAAGAAGATGAAGGGCATACAAATCTGGAAGAAAGAAGTCAAAGTATCACTGTGTGCAGATGATATGATAGTGTATGTAAGCAACCCCAAAAATTCCACCAGAGAACTCCTACAGCTGATAATCAGCTTCAGCAAAGTACCTGGATAAAAGATTAATTTAAAAGATATGTGTATATATATATATATATATATATATATATATATATATATATATATATATCAGCAGTCCTCCTAAACACAAACGACAAATAGGCTGAGATAGAAATTAGAAAAACAACATCAGTCACAATATCTACAAATAATATAAAGTATCATGGTGTAACTCTAACCAAGCAAGTGAACGATCTGTATGACAAGAACTTCAAGACCCTAAAGAAAGAAATTGAAGAAGATATCAGAAGATAGAAAGATGTACCATGTTCTTAGATCAGTAGGATTATGATAGTAAAATGTCCATCTTACCAAAGGCAATCTACAGATTCAATGTAGTTACCAAAATACCAAACATAGTACTTTATAGACCTTGAAAGAACTATTCTCCACTTCATATGGAAAAACAAACAAACAAAAAATCAGAATAGCTAAAACCAATCCTATCCAGTAAAAGAATTTCTTGAAGTATCTCCATCCCTGATCTCAAGGTATATTACAGAACAATAGTAATAAAAACTGCTTTGTACTGGCATAGAAATAGACTGGTTGATCAATGGAATAGAATTGAAGACCCAGAAATAAACCCACAGACCCATGATCACTTGATTTTTGAAAAAGGAACCAAAACCATACAATGGAAAAAAGACAGAATCTTCAACAAATGATGCTGGTCTAACAGGATGTCTACATGTTGAAAAATGCAAATGGATCCATATCTCCCTGTACAAAACTCACATCTAAGTGGATCAAAGACCTCAGTGGGCACTGGGGGCCCTGCAGAGACTGATGCTCCAACCAAGGACCGTGCATGGAGAGGACCTAACACCCCTGCTCGGTCTATGTAGCCCAGAGACTCAGTCACAAAGTGGGTTCCCTAGTAAAAGAAGTTCTCTGACATGAACTCAGTGGCTGGCTCTTTGATCACCTCCCCGTGATGGGAGAGCAGCCTTGCCAGGTCACAGAGGAAAACAATGCAACCAGTCCTGATGAGATCTGATAGGCTAGGGTCAGATAGAAGGGGAGGATGACCTCCCCCATCAGTGGACTAGGGGAGGGGCATAGAGAGAGAAGAGGGAGAGAGGGTAGAATTGGGAGGAGATGAGGGAGGAGGCCACAGCTGGGATACAAATTGAACAAATTGTAACAAATAATAATAGTAATAATAAACTAACTACTAAAAAAGAGACCTCAGTGTAATACCAAATACACTAAAGCTGTCAGAAGACAACGAGGGGAAGTGGGGAAGAGCTTCAAACTCATTGTCACAGGAGACAATTTTCTGAACCGAACACTAACAGCTACTGCTCTAAGATCAAAAGTTAATGGGACCTCTCGAAACTGAAAAGCTTCTCTAAGGCAAACGACACTGTCAATACAATGAAAAGAATATCTACAGATTCAGAAAAGATTGTCATCAATCCTACATCAGACAAAAGGCTAACATCCAAAATATGTAATGAACTCAAGAAATCAAACACCAGTAAACAATATAACCCATTTAAAAATGGGGCACAGAACTAAACAGAGAATTCTCAACAGAGGTATCTTAAATGCACTTAAAAGAAATGCTCAACATCCTTATTCATCAGGGAAATCAAATCAAAATGACTCTGAGATTCCATCTCACAGGAGTCATAATCTCAAGGTACAGCACATGCTGTTGAAGATGTGGAGAAAAGAGAACTCTCCTCCATTGCTGGTGGGAGTGTAAACTTGTACAACTACTTGGGGAATCAATCTGGTGCTTTCATAGTAAATTGGGAATAAATGTACCTCAAGACCTAGCTTTACCTCTCTTGGGCATATAACCAAAAGATGCTCCGCCATACAACAAAGACACCTGCTCAACTCAGTTCAAAGCACTTTATTCAAAACAGCCAGAATCTAGAAACAACCTAGATGTCCCTCAACTGAAAAATTGATAAAGAAACTGTGGAACATTTATACAATGGAATACTACTCAGCTATTCAAAACAAAGAAGTCATGAAATTTGCATGCAAATGGATGAAACTAGAAAAGATCATCCTAAGTGAGGTAGTCCAGATCCAGAAAGATGCCCATGGTATGTACTCACTTATAAGTGAATTTTAGCCATATAATATAAGATAAGGATACTATGAGGCACAAACCCAAAGAAGATAAGTAATAGGGAGGACCCAAGTGAGGTTGCTTAAATCTCACTTGGAAGGAGAGGTAGAATAAATAGCTAATGGCTGAATAGAGGAAACAAGGGTCACAGAAAGTTAAGAGGGTGGAGATCAGACCTGAGGAGAGCAAGGGCAAGAGGGCGCATGCCTTTAATCTCAGCAATTGGGAGGTAGTAGCAAACAGATCTATGTAAGTTCAAGTCCATCCTGGTCTACAGAGTGAGTTCCAGAACAGCCAGAGCTTAATCAGAGAAACCCTGTCTTGAAAAACCCTCCCCCAGAAAAATCCAAAGGAAACTACTCTAGCAATCACTAGAAACACATTTATAAATGTAGTAACAATATCACAGGAAGTCCCTAAAGTGAACATTTAATATGCTGTGTTAACCACCAGCTCTATAGAAAGCAAAGATAACATTTTTTGTTGTTGCTTTGTAGGTTTGTAGGTTCAAAATACAGGTAATCAGAAGCCATTAGGATTAAATGCTACTTAACACCTCACTGTGGAATATTTTCACCCCTAGAGCACAATATTACAAGGAAATAAACTGTGCTTTAAATGTTGCCTTTGGCATATAACTATTTAAAAACACATCATAAAATTTATTATTTTTCTTTTACCACATTCAGCTCACCAACTAACAAACAGATAATTGGTATAAAATTCAAGGGTTTATGGAAAATGACTCACAATTGTCCAAGGCAAGTGATGAAATGAGATAAGTATCTTCTTGATCTCTGTGCCTGAGTGCAAAGAAGAGAGGCTATGAAGAGATGACCCAGCTAGAGAAGCTGCTGATGAGTCGCACATATCCTACTGTTAAGAGTCTAGTGGCTCAGAATGTAGGCTCCTCCTGTGCCTAAGGAAAAACTATCATCTTAGCATTCATCAACTTTGAGACTGTTGATGAGTGACGTGGGGAATAAGATAGGGATGTAAGCCACCTCTGTGGCACTGCCAGAAGTAGGAAGATCAGAAAATGGCTATAAATGGGACAACCCAGAGGGAAAAGTTTGGTTTCATCACAGAAATGAAACCAAAACACATATTTTGACAGTCGTCAACTTGACTAGGTTTTGAAGCATCTTAGATTTCTAGAGCGTACCTCTGGTTGTCGTAGACCTGCTCTCCTGATGGTAGACCATCACATATGGCAAGAACCAAGAAAGAATTCAATACAAGAAAAAAGCCAGCCTGGCATTTTCTCTTCCTCTGCTCTTCATCTGCCCCTTCCTGTCCCTTCTTCTTACTTCCCTTCCTTCTCTACCCCTGCCTTTCCTTCCTCTTGACTCTTTCTCCCCCCCTCCCTCTCGTCCTGTCTTTTCTATCTCCCCTCTGCTTCCTAGCTGCCAGGAGGTAACCTGCTCTCCTTCACTTTTTCTTCTATGAGGGCTTGACCTTTGTGAAACAAGGAACCAAGATAAGCCATTTCTCACCTTAAGATGTTTTCTTGAGTACTGATTCCAGCATCATAAAACTGTTTTAATAGTGAAAACTAACTAACGCAAGTACTGAGCCACAGTCAGGAGGACCTGTAGATTTATGCAGGTGACACTCAGAATTCATCCTTGGTTTTTATCACTGATGTGCTGACTTCACCCACACAATAAGTGGGCATAACACCATTGACATAATTCTTATTTAGCAAAATTTTTAGGTAAGATGTTTGAGGTTCTTCCTTTTTTCAGATAATTACCAACCTCCCTTTTCTACCACCAAGCCCAATATAATATGAAGTGTTTCCCCATACTGCCTCAGCTCATGTCTTAGAATTCAAGAAGGCTTTTTAAGGAAACTACCTGAGCAATAGCCACATGTTGATAAGGGTTATTATATAGAAGCTAACTGCATCAAAACCAGCATGATTTTGCCTAGGTCAAATGAAAGACAAACTTGAGTATTAGCTCTACCAACTGCCCTGAGCTGTATGGCTTCAGGAAAGTATCCAAATGTTATTAATTAATAAAGATAGAAATCAATATTTATTATGTGCCACAGAGACGCCAAGGCATATGGTGGAAAGGTTCTTGGCTATCATTTCATTTGCCATGGCAATATATGTGAAAGCAGTACATTTTGTGAACATGAGTTATTATTAGTTCGAAATACAGAGAGATGCTAGAAGAGTCTGAGGGAGTAGATTAAAGCAAGGTTTTAAAGGCTCAATCACAAATGATATACAAGTGACTTTCATAATTCCCAGAATTTTATTGCTGTATCCTTGTTGTCTTCAGAGATAGAACTGAAAAATGTACCTACAAAGGAATTGCTTTTTCTTTGTTTGCAGAAATTTTGATGAGTTTAATTCAGCCTTAAGACTTTCTGGATAATTAGACTCATTAATTGGCTGGGGCTATTATCATTATCAGATGTAATAACAATTAAAAAAAATAAAAAAAAACCACAGGGTTTACATGACATTGTCAAAGTTGCATTAGCACCTGGAATGGAAAAATACGCTATACATCACAGACTTGCTTTAAGATGGGCATGTATATAATCCTTAAACCTAAAAACCTTTACCCCAGCAAAATGAGACCACATACATTCTAATATGGCCAGTTCCTTCCCTTCATTTCCTATGAACAACAAGAATAAACAAGGAAGAATTTGCAGTGCTTTGTGGGATAAAAATGTATATTGTTCAAGTCCTAACCTCCCTTTGGTTTCTTCTTACAATTTTTCATTTTAGACTCAGGTACATATTTGATTTGTTTTCTTTCTTTCTGTGTATTAGGGGAGTAATATCATTACTATAAAAAGCTTTGAACTCTTCGGATTTGGAATTATTCCTCTCAGTCTCCTGAGACTTCAGTACCTTTCTGTAACAGTACAGAACAGCATGTCATCTAGACGTTTGAATAGTGCCAGATGCAGAGGATGGTGGACGGATTAAGAAAATATTCCTGCCACAACCATAGTCAGCTTGATATTTAGTCTTTACTAGACTTGTGTATTTTGCACTAAGAAGATACCAGTGTCCATTAAAAGTGGTGCCAAATTAGAATTAAAAAGCAAAAATACAGCATTCTATTATCCACAAAGACTTTTTGCAGGATCTATCAATCTCATGCTAGTTTGTGAGCTTAAGACTTAGAGTTTTATTATGTGGGGGGCTTTGGCACAGGGTATAAAGCCATAAGAAATTTTAAATTAAGAGTTGTGTGAAAGGGGAACCCTCCTCCACTGCTGGTGGGAATGTAAACTTGTGCAGCCACTCTGGAAATCAATCTGGCGCTTTCTCAGACAACTAGGAATAGTGCTTCCTCAAGATCCAGCTATACCACTCCTAGGCATATATCTAAAAGAGACTCAAGTACACAGTAAGGACATTTGCTCAACCATGTTTGTAGCAGCTTTATTTATAATAGCCAGAAGCTGGAAACAGCCCAAGGGCCTCTCAACTGAAGAATGGATACAGAAATTGTGGTATATCTACACAATGGAATATTACCCAGCAATGAAAAACAAGGAAATTATGAAATTTGCAGGTAAATGGTGGGACCTGGAAAGGATCATCCTGAGTGAGCTGACCCAGAAGCAGAAAGACACACATGGTATATACTCACTCATATAGACATATAATATAGGATAAACCTACTAAAATCTGTACATCTAAAGAACCTAATAAGGAGGGAGGACCCTGACTAAAATGCTTAATCCCCATTCTGAAAGGCAAAGAGGATGGACATCAGAAGAAGAAGAAAACAGGAAACAACCTAGGAACCTGCCACAGAGGGCCTCTGAAAGGCTCTGCATTACAGTCTGTCAAAGCAGACGCTGAGACTTATGGCCAACTGTTGGGCAGAGTACATGGAATCTTACATAAGAAGTGGGAAATAGTAAGATCTGGAGAGGACAGAAACTCCACAAGGAGAGCAACAGAACAAGAAAATTTGCACACAGGGGTCTTTCCAGAGACTCATACTCCAACCAAGTATGCATGGAGATAACCTAGAACCTCTGCACAGATGTAGCCCATGGTAGTTTAGTGTCCAAGTGGGTCACATAGTAATGGGAAGAGGGACTGCCTCTGACATAAACTGATTGGCCTGTCTTTGATAACCTCCCCCTGAAGGGGGAGCAGCCTTACCAGGCCACAGAAGATGACAATTCAGCCTCTCCTGATGATATTTGATAGACTAAGATCAGAAGGAAAGAGAGAAGGACCTCCCCTATCAGTGGACTTGGGGAGGAGCATGCGTGAAAAAGGGGGAGGAAGGGTGGGATCAGGAGGGGAGGAGGGAGGGGCTTATGGTAGGATACAAAGTGAATAAAGTCTAATTAATAAAAGTTTAAAAAAAAGAGTTGTGTGAAATACATCTAGTCAACAAACAATAAGTTCCTGCATGAAAGCCAGAGTTGATCTACAATGATCAATAATTAAATTTAGTATTTTTTCAATTTCTCACTTCCTACCTTGCAGCCACATGACACTAGAGAGTTTGCTGGTTCTTATGAGACTGGACCTAGTGTTTATCTAACTCATTCATTGTGTAGTTTCAGCAGACTCCTTATACAGATCTTTTAAGGCCTACAAATATTTTCATATGTAGGTCTGAGAGGCAGTAATATGACTTGTAGTTAGATTTCTCGATGTTCCATCACCTCAGTTCCTCATCCTTCAAGACCCATTTCTGATTCATACCACCACAGTCCCTTCTTTTATTGTAATGTATTTATGTTAATATTACATTCTTTGATCAGCTTTAGAATCTTTAATAATAAGAATAAAGTCACCATATTGTCATATCCCCTACCTTACTTCACCAAACACTGGATTGTTCATTGATTGACAAGATAGAGCTACAACTGGACAGACAAATAAGTGAAACAAATAGACAGATGCCAGCAGTCAATGGCATGTCATATATTAAGACTGTATGCTACTAAGAGTCTCTAATGAATAATCTTGTTTGTCACTTTGACACATGTTGGAAGAGGGAACCTCAGTAGAAGTACTGTCTCTATCAGATGGCTGGTGGGCATATTTGTGGGCATTTTTCTTGATCCATAATTGTTGTTAGAAGGCCAACACTTTGGGCAGTACTGTCCAGAAGGTAGGTTGGTTTGAGCTGTATAAGAAAGTTAGGATCAAGTAAGTAGTTATATTCCTCCATTGATTTCTGCTTTGAGTTCTTGCTTTGGCGTCATGTCTTAGCTTTCCTCAATGAAGGACTGTAAGCTACAATAAACCCTTCCTCCAAAAGTTGTTCTCTGGTATTTATCAGAGCAACAGAAAAAGAAGTAGACCAGAGTCTAAGTTGGTAATATTGCTGCTGAATGTGTATTTACTGTGATGCAAATATTCACAGTCAAAAGGAGGAAGGCATTTTATATTGCATTCTGGACACATAAATGTACTTGGCTTAAAGGAGTAGATCAAAGGAAATACAAGGGTTACCTTGACGATGCTAGCCTACAGGTGCACAGTTTTCTTAGTGTCTTTTCTCATCCTGGTGGATGCTCACTGTTTTTAGCCCCTGTAAGCCAGTTCCCTAAGTGAGCCTAACCTCCTTTAGAGCAACAACCAGCCACTATAGATTGTCTCTTTCATGTCCCTTTCTTTTAGTCTGTTTCCTTCAACTGGAACACTGACCTGTAATTCCCACATGTAATGGAGTTTAAAAATTGCCTTAAATCTCTTTGTGTAAGAATGATTGAGGCCTTTATTTCCCCATACAGAATGAGTGAATTTCACTAAGAACTTTCAAGTACATTCAACTCTGAAAAAAAACAAAAATACAAAAGAAAAAATTCTCAATTGATCATTATTTATTAAGAATTTCTCTTACTCTACCCTGTGTCATTTTTACTGTGCACCAATTTAATATATTAACTTATATATCTCACTAGACTAGCTTTAAAACTTCCTTACAGAATTTTACAATAAGAGATACATGGGTTTCTTATTAGATTCTGTGTTTTTTTAAAAATATTTAATATTTTAATAATATTGTAATATTAATATTTAATATTATTTAATATTTTCATAATGAATTGAACCAAAAATACACTAAGATTGCTCTGTCTAAAATGCCTAATCAGATATTTTTGTTCTTGTTTTTTTTCTCACACTTTTTTTTTATTAATTACACTTTATTCATTTTGTATCCCCCCATAAGCCCTTCCCTCCTCCCCTCCCGATCCCACCCTCCCTCCCGTGTCTGCATGCATGCCCCTCCCCAAGTCCACTGATAGGGGAGGTTCTCCTCTCCTTTCTGATCTTAGTCTATCAGTTCTCATCAAAAGTGGCTGCATTGTCCTCTTCTGTGGCCTGGTAGGGCTGCTCCCCCCGCAGGGGGAGGTGATCAAAGAGCAGGCCAATCAGTTTATGTCAGAGGCAGTCCCTCTTCCCATTACTAGGTAACCCACTTGGACACTGACCTGCCATGGGCTACATCTGTGCAGGGGTTCTAGGTTATCTCCATGAATAGTCCTTGGTTGGAGTATGAGTCTCTGGGAAGTTCCCTGTGTTCAAATTTTCTTGCTCTGTTGCTCTCCTTGTGGAGTTCCTGTCCTCTCCAGCTCTTACTATTTCCCACTTCTTACATAAAATTCCATTCACTCTGCCTGACAGTTGGCCATCAGGCTCAGCATCTGCTTTGATAGTCAGCAGGGCAGAGGCTTTCAGAGGCCCTCTGTGTTAGGTTCCTAGTTTGTTTCCTGTTTTCTTCTTCTGGCTTTCAGAGTTTTGCTCTTGTTTTTGAGACAGGGTTTATATATCCCAGGCTAGCCTCAAACTTCCTAGGCTGACTTGTAACTCCTGATCTTCCTGCCTCCACCTCTCAAGTGTTAAGATTTCAGGCATGAACTGTAACATGTGGCTCTCTAATTAAATACTGACCAACAATATTAAAAATCTAAATATGAACAGCCTAATTAATGTTTATATTTTTTGTTCTTTCAAAATAATACCTATATTGTATAACTTGACCAAGATGGATGTAATTACATATTTGGCAAATATTCATTTCATTATGAACTGAAATAAATCTTACTGGGTATATTGCTACAGATATCCTAGTAACAGGTATTTAGGTATTTTTCACTTTCGAGTGACTGAAAATCCTTGTGATAGCTATTTGAGTCAAACTTATACGTTTCAGATCTGGTTAATGAAATTAATAAAGATTATCTTATGAGTTAGTTTCTTGCTAAGTTCATGTGTGTTTTTCTCCCCCTTCTGTTTGTCTTATAGTGCGGGTGTTGGCCGAACTGGCTGTTTCATTGTAATAGATGCCATGTTAGAAAGAATAAAGCATGAAAAAACTGTAGATATTTATGGCCATGTAACTTTAATGAGAGCCCAGAGGAATTACATGGTGCAAACAGAGGACCAGTACATCTTTATCCATGATGCGCTGTTAGAAGCAGTGGCATGTGGAAATACCGAAGTGCCGGCTAGAAACTTGTATGCCTACATTCAAAAGCTGACACAGATAGAAACAGGGGAGAATGTCACTGGAATGGAGCTCGAGTTTAAGGTAAGGTGTTGGCCATGCTGTAGCTACTCACCAGCAAGTCATTTTGTCTTTGAAGTAGGCTTCATTTCATTGTCTTTCAAATTTTGAAGCCCAGCTTTCACTTGACCTTCTCTGTTACAGGATTCATGTAAAATACTTCCTCCTTTTCACCTCTATTTTTTGTTGCCTAACAATACCAGGGAGCCTTAGTTTCCTATTTTAAATTTAGAAATCATGTTCTCAAAATGCAATGTTTATACTATTCAATAGGCTTTATAGAATAATTAGCCAATGGGAAGTACACTTTGAATATTTACTATCAAGTAAACAAAAAATTGATATCTAAAATGGCATCTTAGGTGGATTGCATTCAAACCGTTGGCTAAAGTTCTTTGTGAATTTTTTTCTTTCTACATTCACCAGCGTTTAGCCAGCTCAAAAGCTCACACCTCAAGATTCATCAGTGCCAATCTTCCATGTAATAAATTCAAAAACCGCCTTGTTAATATTATGCCATATGAATCCACAAGGGTGTGCCTGCAGCCTATCAGAGGAGTAGAAGGCTCTGATTACATCAATGCCAGTTTTCTTGATGGATACAGGTATCTGTCCTTGCTCCCTGACAGTCCAAAGCTTTGATATTTGCATGTGCCCTAGATTTATAACCACAAAGAATGTCATTGCTTTAAGCAATAGTAATGGAGTTTCTATTGCATGTGGGGATGGGGAATTATGTTTTGTGGTATATTTACATTTTTATATGTGTGTGTGCTTGTGAGTGGGTATGATGTATGTGTATGTTTATTCCAGTGTGGATGTGTTGGGGAACCTGTGCATGTGAATACCAGAGATGAGCATTACATGCTTTCCTATTTCTTTTTCTTTTTTTTTATTAATTACAGTTTATTCACTTTCTATCCCTCCTGTAGCTCCCTCCCTTGTCCCCTCCCAATTTCACCCTTCCTCCCTCATCTCCTCCTATGCCCAAGTCCACTGATAGGAGAGGTCCTCCTCCTCCTTCCCTCTGACCCTAGCCTATCATGTCTCATCTGGACTGGCTGCACTGTGTTCCTCTGTGGCCTGGAAAGACTGCTTCCCCCTCAAGGGGAGGTGATCGAAGAGCCTGCCACTGATTTCATGTCAGAGAGTGTCCATGTTCCTATTACTGGGGAACACTCTTGGACACTGTTGCCATGGGCTACATCAGGGGTGTTTTCTGAGACTGGTATTACAGCTTTCTTTTTGAGAAAATGTCTGTCACGAGATCTAGAGCTCATCCTTCATCTGAGTTGGCTGGCTAATACGATGTAGTGATCCACTCTTATCTATATGCCCTCTCCCTTCCAGCACTTCAGCACTTCACATGAGTGTTAAGAATCTGAACAGCAGATACTTTACTAGCCAAGCCATCTCATCAGCCTCTGCTTATTGCTTCTTTTAATCTGATCTTCTAACATATTTTTTTCTGAGGCCAGTTAGATCTGGAAGTTGATAAAATTTTTAGTGCCATCATTTGTAAATGTAATAGATTATGTGAGCATTGTTTCTATAAAATGAAGGCACACAACTAAGCATTAAAGTGATTTGTATAACATATAAAATTGAGCTATTAGCAATGCACTAAGTTTAAATAACAACGATAAAGACATATATAACGATATTAATAACATAATTGATTTTGCAAAGTCCCAGCATTACTAAATGATCTTATTGATTATATATCCTAATGGGAATCCATGCAATTGAATTAATAATGTATGTTGGACTGGTGTTAACAATTCACAAATCAATTTGTGCATGTCTTCAAAATACTTTAGCATTTTCTTTTCATTCTCTCTATTCAGACAACAGAAAGCCTACATTGCTACCCAGGGGCCCTTAGCAGAGACAACTGAAGACTTCTGGCGCATGCTTTGGGAACACAACTCTACCATTGTTGTGATGCTCACCAAGCTGAGAGAAATGGGCAGAGTAAGTATGTCACCAATTTTACATAAAGTAAGTAGCCTCAGAGGTACTTGAAGCGCTACTATCTGGTACAGCACCCAAAAGCATGTTTGCTGTGCTGTTGGAGATAGTCTTATTCTGTCTCATTTTTTTATAAATTACCTGATAGGCTGAGAGAAATGGGCAGAGTAAGTATGTCACCCAATTTGGAAAACCACATCAAGCTTATTAATTTACATGTTTTTGAAAGACCCTGTACTTGGGTGCAGTGATGTGCAATGGTAGAGACAAATGAGTCAGTCAGTGGTATCTGCTTACTTACTTTGACTCTCGGCATATGCTTGTTACCTTTTGCTTGGACAGGCTAGAATTTCATCATCAAATGGACCATAATTTCCCCATGTAAAGAAACTTGAATCCTTGACTTGAATTCTTAAGCCACATTCTGTTTTCTTTGTCCATTGAGTATGGTGCTAGAACGCTACATAATGTTTTAAAAGTTATAATAGAAAATTCATTTTAAAGAAAAATTATGAAGTATACATAAAGTAAGTAGCCTCAGAGGTACTTGAAGCGCCACTACCTGGTACAGCACCCAAAAGCATGTTTGCTGTGCTGATGGAGATAGTCTTATTCTGTCTCATTTTTTTATAAATTACCTGATAGGCAAAGAGATATAAGGCCAAGAAGTTATCTAGCTTGCCTTAATCTAGCTATTGATTTTGCAAGCTAACACAAGTCACCAGAATTCCCAGGGCCCCAGGCTCCTCAGTTGGCAGCTAAGATTGAAACTAGATCAATTTAGAGGCTTCTTTCTGCTTTATCCTCGATGATTTCCTAATGACAAACCACTCTGGTATAAAACAGGTGGGCGTACTCATACAATACAGATCGAAATGGACATCATTGCCTAAGGAGTCAAGGAATTATTTAGACAATTCATAATTCCAAGTTGAAATACTCAATTCAACTGGATTTTAATAAGTAGCTAAGACTGGCCATACTCTGCTTGGTTTTTTTGGAAAAATATATTATACCAGGTAGTTTGCCTATCCTTGGGCTAAAAGGATTGAAAAGATTAGGTACATGCAATTAAAACTGCCTTGAATTTTAGAATTTCATTAACAAGAGAACAAATTTAAATAGAGAAAACTTTGTTTTCTACTTAAAGTTTAACATTAATTTCTCCTTTTAGGAGAAATGTCACCAGTACTGGCCGGCAGAACGATCTGCAAGATACCAGTATTTTGTTGTAGATCCCATGGCCGAGTACAACATGCCTCAGTATATCCTGAGGGAATTCAAGGTCACGGATGCCAGGGTAAGTTCCTTCTCTACCCTTCGCTAGAAATTAAGGTTAAATATATTCCTCTGGAAAAAAAATATTTGCCAAACAACCCTTCTCAAAAGGAAAAGAAATCACCCATTATCGATGACGTTAAAGGAAAAGAATCTGTAACTTTCCCTCTGTCTGGAAGTGTTTTCCTAAGACCAGGCTTGGCTTCCCTTCAAATGTAACACCTGAAAGCTCAGCTTTGGGATGCAGGGAGTGCTTTGTTGGGAAACATTTACTGATTGGTTGGCTGCACTTACATTCACCTTCTCAGCACATTCTCATTGGAGAGTTTCTTTTTTTTTTTTAATTTCTTCATTACTTGAGGCTGTAAATATGTTGTTGTTTGTACAGCCCTTGAGGTCATACAGGCTTGTAGGTTAATTTGGTATGACTTTAAAACTGCAGAGCAAATAGCATTCTGTGGAAGGTTCTGACAAGCCTTGCACATTCTAATTTGATTCCTGGCATGCTTTATTCCTCCATGTGCTAATGTGTCTGTCCATGAGAGCTGTGAACTCACTACCCTTGTTGGCTAATTTTCATTTGCATTTCTCACAAAGCTTGCTGAGTCCAAGGCTCAGCCCTGATGTAAGAGGTTCTATGCATAAACTTTAACATCTTTGCCATTAGCTACTCTCAAACCATGATTGCAAACATATCTTAAGGAGATCAGGTCAGTTCAAAGTCCTGCTTTATTTTTGGAACTATCATGGTTCGTGGGTTGTCTAAAACTCCAGAAGAAAATGTATAGTTGTTCACTACTTTTCCTAAAAAGTAGTTTTCTCTCAGCTTATGTTTGTAGATTGTCTGCTAATTCTCAAAGCCTTTCCCTGTGTCTGACACAGAGAGAGAGAAACAGAGACAGATAGAGACAGAGACTGAGAAAATACGATTCACAGAAGGACGAGCCAGGTGACAGTTTTGTTAATCCTAGAAATTGTGGTGTATTAACTACTCTGAATGTGACTATATCAAGGTACCCGTTTTGTTCCAGTATCTCATTTTTAATTGTCCAAGAAAGCATGCCCTGATACTTGTAGGAATTCAGTAGGAATCAGACACTTAACTTCCTTAAAATAAATTCCTTATGTATTTCTGGTGCTAGAAAGGAAAATCCAGGTTCAACCATGGAGAACATATTTACCTAGCTCCAACTTAAACCTAATCACACTGAGAGAAGAAGGAGCGAAGCAGGTATTTGCTCACATCGTTTTAAAAGTCCCTCTGCAGTTAGCTGCCAGAGACCCATTTGTATATGCTCCTAGCTTCTGTTCTCAGGTTCTGAGTTCAGTAAGCAAGTTGGCCCTTGAGAATACAGCATTATAAAGCAAGTAACCTTTAAACAATAAGGTGGTCTTTCTGCTAAATATTTAATTGTTTGCTCATACAACCTGTTCTTGATGTTACAAGTGACTACATCCAAAAATAAAATCCCCAGAAAACTTAGAAGACAATAGTGTATTGTCCAGTCTCTGACTTTCCTCTCTGTGCCCTCAAACCCTTTCCCAGAAAAAGAGGGAAATAGATGAGTCTTGAAGAGTAAATATCTGGGAGTTAGTGATGGGGCTGAATACTTTCCATCTCCCTCTGTATTCTCACAAAGTTGGTGTGATCTTCTGTACTTTTATCTCAAGCATCGCCTCTGCACCATTTGGTGTACATGATGTGTACCCATCCTGAATTAAGCCAGCCTCTCTTTTCAATTTGCCTGGGATTCAGTTATCTCTAAAAATCTTAAAATCATGCATACTTTGTCCCCCCAAAAGAAAATCTTAGAAGAATATATTAGTTCCCAAGAATGGGAAGCAGGAAGCCACTGGGAACACCTCTTCAAATGGGATCATTCCCAGTAAGCATGGGTTTAGTTATGCTTTCTCCTGATTCCTGATGAGTCAAGAGCTGTATCCATGAGTGAAGGGTTGCTTCTGCTGCTGTTGTACTTCAAACAATTTTAGAAAAAATCTGAAGTGCCTTATGACCTTCTCTTATTAGCATGGATTTTTTTTTTTTTTGAGTTCAGAGAAATTTTGTGTACCATCCTGAGAAAAGAAGTTAAAAGAGATACCAAGTAAATGACTTAGATACCACCATTAGTTCAGGGCTTTCAGAAGTTGCTCTGTGTACAAAACATTACAGTAAATGAGATTCACCTATTTTTCAATTTATCGTATTTTAGATATGGCTTGTTTTCTTACAATTTTGGAGTTATCTGTTAATTCCTGAAGCCAGTGAGGACTATAAAAAGGTTAGGAAGGACATACTTAGCCAACAATCCCCTTGGATTCTGCATTAGTTTCTTTTTCTGTTCCTATAATAAAACACTGACCAAAAGCAAGTTGAAAGTAAGGATTTATTTGGTTTACAGGTTCATCATCAAGGGAATCCAGGGAAAGAGCTCAAAGCAGGAACCTAGAGGCAGGAACTGAAGCAGAGACCGTGGAGAATGCTGCTTACTGTGTTGCTCTCCACGTCTCACTTGTCTTCATTTCCTATACCACCCAGGAACACCTGTCTAGGGGTGGCACTGCCACTATTGACTGTGCCCTCCCATATCAATCATCTATCAAGAAAATGCCTACAGAAGTGAATTCAAGACAATCTGATAGAAACAGTTCTCTGATTGAGCTTTTGTTCTCCCATACTCTGGTTTGTGTCTAGTTGACTAAAACAAACTGGCACAATTCCCTTAAGCTGGAATTTAAGCATCATTAAGTGGTTCATGCTATGTCTCACACATGTCAGAGATATGAGGGGGCACCCAGGGCAACAACAGTTACCTAATATATGTTAGGTTCTTTAAATGTTGTCATTTGTCATTTACAGTGCAAGAAATAAGCGTGCATGGCTTATGTGACATCATTGTGACAACAGCAAGCCTCTGATCTAGATGACATGCCTGCACCCTTCTTTCTCACTCCTGTGGAGAACTTGTTCAATTGAATATAAGGTTGTGTGTGTGTGTGTGTACTCACACAGATAGGTCTATTTGGTGATTTTAAACTTAAACTTTGAGGCTCAAAAGTACTTCCAAAGAGGATAACTCAAGTAGATTTGTAATTTAAATATTGTCAGTATAGGTAGCATATAAGATACATACATAACTAACTTTCTACTGGACGTGTTCCTAACATTTTTCTTCTCTTTTTATTTTTTTTTTTGGGGGGGGGGGAATTACGAATGCTCTTGTGGCCTCTGTACTTTCTGAAATTTGCTGGCATGCTGTTTCATGGCTGGTTGTGTGGTTTCCCCTCTAAAGGACGGCCAGTCCCGAACAGTAAGGCAGTTCCAGTTCACTGACTGGCCAGAACAAGGAGTGCCAAAGTCTGGAGAAGGATTTATTGACTTCATTGGCCAAGTCCATAAAACAAAGGAGCAGTTTGGCCAGGATGGGCCCATTTCGGTGCATTGCAGGTGAGCAGCGATTCACTAATACTAACTGGACATTTATGGTTGTTACTTGGTGGCTTTGAAAATGGTTATACTTTATTCACTTTGTGTACAAGCTTGTTAGGGAAAATTTGCATAATTGAAATTTATTTTCAGGATGTTCTAGGAGACATAAAGATTTATTTTTCTTTCCATAAAATAAAAAAGAATTAGAGGAATGTTTTTATCCCCCAAATTGAACCCTTGTAAAAAACAGTTTCAAGTTGCCAGAAATTGTTGGTATGTCCCCTAGCAAGAAGGTATAGTACTAACCCCTTTCCATGTTTGCTTTGTTTTTTTGTGCCTTACAACTGCCTTTCTGCCTCTTTTCCCTTTGTCTCTTGAAAGAACTGTGAATAGCTGCCAAGCCTTAATAGCAATACTAATTCTTGTAAGTCAATAAGTGATTAGTATGGTGCCTCAGTTCAAAATGCAATTTACTTGAAAACTGTTGCTATATCAGAAAATGAAGCACCTTCAATTTAATTATTTTCAACAGTTTCTAGAGCATTTTATAATTTAAGTCACTGAAGTTAATAGAAATACTAAGTGAATGCCTTTGACGTCCACCATAAATTCAGTGCTTGTGGAAGTTGCTGTATGTGCAAAACATAGTTAAAAAAAAAATACACCTACTTTTTAAAACTACTGTATGTCAGGATTCTAAAAGCTTTAAGTTTCAGTTTTTAATATGTTTACAGTGAAAGCCTTGAAAGCATTTATGTATAAAAAGTCTGGTGCTTTAAAAAAATAAACTATTGTTATTAATACCATAGGAAGTAAGATCTCAAAGTAGAAAAATTAGATATGGACTTCAGTATACACACTCCACTCCCAGATGTCTAATTTTATGAAGGTGTATAGCAGTGAGCTTCAGATTTCTCTGCAGGTCTCTGTGAGCTTTTTAAGCAGTGCTTTGTTTCTCAGACTTGGAAGAATTTGCTTTGTGCTGTCAAAATCCCTTGCTGTATACAGCTGAAGAGCAGAGAGGAAATCATGCATGGTCTCCAGTATTTAAAGCTGATGTTATAAACTAGAGTTGAAACATTTAGGCTTTATTTAATCTAGCCCATAATTTCTCCACCTAACTCAGATTTTCCCAGTATGATCTCTAAGGAAAAGAATATACCTGATACTCAAAATTTTGACCTGAGGCCTATATTACTTCTCTTTGAGAATGTTTTTAAGCAAAGACTGAGAAACCCTTTAGCACAAAGATTGACATTACATACATGTATATTCACGTGTATGCAAATATCTCATTATGTGCTGAAGCCTTCTAGATACATATCTTCTCTTATTTTTAATGCCGTGAAGCAACACTTTTTTCTAGCATATTACTTATTAACATAAGTATAAGTAACACTTATTACTAACATAGTAAGATTCAATACATTTAGAAGTTAATGAGGCAGATACCTGTTCTTTTCTTGAAAATTCTTAATAGGCATCCAGAAATATTGGTTTGGGGTTACAGTGATTAATCAAGTGAACGTAAGACACACCCTACGATATCTGGATGATTCAACAACATGTCACAAGCCAGAGTCTCTCATGAATATGAGACTTTCTGGGTTGAAGGGATCTTCAAGATCCTTTGGCTGTTGTTGGGAGTGAATAACTACAACTACCTTTTAACAACTACCCATTGGTTTGTAGCCTCACTTTGTATTTTTTATTCATGAGAAATTACAGTTTCTAAGAACACACATTATTTATATATGCCTGTCAGCTACATCCTGGAGTAAATGAATCCCTCTATTTTCTACAGCCTTTTCCCAAGCATTAAACACAACATTTAATTAAATTCCAAAACTGTGGGATTTGTTTTTTTCAGATTATTCAATGTTCTTGTTACCTAAACCCCTAGATGTTACTTCTTAAGAGTATAAGAGCTGTCAGTTAGTTTTCTTCCTAGCTGCTGTGATGATTCTGGAATTATCTTAAAATATCAAAGGAAACAGGAAAACACTCAAAATCTTGCTGAAATGGTATAAAGAAACTTGGGATGTTTTACCTGCTGATCACCTGAAAATAAACAATTCAGTATAGAACTCACTGTCTCTTAGCTATACTGTCAAAGGCCTTTTTGAAAACCTGTTGAAAATTATAGCTATTCTTTTTTTAATTTTTAATTTTTTATATTAATTACAGTTTATTCATTTTGTATCCCAGCTGTGGCCTTCCCCCTCATTCTCTCCCAATCCCTTTATGCCTCCCTCATCTCCTCCTATGTCCCTCTCCAAATCCACTGATAGGGAAGGTCCTCCTCCCCTTCCATTTCAGCCTAGTCTATCAGGTCTCATCAAGACTGGCTGCATCATCTTCCTCTGTGGCCTGGTAAGACTGCTTCCCCCTCAGGGGGAGGTGATCAGAGACAGCCACTGAGTTCATGTCAGAGACGGTCCCTGTTCCCCTTACTAGGGAAATGAAATTGGAGTGTGATCTAATATTTCTGCAATCAATGTATGTCAGATATTCATAGTTTTCCAAAGGCTAAGAGAAAACATTTTTATAGTAGTCTCTTGTAGAATCTGTTCTATCATATTCATGTTGATACTGAAGTGATCTGTATGCATTGTTACATAACTTGTTGCCTGTTTAAATGATGGCAAATTCTTCACAGATTATGTTATTAATGAACTAGAAAAGAGGAACCTATGTTATATGTTCCACCTTATTCTAGTTTACTTCATACCGTGCAAAATGACAAAGTCTTCAGTTTTAGGATCTATATTATGGGTACAAGCCTGTGTTTTATCTGTTTATGCTTTAACCTATTGAGTTTATAATATTATCTTTTGACCATTTCAACTGGAGTTACATAGTATTTTAGAAATGCATCCTATTTATTTGTTTCTTATGTATTTATTATTACAGTTTATTCACTTTGTATTCCAGCTGTAGCCCCTGTCTTGTTTCTTCCCAATCCCACCCTCCTTTCCTTTTCTTCCCCTATGCCCCTCCCTCAGCCCTCCTCTCCTTCTATCTGACCCTAGCTTATCAGATCTCATCAGGACTGGCTGCATTGTCTTCCTCTATAGCCTGGTCAGGCTACAAGAAATGGAGTCTATTTTTATAAGATCCAATCTTAATTACTTATTCCCACATGTTATCACAACACAATATCTGGTAATTGCATAGTAAAACCATTCAAACCATTCCCACTTTATCCTGAACATAGTTGTGGAGAAACTGGGAATATGGAAGCTGATAGAAGAATATCTGTTTCCAAAGTAAATCAAGCCAAGACTGTGGACCTGTTACTTACAGTATCTTTATTCTCGTGACAGTGCTGGTGTTGGAAGAACTGGAGTCTTTATAACACTGAGTATTGTGTTGGAAAGAATGAGATATGAAGGGGTTGTAGATATCTTCCAGACAGTCAAAATGTTAAGAACACAGCGACCAGCCATGGTACAAACAGAGGTAAGAAAAATTTTGGTATCACCTACCAAAACCCTGAACCCTCTATGGATCCAAAATACATTTGTAAAATGCAGAAGAGCATTATGGGAAAAGTAAGTTGCTTGCTTAGTATTTTAAAACCACATCTCCCCATTCTTTAAATGTGGAGACAATGCCAAAAAAATCTTCAAGTTGTGGAGATTATATGATAATCTATATTATGTTGAAATACATTAAATTGTTAGCATATTTAACATATAGCTCTTTATATTTAACATATAATGAATCTTCCTCATATTTCAGTATGTGTATGTGCATTCATGTGTGCATGGGTGTTGTGAGTGTGTATGTGTGAGTATATGTGTGTGTGTGTGTGTTAATGTAAATCTTGTACCTAATTTTAGGGAGATACATTAAAAAGCCAAATATGGGGCAGAGAATATTGCCTCACTACTTTTACCTTTCTATTTTCTGTGTTTCATTTAATACCACTGGCCATTTTAAATATTTGGAACCTAAAAATGCCATTTTTCTATTCACTAATTAATATGTACATTTCTCAATGTAAGTTCATGATTTAGAGAATCACAGTGGTAGTATTTATATTATTCAAATATCCACCAAATTATACACTTTATATGTGTTCTTCAATTTGCAATATCTTCCAGACTTTGATTTCAAAATAGTGCAAGCATTTGGCTCGCAATACTTAAAACATTATGTCAGCCTGACAAACATAATGGGTGTTAGGGTGACAGAGGGAAATTGGACATTTAAAAAGTCTTAACACTTAGCCAAGCAACTTACTGTGACAAGACAGAAAAGCAAACTCCATTTATTTTGCATTACCATTTTTATTGTAGAAAAATGCACATTTAAGCAAAATAGAAGCTATCTACTTTCAGCCCCATTGGCTATTGAAAATAAGTTTCTTTTATGGGGAAAATCCTACTTTTTCTCATCCCTGTGGTTATCTGTAAATTGTAATTTTTCCATCTCCCCAACAATGCTCCAGTTTATTTCAATACTACAGGACCCTTCCTTGTGTGAGAAAAAGCATGTTTCATACCATTCTATGTTGGTTGGAGTCTTCTAGAACAGACAACTTGCAATCACCCTGAATTTCAGAATAAATGGTACAGGTATTTTAGATGTGGGCAGCTATTCTCAAGAGTGACAAGCCTTAAAGCCCAGGGCTCCATAAGCATTCTGTGTACCTGCTGCTCCTGCACTACCTTCACTTCTTTGTTAGGGTTTCTATTGCTTCAATGAAACACCATTATCAAAGGCAAGTTGGGGAGGAACGAGTTTATTTGGCTTCACCTTCCATAACACTGTTTACCACTGATGGAAGTCAGAGCAGGAACTAAACAAGGCAGGGACCTCAAGGCAGGAGCTGATGCAAAGGTCATGGAGGGTTGTTGCTTCTGGCTCACTTCTCATTGCTTGCTCAGCATGCATTCTTTTTTTATTGTTTATTATTATTAGTTACATTTTATTAACTCTGTATCCCAGCTGTATCCTGCTTCCTTATTCCCTCCCAATCCCATCCTCCCTCCCTCCCTCAGCTTCTCCCTGCCCCTTTCCAAGTCCTCAGATTGGGGAGGACCTCCTCCCCTTTCGTCTGGCCCTGTTTTATCAGGTTCAGCATGCATTCTTATAGAAGCCAGGAACACAGACCCACAATGGTCTGGCCCCTTTGACTTCAGCCACTAATTTAGAGAATGCCCCACAGGCTTTTCTACAGCCTGGTCTTATGGAGGCATTTTCTGAACTGCGGTTGTTTCCTCTCAGAAGACCTTACATTGTGTCAAGTTGGCATAAAAGTATCCAGCAGAGTTCCCTTCCTCATAGACACATAAGTTCTTTTCTGTCTCTGTCCCTTACATGGTACTATCTGACATAATGGTAATTCTAATTGAGTCTGACATCTAATCTAATGCTTTTACATTTTTTTTTTTTAATTTGTGTTGGGGCAGAGTGCACATGCCACAGATTACATGTGTGCATGTTAGAGGACTTGTGTAAGACATTTTTCTCCTCCTGTCATGTAGATACCAGGGATCAAGCTCAGGTCATCACATGCCTTGGAGGCCTTTAACCATTGAGCCATCTTGCCAACTTCATTTTTTTCCTTTTTTGCTGACTTTTTTTTTCTCTTTTATAAACTCAAATTTGGTGGAAAGCAGCCCAGAAAATTTAAATCCAGATTGCCTTTTAGGAACTTTGATTTGTTTCAACTGAAAATGATCACAAATCATGAAAGATTTGTGAAAGCTTTGTGAAAGATTGTAGTACGTAGAGAAAAAGATAGTATTCACTGGCTTAGGAATAGGAGCCTGTATCTGGTTGATTGGTGAAATTAATAAAATCTCCACCTGGTTAACTCTTCCTTGTTCACTCTCAGTTGGTCATCAGACTGAATTAAAGTGGTAGTGGTACTGCCTTGTAGATACAATTTTTCTTTACAGTACTGTTTTATTTTTCAGTTAAAACATCTATATTCTTCCTCTCCCATTCACTCTGTGTCCTGCAGGATCAGTACCAGTTCTGCTATCGAGCCGCACTAGAATACCTGGGCAGCTTTGACCACTATGCAACGTAGAAACCCCTGACCCCTTCTGGATTTTTACTTCAGGCCCTTCGCTATCCATGGAGTCTCTTCTGAGCCATACAGGGCACTTGAGAAGTCCTTCTTAACTTCTAGCTAACAGCCACTTAGTGGGACTATTACAAAGCAAAATAAACTCTTCCAAGTGGACCAAGAATTCACAGTTTAATCATCTAACCTGAAAGATAATAATAAGAATCCTGACTTAGGAGGCATCTGAAGGATTTTATTGACAGATACCTCAAGGATTCAAAACAAAGGAAAGAAGAAATGACAGCAAAGAACCACCATCTTGTTCAGGATTGCTTGATAGGGACAGAGAAAGCTTGCCTGGGGGCCTTCATTCAGCACAAGGCATTTGCTGGTGTGGCTTCTCACGATAAGGTGGACTCTGCTTCAAAGTTGCCCCTCTCCCCATGCCACTCATACTTAGATTTTAGGGGGAAGGGTGGGGATATTTAAAAAGAAAGTCTTGATTTCATTTTAGCGTTGTAAAGATTCTGCTGACCTGTGCTTCATTTCTAAATGTGTACACTTTTTTTTTTAACAAAATGTATCATTCGATAAAGTAACTTTCAAAAGTTATGTAATTCTTCAATTTTGTTTTTAATTTCTGAACTGTATTTTTGTTTTTAAAGCTGTAGAGTGGTTATATGTACCACCTTACTGTAGAAATATCAAGTAATTTGAACCTGCACGTTTTTGTGCAACACTCAATCTACAGTATCTGTCTCAACAGATATTCCTTACACATCTGTTTGGTATAACTGATGAGAAAGTGTCCATTCTCTGCAATCTTCAATGGGAATTTTGCTTTGCTTTGCTTTGTTTTGTTTTGGAATCAACAGGGAGGCGCAAAGTATAAAGTTGCTGCTAACATATATATATATATATATATATACATAGATATCTATATTTTAAGGGTATCTATCTATCTATATATATATAGACAGTATTTCCACACAAAGATTTAACTGCCCTTCAGTTCTTCCATGGTTTAGTTTTTTGGTTTTTTTGTTTGTTTGTTTTGTTTTGTTTTCTTTTTTGGTTTGGTTTTGTTCAAGTATAGAAAGCTATTATAAACATCATTTCCAAGTTATTTTTAGTATTGCAAAATTTTAATTTGTAAAGGGAATTGAGGAGTGCACATCATTGATTACTGAAACTCGCCCCTGACTTTCCTGCCCTGCATCCCCCGTCTACCCAACTATATTCACAAATACTGTTTTGTTAGCCAGGCTTCCAACAAAATTCAGTATCTCTAACACTCTAGTGCAATAACAATTGTTAAATATCTAAGAGGTGTGCATGGGGAAAGGTCAGTGCATATCCCTTCAGGAGGGAAGAATGTTGTACTAGATCAGCTATCAAGTTGTTTTTTTAAAACAAAAGTATATTCAATCATATATTGTCTATAGTATGTGCTGTGAAATTTGCATTTATGATATGTAACAGGGGCAAAGCCAAACTCATGTTACTCTTTTAAGTCAAAAACATGTGGCTACAGCGTTTTTGGGAGACGCTGTGCTGTTTAATTTGGTTTTAGTTCTGCATTTAGAGTGCCTTATAATTGATGCCTATTTTAATAGCATTTCTTTTTACCTTTGGTTCCGATTTCCATTAGTTGTTCATATCTGTTACTCTTTCAATTAAAGCATTATCTGTTCACCACATGTATATAAACTCTTTGAATAATATGCATTCCTAGTTTTCAGCCAAGTGGGGGATGTTAGTGATTGTACCAGCCCAAAGCACTTGGATAATCAGGGCCTCTCCTTTCCTCATCGTCACATCAGGAAGAGCAACTTGTTTCACTTTGAATTCCTTCTAAATCTGCTCTGGAGCATGCAGCAACCACCAGTCTTGTTTATAGAAACAACATCACAATATATTTGATATTCCATTAGGATTTTTCTGAAATGGGCAATAAATTATATATATATGTACATGTATACATATATATGTAAACACACACGCATACATACATATGTATGTATGTATGTATATCCCCAAACATTTCCATAGGAAGCCATGGATGGTGGCATGAGTTTGCCACATGCTATATGATTTTAAAATACCCTCCCCAAATCCTAAGAACTCTGAAAGAGTTTTGATACAGGTATAATATTTTTATTTAATTTTAGCTTCATGGTGTTCTGCATGGAAGGGAATTTGTTTTCACATTTCCTCATCACTAGCAGAACAAAATCCTAGAGACCAAACACTTGCAAGTATGGTATTTGAGCATTTTTGTAAAAAAAAAGTAATAAAAAACCAAAAATTAAAAAAATGAACAAAAACAGAAAAGAGAAAATATATAAATATATATATATATATATATATATATATATAAAAAACACTAAAAAAAAGAAACTAGAAGGCTACCTCAGAATGAGACTCTCTAACCTACATCAGAAACAGAGAAGAATGTGCACTATGTGGGTCTGTTGTTTTCTTTTCACTTGTATTGTTAAAGATTTATCCAAGTGCCAGGTTGCTCAGTGCTATAATTTTGTTTTGGTAAAACAACGGGGCGGGGGGGGGGGGTCAGATAGGCATTTCATCATCTAGACATGCCATTTGGACATGTGGGCTCTAATGGAATATCACACACTGGCCAGTGAACAGTTTGTGGCTTTGCAACAACAGCTACAGATAAAGCAGAGGGGGAAATGACAAAAATCACCAAAATAAAATGGATGAGATGTGCACCATAGGACGATGAGGCGAGTACTACTCCAAAATCAGGAGCTGGTCCTAGAACTAACTCCCCACTCTCATTGATGTGCATTCCACTCTGTACTTTGCTCTATGACCATTCAAGTTTAATTTCCCAGGCAAATATCATTATCTGCCATTACCATAAACATCCAAGTTTCCAGTTATTTTCATCATCATAACCAGTACGGTGCTATTATTTACCTATGTATGTGTAGTTATGTATAATTTTGTAATTAGTTACAATGGTAAAATATCAAATATATAAAAGTGATTTGTACAGAACTTTATTTTAGCTCTTTTTTAAAAATGGTTTGCATGGTTAGACAAGGCAAGGACAGCCAGGGGAGGGAAGGGCCTCTAGGGAACTTTGCACTTTCTATACCTTTGTACTATGCACTGCCCTATTGATTCTACACCCAATAATGTTATTACTTGAACCCATCTGTAAGAAACTGCTTCAGAATTCATTTATGTGTCTGTGGATAATACATCACAACAGGAAAGGAAAAATGCATAGTAGCAAACATGGTTTTTTTCTTTCCTGCTGATTTTTGGGTTAGCTTTATTTCAGTCTTTCTTGTCATTTTAAAATCCCCTTCCCATGTTTTTTTTTTTTTTTTTTCTTTTTGGATTTGATTTCCATTGGGTATATGGGTGCCCTGATACTCCAGCAGAGATCAGAAGGCTACAGATCCATCCTATCCATCTGTTACATGGCTTTGCCATACAAGCTTGGAGTGTCTTTACAAAGATAAAAGTTGTGTTCTTTGCTCTCGTTTTGGATGCATAGACTGAAAACTCAAAAAAAAAAATAACTTGTAAAATGGCTTGTTAAAAAAATACAATTACCTCTAATTAGTAGTACGCATAAGTGTTTTACAGAATGAAAGGCGTGCTTTTTATTTTCTTACTTCGTTACATTGGTGGCGAAAGAAGTCTGTATGAAAATCAGTTCTTTGCTGACACAGGTTCCATTTGTTACAAATGAATTCTAATAAAAATGTCAGTGTTATGCAGCCTGGCCTTCATTTTTGTCCACTCCAAGCCGGCTTTCAACTACCTTGTCAGTCCCTGTTTTCTGGTTACCTTCTTAGGTCCTCTGTACCGGTAGGTATAATATTTACCAAGAACCTGCTATTCACAGTGTCTACCCTTGAGGTAAGCACTTTCCACTCCTATGTAAAAAAATCAGGAAAACAATTTCACATATTCAACAAAGAAGCACTCTTTTCATTCATGGTGGAAAACATAGACTTTGTCCGATCCTGTGAAAGGTCTACTGTTGAACGTACATCAGTGTCATGTTGAAACCATACCTTTCCCACACCAAAAAATAGCTCCATAGTGTCAGCTGATTGAACATTTAAAAATATGACTGAGAAAACACTTGGTTTTGGATTGTTTACTCAGACTTTCAGTATTACTAAATTGTAATAGTAGATCAGGTCTGTTCTACGTTTGGGGGAAAAAGCTTTAAACAAGTGAGATACTACTATACACAAAGATTATTCTAAAAATTCTGGCACAGAATCAATGCCAACATCACATTGAGACATGCTATCAAGGAAAAGACAGCAGTCTGAAGCAGCCCTGTCAGTTTTAAGTGAGAATGTGGTATTCAAATTGGCCTACAGAAAAAGAAAGGTGTTTGTTTTTTCATATGCCCCAAACCCAAATCAGAATGATCTCATTCTAAAATGCTGGGAAGCTGCGGTCTCCTTGCCTGGTTTCCACTTACGTAGTCCAGGCCTAAGTTCATTTTAATGCCAACAGCCAAGGAAGTGAAAGTAGACAGTTTACCCTGACAGCACAAACTGCAGTTCTAGACGGGATAGATTCTTTTTGGCCCTGTGGACCATATTTGGAATGAATAATCACCTCAGAAATACAAATGAAGATAGGAAGAAAAAGGTTCCCACAGAGTTATCAAATAAAGAGGGGTTTCAGGTGACCATTTGCTTACAAAAATCAGTGATGATTATGAGGACAGCTGAACCCTGTTGTAAATCTGAGTACATGTAAGACATGTCAACAAACAGCATCAAGGAAACTTGGTGCCATGGAAATAATTACTTAATGCAACAATCTCATTATTTAGGCATGATGTTGGAAATCCTAAAACTGAATAAATAATTATACTTGTGGTTTTTTGTTTGTTTGTTTGTTTGTTTGTTTGTTTGTTTTTTTCCTCCGCTTTGTTTAATTGGCTTTTGGTTTTACAGATTTGATCATCTTATTGATTGATTATTTAGGCATTATTATTATCCTTTACTAAAAAATGGGGACAGAAAGTTCACAGTACAGCCTTTATATTTGGGCCATTACTATTCATTTCTTTAAATACCTAAAGATACCTAAAGAGAATTCTAAAGATGGCAGAGAGGATCTAACTTTCTACATCTACATATGTGCCAAAATTATTGGTTGAGAATTAATGAGTGGTCATTAATTTAGGGCTCCTACACTTAATCTTGCTTATGATTAACTTTAACATTAACAAATTAAAATTTAATTTGTAAGGGCAGAGCAGGATGATAGCTAAGATCCTTCAGGTGCGTCTCTCTGTAGATATCTCCCACTACATAAGAGTGAAGGATATTACTTGTCATGGTCTCTACTTTTCTTATATAAAAACAAGAAGGAGAAAAAGCAGGAGAAAGTTGCCTGTGTCCCCTTCTCCGGCTCTAAGAAGGCCTGCATGGTGGAAAATGTCAGTAGAAGAGTCCAAGTCTAAGTCTTGACTCGGGGTTAGGCAAAGTTCCTTCATAACACTAGATTCATACCCATCAGCACATCCAACAGAAATGGATCAAGTCAAGCATCTTACGTCTCCAACCTCAACTGTGGGCAACAGAGATGAGAAAGAAAAGGCCCACTGAAGATATAGCACAAGGACTTTTTCAGAGAACACAGAGGCAGGCCTGTACCTTTTAGAATGTGAAGATTCCACATATAGTCTATAACTCACAGAAAATTAACCTTCAGCATGAGGCAGAAACCTGCACAGTAATGGCTGGCCCTTGTAGCCTTTAGCAGGCCTGAAGCACACCTCCTGTCTTCTAGGACTGTGTAAGTCTTTACAGATGAGACAAACCATTGTGACATACATTGTCACCAGGACTGTTTCCATCATCTATATTCATACTTAGGGTTTGGTCAACATAGCTCTTACCTATTCATTGTTCACAGATAGGGTTGTAGAAGTGACCCCACATGCAAAGAACTGGGACTCAGATGAAATGGACACACAATTTGGCTCACTGAGTGGTGGTGTTCTTGATACATCCCAAATCTATAGAGATGCTTGCAACTGTGAGATATGAGTGCCATTCATCTGTACATGTTTTTGTAGCTGTGAGGATTTTTCACAATAATTAGCCTGTCAAAGAAGCAAGTAGTCCAGTGAAAGAGATAAAATTCATATCTTCACACATGCTCTTCTTTTATGCCAGGCTTCATCTCTGTATCAATGCAATACTACTCAGCAATAAAAAACTATGAAATTTGCAGGCAAATGGTGGGATCTAGAAAAGATCATTCTGAGTGAGGTATCCCAGAATGAAAAAGACACATGGCATATCCTCACTTCTATAGACTTATAACATATGATAAACATAATAAAATTAATACACCTAAAGAAGATAAACAAGAAAGAAGACCCAGGGTAAGATGATCAATCCTCATTTAGAAAGACAAATGGGATGTGCATTGGATATAGGAGAAAACAAATAGGACAGGAGCCTACCACAGAGGGACTCGGAAAGACTCTACCTAACAGTGTATCGAAGCAGATACTAAGACTCATAACCAAACCTTCAGCACAGTGCAGGGAATCATATGAAAGAAGGGGGAGTTAGTATGATGTGGAGAGAATAGGAGCTCCACAAGGACCAAATACATCTGGGCACAGGGGTGTTTTCTGATACTGACACTCCACCAAGGACCATGTATGGATATAACCTAGAATCTCTGCTCAGATGTAGCCCGTGGTTTTTTCCTAGTAAGGGGAACAGGGACTATTTCTGACAGGAATTCAATGGCAGGTTTTTTTTTTTTTGTTTTTTTTTTTTACCATCCCACCCCCCAAGGGAGGAGCAGTCCTGCTAGGCCACAGAGGAGGACTTTGCAGCCAGTCCTGAATATACTTGATAAAACAGGGTCAGATGAAAGGGGAGGAGTTTCTTCCCAATCAGTGGACTTGAAAAGGGGCAGGGAGGAGATGAGGGAGGGAGGTTGGGATGGGGAGGGAATGAGGGAGTGGGATACAGAGTTAATAAAATGTAACTAATTTAAAAAAGTAACATAAAAAAGAGAAGATGAAAAAAAAGAGAAGATGATGTGATCTCTGTCTTTAATTCCATTTATTAACTGAATCACATTTATTTAATTACATATATTGAACCAGCTGTATACACATCAGAGGACTGACACCAACTTAAGCACAATGAATGAGTTTTTTAATGTGATCTGGAGTCTAGTTTGTAGGTATTTTATTGTGAATTTTGAATCTATGCTCATTAAGGTATTAAGTCTGTAATTTTATTTATTTGTTGTATCTTTACTTGATTTTGGAACCAGATTAATATTAGCCTCATAAAAATTGTTAGAGTCATCACTACCTTTTCGGTTTTTTGTACAGAATGAATTGAGAAACATTGCACTGGTTTTTTTTTTCTCTAAAGGTCTGGTCAAAATAATTCTGCAATGAATCCTTCTGGTGCTGGACTTTTTTCAGTTGGTAGATTTCGTACTAGTGCTTCAATATTGATGCTGGTCATTGATCTGTTTAAATTATTTATTTTATCTTTTTTTTTAATTCACAAATTTTTTCTGTAGTTTTAATATGTTTTTTAAATTTATTACAATTTATTTACTTTGTTTCCTAGTGTTATGCCAGGTTCACGGGACCCTCAGAGACCACCAGGAGACGACTTGATGCAATTGCAAGAGAGCTTTATTACGAGAGCGATCGAACTCGGCGCAGCAGTAGAGAAGTGGGACCCCAAGCTCTGAGTGAACAGGATTTTTAAAGGGAAAGTCTGTGAGCCGGAGGTTTCCATGGCAGCAAGCAGGGGGACACAAGCCTTGGCGTTACAGAATTGGGTGAAGTTTAGCAGGGCGGGGTGACCTTTTCTGAGGCACATAATCACAATGGCTAAGGCATATAATCACAATGGCTATTTTTCTAAACCATATCTGAAACATTGGGGAGAATTTTCCCACCCGATTCTCAACTGATTTCCATTGATTATTGCCAGGGAGTTTGTCTCTATTTTCTATGGAGCATTTATTCTGTTATATTTCCTGGATGCTGTTGCTAGGAGAGTTAACTTTGTTTTCTGCCAGGTGTACACTCTGTGATATTTCCTGGTACCTGAATTCAGTTCCCAGTCAAGATCTTTATTTCAAAATGGAGTTATATTCAGGCTATCTTAAGCTCTTCACTAGTTTTAGTCCCCTCTCTAGACCCGTCCCATTCCTGTCTTCCTCCCTCTTCTCCTTACAAATTCCTCCCCCAGTCCACTGATACTGGAGGTCCTTCTCCCCTTACATCTGACCCTAGCCTATTGGGTCTCATCAGGATTGGCTGCACTGTCTTCCTCTGTGGCCTCATAAGGCTGCTTCCCCCACAGTGGGAGGTGATGAAAGAGCCAGCCACTGAGTTCATGTCAGGGACAATCCCTGTTCCCCTTACTAGGGTACCCACTTGGAGACTGAGCTGCCACGGGCTATATCTATGCAGGGGTTCTATGTTATCTCCATGCATGGTTCTGATTGGAGTATCAGAACCAGAAAAGATCCCTGTGTCCATGTTTTTTGGTTCTATTGCTCTCCTTGTATAGATTCTGTCCTCTCCACATCTTTCTATCTCCCCTTCTTTCATGAGATTCCCTGCACTTTACCCAAAGTTTGGCTATGAATCTCAGCATCTGCTTTGATACACTGCTGGGCAGAGGACAAACAGAGAAACCCTGTCTTGAAAACAAAAACAAAAGTCCTACATGTACTAGCCATGTAATAAGTATGCTTCATGCTAGGCACATGTTTTATGGTAAATACGTATCTGGATCATCATGTTTGCTCTAAATTGTTGCTGACTGATTTAAAACTCAGATCAGTTGGATGTAGGTGTCTGTATATGCTTCCCTCCTCCTCCACATTCTGCTGTGTATTTTATCTTGTTATAATTTTAAAAGGATATATATATAATATATATATTATATATTATATATATATATACATTTCTCTTATGTTTTCCAATTTACTGAAATATATTCTGAGTTATATGCTTTTGGTTTTCTGAATTTCATTGATATCTGTATTAATGTCTCCACTTTCATCTGAAGGATTCTCTTGTAGTCTGTTGGTGATGCTTACCTTTGTGGTTCCTGATCTTTTCTCTAAGTTCTACAGCTCAAGTGTTTTCTCAGTTTGTGTTTTCTTTATTGATTCTAATACTGTTTTCATGCCTTGCACCATTTCCTTCATCTGTTTGAATGTGGATTCCTGTCTCTCTACGATAGTCTCTATTTTTTTGTTTGTTTGCTCTGTATATGCCACTAATTGTATCTCTATTTCTGCCTCTATTTGTTTGAATATATTTGCTTGTCTTCCTTTAAGAATTTTATTCATTTCCTCTTTCTTTGCTTTCACTTGGCTGGCCAAATCTTTGATATGTTTGTTCATTTCCTCTTTACCTATCTGAATTTGCATGGCTATTGCTCTGAGGAATTATTTGTTTCTTCTTTATGAGCCTCAAATAAGTGGGTAAGCATAGCTTTAAAGTTGTTTTCCTGTGCTTTTGATGAATTGGAGTATCCATCAATTTTGGGGGTTCCTGGTGAAGCCATGATGTCCTGATTTATGTTGCATGTGTTCTTTCCACTACCCCTGGCCATTGGCTTATCTGGAAGCTTCCCTGTTTGCTTCTTGATTCTGCAGTTCAGACTGGTACTGTCTTTTTCTGGCATCTGGAGTTTTTCAGGAATGTGAGAGAGGTCCTGTGGCCTCAGCGTGTGCTTTGGTGCACTAGCTGTACCTGTGGGAGGAAAGTACATGGGTGCAAAAGGGCAAGTGCAGGCATGTGCACACATGAGTTGTGTGTGTGTGTGTGTGTGTGGAAGTGTGTATGGAAGTGTGTCTCAAGAGACAGAGTGATATAGAATGTTGAACCCTTGAGTGTGTGGGAGTGGCTCTGCCTTGCAGGCTTCTAGGGGGTGACTTGTGCATGCACTGTATATGTAGCAGGTGCTGGTGATAGTCGAAGTGCAATTTCCAGTGTTATCCACCTTAACTCCTCAGTTCGACCTGCAGAGCAGGGGCTTCAATGTCCCAAGAGTCCCTCTGTTTCCCACAGTGGGTATGTGGGTGGGAGGGCTCTGATGCCTGGCTTTTATTTTAGAAGGACCCTGGATCTGAGGCTCTACAGACACTCAAGGGCACACTCACTTTCAAGCAGGTCACATCGGTAAGGATCGGTATAGCTGGGCTCTCTGCTCTCTTGTTTGGCCCTGCTTGGTCTTATGCAGGAGGACTGACTTGCTCTGCTTGGCAAGTCAGTCCTCCTGCAGCCACCAGGTTAGGAAGTCCAGTTGTAGCTGGAGCCTGGGATGCCAGTCTAGATGGCTTCTGGGAAGTCCTGGGGGCCCTCCACTGTGCTGTCCATGCCTGGGAGGCCCAGTGCCTTGTGTGCCTAGGTTATATGGTGGATCTGCTGGGCTTTGGTGTGTATATAGCATATTATCTGTCACCGAGGGTTTGGGTGGACCATACAGTCAGTGGCTGAGAGACCCTGCAGAGTCAATATGGCTGCTAGTACACCTGGGACCCTTGAAGGATGGTGTCCCAGATCTGGGACTCCAAGACAGGTACAGCTGGCAGTTGCCACTAAGGGGCTAGGAGCCCTGCCTTAGCCACCGCAGTCCCCAGTCAGTGAGCTCTGAGCTGAGCTCTGAGCTGAGAATCTCAGTGAGCTGGCTGTGCTGAGAAGGAGGACGGTTGTCCAAGAAAGGGGATTGCAATGAGATCAAAGAATCATTTCTCTCCTTCCCCAAACAAGTCCACAGGTGAACTGAGACCAAAGTTTTCACCTCGTGTGATGTTTCCTGTCATTCAGAAAGCCTCACAGTTGTTTTTCTGGCTTCAGAAGTCCTTCCACTCACCAACTCAGACGTTCAGCTCTTCCACAGCTCAAAAACTGTGTGTGCTAGTCGCCATCTTGGCTCTGCCCCCCCCCCATCTTCTCAATAGATTCAGAAAAAAAAAAAAGTCTGACAAAATCTAGCATCTTTCATGATAAAAGTCATAGAGAAGCTAGGGATAGAAGTAACATACTTTAACATAAGAAAGGCTATTTAAGACAAATCTAGAGCCACAGAAAAACTTAAAAGTGTTCTGCTGAGATCAGATACAGAAGCAGGCTTTCCATTCTTTGCACTCCTATTCAATATAGTGCTGATGTCTTATCTACAGAACACATATGGGACAAGAAAAGAAAATGGGTATACAAGTGAGAAAACATGTCAAAGTATCCCTATGTATCTAAGCAAATCTAAGAACAAACAATAAATATAATCCACCGTGACCAAGTAGGCTTCATCCCAGGCATGCAGGGATGGATCAATATATGGAAATCCATCAATGTAATCCACCACATAAACAAACTGAAGGAGAAAAACCACATGATCATCTTCTTAAATGACAAAAATTATTTGACAAATTTCAAAAGTGTCAGAGATCAGGGATACAAGGCACATGCCTGAACATAGTAAAAACAATCTACAGCAAGCCTATAGCCAACATCAAACTCAATGGAGAGAAATTTAAATCAATCCCACTGAAATCAGGAACAAGGCAAGGCTTCCCATTCTCTTTATATCTCTTCAACATAGTACTTCAAGTCCTGCCTAGAGCAATAAGACAACTAAGGGAGTTCAAGTGGGTACAAATCGGAAAGGAAGAAGTCAGTGTCATTATTTGCAGACGATATGGTAGTATACATGAGAGACCCCAAAAATCAACCAGAGAACTCCTTCAGCTGATAATCACCTTCAGCAAAGTGGCAGGATAAAAAATTAACTAAAAAAAAAAAATCAGTAGCCCTCCTGTATATCAAAGACAAAATGGCCAAGAAAGAAATCAGGGAAACAACACCCTTCACAACAGCCACTAATAACATAGAGTACCTTGTACCAAAAAAGCTTCAAGTATCTGAAGAAAGAAATTGAAGAAGATATCAGAAGATGGAAAGATCTCCCATGCACATAGTGAAAATGGCCATCATGCCAAAAGCATTCTACAGATTCAATGCAATTCTCATCAAAATACCAACACAATTCTTTACAGACATTGAAAGGACAATTCTCAATTTCATATGGAAAAACAAACAAACAAAAAACAGAGTTGCTAAAACAATCCTGTATAACAACAGAGCTCCTGGATGTATCTTCATCCATGATTTTAGGCTGTACTGTATACAGAGCAATAGTAATAAAAATGCATGATACTGGCATAGAAACAGAATGGTGGATCAACGAAACCAAAATAAAAGACATGAAATAAACCCACATACCTATGGATACTTGATTTTTTGACAAAGAATCCAAAATCAGTCAATGGAAAAAAGACAGCATCTTCAACAAATGGTACTGATCTAACTGGATATCTACCTGTAGAAAAATGAAAATAGATTCATGTTTACCACCCTGCACAAAACTAAAATCCAAGTGGATCAAAGACCTCAACATAAAACCAGATACACTAAATTTATTAGAAGAAAGTGAGGAAGAACCTGTTAAAAGAAAAAGTGGGTAAGAGCCTTGAGCTCATTGGCATAGGAGACAACTTCCTGAACAGAACACCAACAGCACAGATTCTAAAATCAACAATCAATAAATGGGACCTCATGAAAAGCTCTACAGAACAGCTTCTGTAGAGCAAAGCACACTGTCATCAGAACAAAACTACAGGCTACAGACTTGGAAAGGATCTTCACCAACCCTGTATCTGACAGAGGGCTAATAACCAGAATTTATAAAGAAATTATGAAGTTAAACACCAACAAATCAAGTAATCCAGTTTAAAAATGGGGTATAGAACTAAACAGAGAATTCTCAATAGAGGAACATTGAATGACAGAGAAACACTTAAAGAAATGCTCAGCACCCTTAGTCATCAGGAAAATGCAAATAGAAACATCCCTGAGATTTCAACTTAAACCCATCAGAATGGGTTTAAGTTTAAAATAAAAAAAAAAATCCCTGTGACAATACATGCTGGAAAGGATGTGGAAAAAGGGTAACCCTCCTCCATTGCTGGTGGGAATGTAAACATGTACAACCACTTTGATAATCAATCTGCTGCTTTCTCAGGCAATTAGAAATAGTGCTTCCTCAAGATCCTAGGCATATATCCAAAATATGCTCAAGTATACAACAAGAACATTTTCTTCACCATGTTAATAGCAGCTTTATTTATAATAGCCAAAATCTGGAAACAAGCTATATATCCCTCAGTGGAGGAATGGATACAGAAATTGTGGTATTTTTACACAATGGAATACTGCTCAACAATTAAAAACAAGAAAATCCTGAAATTTGCTGGCAGATGGTGGGAACTAGAAAAGATCATCCTGAATGAGGTATCCCAGAAGCAGAAAGACACACATAGTATATACTCACTTTTAAGTGGATATTAGAAATATAATATTTCTAATAAACACACTAAAGTATGTACACCTAAAGAAGCTAAGCAAGAAGGAGGACCCTGGGTGAGATGGTCAATCCTCACTTAGAAAGGCAAACAGGAATTGGAAGAGGAAGAAAACAGAGGACAGGGCAGGAGCCTATAGCAGAAGGCTTCTGAAAGACCCCACCCAGCAGGCTATTAAAGCAGATGTTGAGACTCACAGCCAAACTTTGAGCAAAGTGCAGGGAATTTTACAAAAGAAAGGGGAGATGAAAGACATATAGTGAAACACACCAAAAATCTGGGCCCAGGGTTCTTTTCTGAGACTGATTCTCCAACCAAGGACCATGCATGGAGATAGCCTAGAACTGCTGCATTGATGTAGTCCATGGCAGTTCAGTCTCCATGTGGGTACCCTAGTAAGGGGAACATGGGCTGTCTCTGACATAAACTCAGTGGCTGGCTCTTTGATCACCTCCCCCAGAGTGGGAGCAGCCTTATCAGGCCACAGAGGAAGACAATGCAGCCAGTCCTGATAAGACCTTATAGCCTCGGGTCAGATGGAAGGGGAGGAGGACCTTACTAACCAGTCGACTTGGGTAGGGGCATGGGAAGAGAAGGAGGAAGTTGGGATTGGGAGGGGATGAGGGCGGGAGCTACAGCAGGGATATAATATGAATAAATTGTAAATTATAAAAACATAAATTAATATAACAAATGTGAAGATGGGGTACATGTAATGACTCAGCATTGTGCTTGTTGCACTTCTAGATGTCCTGTGTTCTATTCCTAATACAAACATGGTAGTGCAAATAGAGGAAGCACATCCACAAAATCTTGGTGAGACTTGATAAGCTAAGGTCAGATGGCAGGAGAAGAGAACTCCTCCTTTCAGAAGGGGAAGGAGATGGTGGGAAGAGGGAAGGAAGGTGAGACTGGAAGAAGATGAGGGAGGTGGCTACAATTAGGATATGTTATGAATAAATTGTAAAAAATAAAAAATGAAAAATATGCTCCCCTAAACAAACAATCAAATAAAAAACAAAAAAACAACCAAAAAAAAAAAAAAAAACAAAAACTTTTGTAATTTTATGCCTTCTTTCAAGCTCAAAGGGAGCATTACATAGGAATTGCACAGGCTTGCATGCCTGCAAATACCCCAGATATTTCAATAAATAAATGATTAAAAAATTAAGTCTAAAAATAACAAGTACTGAGGAAAGGGACTTCATGTTAACTGCTGGATTATAAATGGACATACCCCTTATAGAAAACAGTGTGGAAGTTCCTGAAATTATTAAAAATATAAAGACCATATGGTTCAGTTCTCTAATGCCTGGGTGTTTACCCAAAGAAAATGACATCAACATTTCTATGTTCATTGCATCACTATTCCTAACAACCAAGATATGAAAATAAACTACAATGTCCATCAAGTTATGATAGATAAAAATATGTGGCAAAATACAAATAGGGTGTTTCTTATGAGGCCATTAGTAAAACAAACAAACAAACAAACAAACAAAAAAACATAGTCCTTCCATTAGTGTCAACATAGATTGAAACTAGGGAACATTATGCTACAGTAATAAGTGAGGAACAGAAAAAACAGGCAAATCAGGCTAGAAATGTAGCTCAGTTGTTAGACTCCTTGCCTAACATGCATAAAGAGCTGGATTGATCCTATATAATCAAATAAAATAAAGGATGGTGGCACACATGTGTAAACCTAACACTGGAAAAGGCAGGAAAATCAGAAGTTCAAGGATATCATTAACTGCATAACAAATTTGATGACAAGACAGATATCAGTATTCCCTGGAAAAGCACAAAGGAAGAAAGGAAGAAGTAAATAAATGAACAAGGGAGAAAAGGAGAGAGAAAGAGGATAGGAGGGAAGGAGGGATGAAAAGAGGGAGGGAGGGAAGGAGGAAGGAAATACAATCTCAACTCATTGAGTAGATCTGAAAGTGCTGATCATAAAGAAGAAAGACTGGGAAAGATTACTGAATTTATACTGATATTGTTAGGTGGCTCAGCTGTGCACAGTACAGTGACAGTAGGTGGCAATAACCACATTTCAGAAAGCCCTGAGAAAACATTGTGAATGTGTTCACCAGAAAGAAGTGAGGAAAGTTTTAGAGATAAAATATTTATCCTGTGTGCTCAGTCCTAATGTGACCCAGTGTCCTAAGGAGGGTTGATACAGGGGGAGGGGACTCCTTTTTCTGGGGAGAAAGGGAAAGGAGGGGAAGGGGGACCGGTAGGAGAGGTGGGATGGGCACCCTTGAGATGTAAAGTAAATAAACTAAAAAGAAATACTTATCCCTTTTTACATATTAAGTGGCATGTATGCTTAATCGTCACAACATTATACTCCATTAATCTGGACAATGTCTGTTTTCACTTCTCAGTTAAAAATTTACAAATAACCCCAGAAGCAGAAAGACACACAGGGTATATACTCACTCATAAGTGGATATTAGACTTATAATATAGGAAAACCTATAAAATCTGTACACCTAAAGAAACTAATCAAGAAGGAGTACTCTGGTTAAAAGGTTCAATCCCCATTCACAAAGGTTAAGAGGATGGACATCAGAAGAAGGGGAAAAATAGGGAACAGGACAGAAGCCTGTCACAGAGGGCCTCTGAAAGGCTCTACCTTGCAGGGTATCAAAGCAGATGCTGAGACTTATCGCCAACCTTTAGGCAGAGTGCAGGGAATCTTATGAAAGAAGTGACCTCCTGTTGTGGAGAGGACAGGAGCTCCACAAGGAGAGCAACAGAAACAAAAATTATGGGCATAGGGGTCTTTTCTGAGACTGATACTCCAACCAAGGATCATTCATGGAGATAACCTAGAACCCCTGCACAAAGGTAGCCCATGACAGTTCAGTGTCCAAGTGAGTTCCATAGTAATGGAAACAGGGACTGTCTCTGACATGAACTGATTGGCCTGCTCTTTGACCACCTCCCCCAGAGGGGGGAGCAGCCTTACCAGGCCACAGAGGAAGACAATTCAGCCACTGATGAGACCTGATAGACAAGGATCAGAAGGAAGGAGAAGAAGACCTCCCTTATCAGTGGACTTGGGGAGGGGCATGTGTGGAGAAAGGGGAGGGAGGATGGGACTGGAAGAAGAGGAGGGAGGGGTTTATGGGGGGAAACAGTGAATAATGTTTAATTGATAAAAATTAAGATAAAAAGTAGATTGTAAATAAAAAATAAAAATTACAAATAAATAACATTTAAACTCAGAGAATTAACTTCTGATAGTACTTACAGGGGCTTCTTCAGATTTTAGGAAACTACTACAGTAAAACAATTAACATCCTGCCATCATGTGCTAGCAAAGTACTTAATAAGAATGTTGTAATAGTCATGTTAATATTAATAGAAAATAGTTTCAAAGGTGAGAAATTATGTGTGTGTGTTTATGGAGTATAGCCAAGATAAGGATGTTAAATTTGAAGTCAGTAATGAATAAATTAGAAAAATATAGCAGGGAGAAATCAAGGTGCAGTTCAACTAGAAGCCTCACCTCTACTGACTAGCATTGAGGATACTGGAAGGTGCTATACATGCTAACAGAGTAATAAAGCAGTCATCAGTTTCACCCAGCTACAAACCCTGCTAACCATAGTGACCTGCCCCCAACATTTATCCACTTGTACAATTGTGTCACTAAAGCTGGAGTGACCAAACACTTCTTGACTGAATTTAAAGCCAAGTCTGTGAGATGAAACCTGTACATGAAACTGTTCATATGGTCAAGAACCTTAGAATAGATAGGTCATGGGCTCAGTAGAAAACTCTTATTTTCATAAAAGAACACAGCAAGACATGCCTCCTCCTGACATAATGCCATACCCATAGATCTGTGCACCCATCTAATAACTAATAACTCTCATCAGAGAAGCTAATAGTTGCAGTAGGTATTTAACACACACACACACACATACACACACATACACACATTTGGATGATGTGTGTGTAGTCAGTGAGATACTTTGAAGTGCCCAAACCTAAATGGAATATCTTTATCACAACACCCATTCACTAAGGCTCCGAGATCTATGCAGAATGAATAGAAAGAATGTCAGAGCCAATGGTAGTGGATGACTTCAAGGAATACACATTTTTCAGATAGAACAAGATTGATGCTCCCATGAATTCAAAGAGATTGTGGCTGCATTCCCAAGACTCACAGAAGGTTAAGCTTGACAATAATCCCAGTATGGTAGAAGTGAAATGTACACAAAATCCCGCCCCAAACCCAGAAGCTGCTATACATGGAAGAAAGTTTTCTTCAACAGAGTGACAGTAAGTATGTCAGTACTATTCCAGGGCAGGCTTCATGTTCAGGAGTAACTGACTAACCCATGTTTGTATATGTGTGTTTTGGGCTTGCTGTTGTTTGTTGATATGGGTTTCTGCTGTTGTTATTTGTCTGTCTGTGTTCCAAGAGGAATAAAATACAGGAAGTTAGGTCGGCATGGAGTGGGAGAACCTGAGGGGGGTTAGAGGAGAGAACAGAATGTGGCCAGGATATATTGCAAAATAATACAATGTAAAACAAAAAAGTTTGTCTATATAACAATTAAGAAATACCCTTTCAAACAACCAAAAGGTCATAGAAGAAATCATAGTAAAAATAAGAAATCATTGATATGTTTAAAATTAATATGACATATAAAAGTTTTGGCATAGTTCTGATATATAACTCATAAGAATTCATGAATACTAAACATAAAAATATATGATATAAACCTTTACATTATTTTATAAATAAAGAAGACTGCTATGCTGAATTATGTGAATATCAGCTCCAAAGTTTACCAAATGATGAATCCATTTCTAATGAAGGAAAAGTTCTGTTCACTTGGAAGACCTACCAATTCTTTATTGGTCTTCCCTTTGTAATATGTATCAGAACAAAGAAAGAGCAAGAAGGAGAGAGAGAATAATTACCACAGGAGATTTTGAAATGCTTTTCAGAGTAATTGATAAAACAGGCAAACAATCAATAAGATTACAGCAATTATGAATATGTTGATTAAACATTTTGATTAAGATGACTTTTGCTGACCACTAAAACTCAACAATTAGTGAATATATATGATCTTCAGGAACACATGAAGCATTTACAAAAATTGACTAGGGATTAAATCATAAAGCAAGTGTTTTAATAGTGCTGGGCAATAGTAAAGTTCAGCTAAGTCAGGAACAGAAGTAAATGAAAAAGCCTTTATATAGCAATAAAATAGTACCTAAAAAGCCAAAGAATGAAAGAAGAAATCAGATTAAAATTTTAAATAATTGATATACAGACATTATGAAATAAGTCATATCAAATTTGTTTTTGTGTTGGCTCAATGACTATGGGGGTCCGTGCCTCCGTGGGGATTTTGGCCACCTTTCCCTGGGCGTGGTGCGACAAGGAGAGCAAAAGCAAAAAACTGGGAATTTGGATGACCCATGAGTAAACTGGAAATTCCTTTCTGGGACCAGCTTCAGCGAGACTGTTCAGCTACTCGGGGTGAACAAAGGCTATATAGTTCTTGGAGAGTTGTTGAAGGGTTCCCCATGTAAATGTACACTATTGGATGGAGATAAAGATGTCAGGGATGATGTATTTGCATTTGTCAGCACAGTCCTATCATACGAACAGGAACACAGTACCTAATTATCCCATGGGTTGCAGGGTGAGAGTGTTTTTGCAGGAAACTGTGTCAAAGGTTATATTCCAGATATAATTAGAGGCATCTGTGCTTAGAGATACTTCCCACAGGAGGTCAGGCAGAGACAAAGAAGCCCTGCTGAGAAAGGGAACTTTTCAGCCATGGTGGATTGTGGCCTCAAACAGCAAGTTTCTCCAACAAGTGACCTTAAACGTATATGTAAGAAGAGGGCATAGAAAGACAGCATTGGTCTTAAATTTTAAACTTAGTAAAATTATAGGTACTTTACCTTTCCAAAGGAAATACTAAGTATTAGAGGAAAATAAACATAAATTTAAATCAAATATAAAATAACAAAGGTTAAAGTTAAATATTATTTGAAAGTTATACAATGAACAATCTTCACAAAATGATTTGAACAAATGTGACAAGTAAATACTAAGTAACAGTCTGAGAGAACACAGTGCCTGTTAGACTTCAGTGCCTTCACCTGTGTTGTCCTCCATGTTTTGATAAGTACATGTGACCAAAATGGCCCTCCATGTGTAGTACAGCTGAACCCCTGTTTGCTATGTAAAACATTCTTACTGAGTTTATGGTTGCAAGCAAGCAACCTAGTCTAAGACAATCATACATAGCAGAACTTTTAGCCAATCGGCAGCTGATATGATCTTAAAAGACAAGTGCCAAGTACAGCAAATCACATTCTGTGTTTGCACGTGCATTTCTACAGGTATCTACTTTGCCCAAGTAAACTTTATTAAGCATAACTGGTTTCAGTTTGCCTTTCTTCTTTTTAATATGCTTAGAGTCTTAGCAGTACTGATTCTAGTAACCAATTTTCTTATTTTTATTTTTAAAATTTTTTAATTAAATTTTTAGTTTTTATATTAATTACAGTTTATTTACTTTGTGTCCCAGCTGTAGCACCCTCCCTCATTCCCTCCCAATCCCACCCTCCCTCCCTTATCTCCTCCCTGTCCCTCTCTAAGTCCACTGATAGGGCAGGTCCTCCTCCCCTTCCATCTGACCCTAGCTTATCAGGTCTCTGATATCAGACTGGCTGCAATGTCCTCCTCTGTGGCCTGGCAAGACTGCTCCTCCCTCGCTCGGGGTGTATCGGGGGAAGGTCAAAGAGACAGCCACTGAGTTCATGTCAGAGACAGACCCTGTTCCTCCCACTAGGATACTTGGATACTGAGTTGCCATGAGCTACATCTGAGCAGGGGTTCTTTGTTATCTCCATGTATGGTCCTTGATTGGAGAATCAGTCTCAGATAAGACCGCTGTGCCCAGATATATTTGGTCCTTGTGGAGCTCCTGTCCTCTCCAGGTCTTACTAACTCCCCCTCCTTTCATATGATTCCTTGCACTCTGCCCAAGGTTTCCTTATGAGTCTCAGCATCTCTTTGATACTATAAATTGATATGTGAACAAGAAACAGATAAGCCAATACAAAACACACATTCATTCTATGTAAGTAGATATGTCATAGAAAATCAGACCACTAACTTTCTAAAAAATACAAAAAAGGCCCCACTTAATAAGTTATAAGAAAATGTAAATTAAAGATACAGTGTGATAACATTCATCAAGGAAAGCTAACATTACACTATCTAGTATCAGAAATTGGAGAAGACACACAATAGCATCGTCATCAGATTCTGCTCATTCCAGTGCTACTTTACAAGGACTTTGGAAAAATAGTTAAACATTACAGAGTAAAGTACATTTTATATCAATTGCTATAGTGGTTATAGTTATATAACAAATATAAGCACACAAGAAGGGGATAGCAATAAGATTTTATTCAGTTCAAAATTAATTTTTGAGCCCAATACTCTAAATAAGATAAATGTTCATCAATAGTATAATAGATATATTGTAGATACTGACCCATCAGCACATACATCAGCAAATGAATGAGTTTGACAATGTAATAAAACAAAAACTGTTCTATGAAAAAATACATAGTTTTTGATTTCTAGCAGTTCTTGGAAAGGAAAAGATAGATGATGAGAGTCCAGGAGAGAAAGAAGTGCAGTCTCTGAGGTCCTGGTAACATCATGATTTTGATGCAGTTTCACAGTGTTTGCTTTCTGGGAAACAGTGAGCTACCCCGTGACTTTGGGCACGTGTCTCTGTTTAGTTATCGTCAATAATATTTTGTCAAAGGCTGCTTTCTTGAGTACGCATCTGGATGTGAAAATTGGTTCTCAAAATATGAAGCTGCCATATATTGAATGGTGTACATCTGTTTAACATCATTACTGAGAATAAGAAAAACATCACTGTGCTTAAATTTGGCGGACATCTGGTTTACATCATTACTAAGAAAAGAAAAGCATTGCTGTGCTTAAGTTCAGCCTAAAGATCTTAAAATCAAAATGTGGAAACGTGCATCTGATAGTCACCATCAATACAAGAAATTGCTTGAATGTTGTAGATCAGGTAAGTTTTTAGCTTCTAGTAAGCAGATAAATAAAGATTAGGTTGAAAATACTTCATGAAAATAATTGTGAAAAACAATCTATAGTGTTTATCCATGCATAGGATCCAATCCACTGTTAGAACACGAGGATATTGAGAATGACTTGCAAGTACATGAATTTTCCAGTAAGCACTGAGAAAAATCTGCATAACATCTCATGTATGTCAAAGCCATGGACACTCAAGGCCTCAGATAAAATGTCATCATAGTTGCATATAGAATGCACATCCTCTGTAGTTAAATAACCTCTGGGTTACTAACAACATGGAACATTGTACACACAATGTAGATATGCTATATTGAGTAGTGAGTAGCAGGTGGAGACTGAACACGTGTGGCACATGTTAACATAACTTTAACTCTTAGAGAGAACTTCGATATGCATTTGAACATATCTGCTCACATGGTGTGAAACCCACTGCTACACAGAGGATGGCCACACATAGAATGTTTATGTGTTAAGAACTACTCACTTACGGCCAGGTGAGCTATCAGTATTATGAAGCTTTGCTGAATAACTTTGTATTATTAAGTTTTGGTACAAAATTATATTTTAATATTTTTAGTTTCTTCATTAGAACTTCTTTTTATCGCTACCACGAACTGTAAATGAAAAAGTAGATGTGGCATGAGGACATCTGCTCCACACCACTAAAGTTAATGAGTTCTAAGGTTTGAATTTAAAAAGATGTTGCTATTCTCTGCTCTGATTTTCTGCTGATAACCTATCCAACAAGGGGGAAACTGCAGACTATTAGCCAAAATAGACATGCATGCATGGAATTTTTGGAAAAGCTTGAAGTCTATTGATTTATGACAACACCATGAAGTATAAAGAAACCTCTTGGAGGACATTCTGATGTGATAATGAAATAGGATGCTCTAATAGTCTACATCCCCAAATAGACAAACCTTGTATTGGTGAAATATAATTTGTCAATTCTGAGGTCTATTAGAGGTATTTGATTTTCAGGGAAAAAGAAAGGCTGTAGATTCAGTTCTGGGGATTTTACCATTTGCAATAGCAGCAGCTGCCCATAAGATCCTATAGCAGACATTAATGCATATGCTGTTATGGTAAACTTCCCATAGTTTTTGGAACTATAGTTTTCCAAGCAATACCCTATCCTTCCCATCACAAATACATATCTCCTCTGTGTTCATTGATTGCTGCTACTACTGAAACTGCACAAAGGTGGGGCATCTCTTGATGTGGCACTCTGCCATTGCTATTGACCTCACTTTTTGGGGCAACAGTGATTCTAAGGACAATTAAAGAGACAGTGTCCTTTCTTTCCCCATTTATCTTATGATTACCTCCTTTGTGAGCTAGGAATTAAAGACAGAAACAATCAAAACCAATTTCACATACACAAAAAATTAGAAAGTGACCATTCACACCCAGGTAAAGGCACAAGATCAGAAAAGATCTACAAAGATCTGCAAATTGTACTTCAGACCTGTTATTGGCACAGAAAACCTAACATTGCCAGAAAGCAAAGAAAAGCAGTATGGAAATAATGAATCCATTTGGAGAGGAAAATATCTAATAACCAAAGTTAATATCTTCGAAGACCAAACTTTCAAATTACAACAGAAGCACAGGGAAGTGTGTTCTATTCAAGAGGAAAAACAAATCTGATATAGATGTACCACAAAAAGAATTTAAATTAATTGCTTTAATGTTGCTCAAATAGCTAAAGAAAAATGTGAAATAATCGAAGAAGAATGCAAATGAAAAAAAAAAGCAAAGAGACTGACAACCTAAATCTCAGAGAAATTCTGGAGCTGAAACAAAAACCTCCACAAGGGTATTTAAAATGCATATTTGATGGTAGCAGTAGTTTTAAAGAACAAGAACTATCAAATAAAAGAAAGTAGAACCAAAAGAACTGTGGTATACTATGAAGTAAGTCAACACATATTTTAGAAGTATAGAGGTTATTTGAAGGATAATATCAAAATGTTTTCTATATCTCACAATATAGAATACAAATATTCAAAAATTCTAAATAACAAACTCAAAGCTATCCACATTTTTGATCAAGCTTTTGAATAACAAGGACAAAGGTATTCAAGCAATTCATAATGAGACTATACACAAATTTCATTTTAGAAACTTTGGAGGCTGTGAGGGGTGATAAAAGACAGAGAAATGGAGATGGGAGGGAGAGATATCAACCTCAAATCACAAATCTGAAAAAAATTCTCTTCAAAAACGAAGAGGATAGACATCAGAAAAAAGAAGAAAACAGGAAACAACCTAGGAACCTGCCACAGAGGGCCTCTGAAAGGCTCTGCCCTACAGACTATCAAAGCAGGCACTGAGACTTAAGGCCAACTGATGGCCAAAATGCATGGAATCTTAAATAAGAAGTGGGAAATAGTAAGATCTGAAGAGGACAGGAACCCCACAAGGAGAACAACAGAACCAGAAAATTTGAACACAGGGTCTCCCCAGGGACTCATATTCCAACCAAGGAACATGCATGGAGATAACCTAGACCCCCTGCACAGATATAGTCCATGACAGCATAGTATCCAAGTGGGTTCTATAGTAATGGGAAGAGAAACTGCCTCTGACATAAGCTGATAGGCCTGTTCTTTGATCACCTCCCCCTGAGGGGAGAGCAGCCCTACAAGGCCACAGAAGATGACAATGCAGCCATTCCCGATGGGATCTGATAGATTAAGATCAGAAGGAAGGAAAGAGGACCTCCCCTATCAGTGGACTTGGGAGGGGCAAGTGAGAAGAAGGGGAAGGGAGGGTGGGGCTGGGAGGGGAGGAGGGAGGGGCTTATGGGGGATACAAAGTGAATAAACTGTAATTAATAAAAAATAAAAAATTAAAAAAAACAAAGTGGAGAAAATGGACATTGTGGTATATGCCTGTAATCTCAGCACTCGAGAATAGAGGCAGGATGGTTCCAATTCTAAGCAAGTCTAGAGAAACAATTTCTATTGATTGGTTTTAAAGTAAATGTCTGGCCACAGATTACCCTGACTTCAGCAGCCCTGCTGCAGGAGAAACATCCAGGTTAGGTACCTCCCCCCAGTCCACTGCCTACTGGTTTCCTCAGGCATGCCCAGCTACCTTGAGCTTTGAGGTGTACTCTGAGCTCCATTCCTCGACCATGGCTCTACCTGCCTTCACCAAGCCAGCTGAACCAGGAACATCCAGATTAGACTCCTCCCCCACAATTCCCTGTCCTATGGATCCCATTGGGCATGCCCAGCTGTCCTGAGCTGCATATTGTTCACTGAACTCCATTGGTAAGCCCACTGCTTCCTTGCTTCCTTCCTTTGACCTCCTGTACCAGGAATATCCAGGAACAAGCAGATGGCTAAAGGCAAGCATAAGAAGACAATCAATGAGAGCCAGGGCAAAATGGCACCACCAGAGCCTGGATACAGCAAGCTCTGGATGTCCAAACACAATCAAAGCACAAGAAAATGACCCTAAAGCCAAATTTATGAAGATGATAGAGACTTTTATAGAGGAAGTAAATAAAGCCTATATAGAAATACAGGAAAATACAATTAAACAGGTGAAGGAATTGAACAAAACTTTTCAAACCCCAAAAAGGGAAATAGAAGTGATAAAGAAAAAACAAAGTGAGGGAATCCTGACAATAAAAAAAAAAATCTATGGAAGAGAACTGGAACAACAGAAGTAAGCATGAGCAACATAATACAAGACATGGAAGAGAGAATATCGGGCATAGAAGATATGATTGACAAAATGACTATATCAGTCAGTCAAAGAAAATGTTAAATCTAAGAAAATCCTGACCCAAAACATCAAGAAATCTGGGATACTATGATACCTAACCTAGGGATAATATGAATAGAAGAAGGTGAAGATTATCAGCTCCAAGGACCAGAAAATATTTTCAACAAAATCATATAAGAAAATTTCTCCAACCTACAGTAAAAGATACCTATGTCCGTACAAGAAACACTATTCAAAACACTAAATGTACAAAGCAAAGAAAATTAAAAGATGCAAGAGAAGAAGGTCAGGTCACATATAAAGGCAGACCTATTAGAATTATAACCAGTTTCTCAACAGAGAGCCTAAAAGGCCAAAGGGCCTGCACTCTAAGAGACTATAAATGTCAGGCCAAACTACTATACTCAGCAAAACTTTTAACTACAATAGATGGAGAAAAGAAGATATTCCATGATAAAATCAAAATTTAAAAATATCTATCCACAAATCCATCCCTATAAAATATACTAGAAAGAAAACTTCAGCCCAAGGAGATTAATTACACACCCAAGAAAACACAGGAAATAAATAACTCCACACCAGCAAAACAAAAAGAAATGAAGCACACACACACACACACACACACACACACACACACACACAGAGAGAGAGAGAGAGAGAGATTGCAACAAGACAGTAATGAAATATATACATTGGCAAGTTTAGATGTACAGTGAGGCCTAGTGACCTAACATGAAGTACTTCTGCAAAGATTTACAAGGGTGTTGGATCCATAGGTTTTAAAAATCAATTTTAGATTTTAAAAGCTTGGCAAGTACAAGGGCAGGAAAAACAATTAATGCTAAGATTAAAACTAAAAAAAATGCAGATTTCTCTACAGAAAGAATAACATTTTCATGAATGATGTTAAAGTAAGCCACAAAATTTGAGCTATATATTACATTTTTTTACTAGGAAAAACAAAAATTTTAAGTACTGCTTTTCCACATATACTCTAGAGATTGAATAAAATTCAAATAAAAATACAAAAAAAATTAACTTTAAAAAAATGGTAGCCCTCCTGTATCCAAGTGACAAACAGATAGAGAATGAAATCAGGAAAACAATAACCTTCACAATAGCCACAAATCTTCGGGTAAGCATAACCAAGGAAGTGAAAGACTTGTATGACAAAAACTTCAAGTCTTAGAAGATATCAGAAGATGGAAAGATTTTCCTTGCTCATTGATAGGTAGAATTAATATAGTAAAATAAGCCATCCTATCAAAAGTAATCTATAGATTGAATACAATCTCCATCAAAATTTCAACACATTTCTTTACAGACCAAGAAAGGACAACACTTAATTTCATATTATGAAACAAAACCTGCAGGATAGCTAAAACAAAGCTGAATGATAAAAGAATTTCACTATCCCTGATTTCAAGGCTTCTGTTCATATGAAGACAGACAAACTGGTGTTAATGTGAAGACAGACAGACTGGTGTGACACACTATTTACATATGACCAGTGTCCTATGCTGTTTTCAACAATAAACATGAGGCAAGATCTGTTAAGAAGAAGAAGACGAAGACGAAGAAGAAGAAGGAGAGGAGGAGGAGGAGGAGGAGGAGGAAGAAGAAGAAGAATAGGAGGAGGAAGAGGGGGAGGAAGAGGAGGAAGAAAAAGAAGGGTATAGATCTAAACAAAGTATTCTCAATAGAAGAATCTCAAATGGATGAGAAATACGTAAAGAAATGTTCAACATCTTTAGACATCAGGGAAGTGAAAATCAAAACTAGTTTGAGATTCCATCTTATATCGGTCAGAATAATAAGATCAATAGTACAAGTGACAGTTCATGTTTGTAGAGAAATTTTAATCCAGCAATATAACTTCTCCGGCAAGGTATCACATCCAAAGACCTTCTAGGTTTATGAGGTCCAGCTAGAATGCAGACATGCTCTGGATTACAGTATGTTATGGCTGAAATACAGATATGCCCTTAGTAAACACCTTTAATATCAAACAATGGCAGTAAGGTTAGTTTACAGAAGGAAGCAGCCATGTTTGAAAGTGACATGTAATTGAGAGCAGACAAGGTGGTAAATCAGAGAAATATTTAACAGAATGAGTTAGAGATAGGACACACTCAACTCTCATGAGAACAGAACAGGAAAAAGAGGCCACTTAAGAGCACTGTGCAAGAAAGAGAGGGGGTATTACCAAAAGTTTCTTAGCAGGAAAATTTTACAGAGACAGGTATAACAGGTAAAGACAGTTTTGCAGAAAAAAACAAACAAGACACAGATGAAGGCAGAATGAACTGGAGAATGAGAAGAAGCCAGACGTTTAAAACATATTGACAAAATTAGTTTAAGGCCAGGCAGAGAAATTATGTCAGAAGCTAAGAGAAGCAAGTTAAAATCAGTCAGCTTGGAGAGGAGTTTAGGTCAGAATACCTGAGTGGAACCAGCCAATGAGAGTTAAAAAAGAAAAGCTAGAACAGCTTGGGTATTGCTCTCATCTTATTCCCTCATCTGAGTAAATAAACACTACATTTACAGCTGGTGCCCAAAGTTGTTGAACGGAAAATCTAATATGACTGGAGAAGACAGCCAAGCAATAATTCATAAAAGAGGACATCCGACAGAAATGTCAAAAAGGGTAGGAGACATCTGACAAAAATCTGCAGAGAAGAAATTTGCCTGAGATTGTCTCTACAGAAAGCATTAGTACTTTAAGTTTGTCTGGAAAGCCACAGAGACTCTGAAAACTCTGGAGACTCCAGAGCCAAAGAAGCCTTGAGCCCAAAAGAAAGAAGCTGGTTCTCAATTACCATGGATAACATGGTAGTGAGAAGAAGCCACTATTATGGGGCTCTCTGTGACTTTACATAATATTTCTTTATGACAGATCTTTTTCCTTGTTCTTCCACCTTATCCCATGCTCTTAAAGCAACTAAAGCATGTTGTATAAAAAATCACCATCAAATTGCATTTGCTTTTGTAAATCAGTATATTCACCTTCCCCTAATAATTGATTTTTCATAATACTAACAACTTTAATATCTACTACAATTTTTAAAATTTAAACCTATTGCAATTTTTCTTAAATACAGATGCTTCTTGGCACCATGTCAGCCATTATAATTGAGAACCAGCTTCCAGTATAGCTGCTGCTAAATCTGCACAGTCTTCAGGGATAGTGCTGTTTTGAGTAGGCCAGGTATTTAACATCTGTCTCACATAGGGTGAGTGCATTCCACAAATTGCTCTTGATTCTTTAAAATGTATGAGATCTTGTATTTTAACAGGATTTCAGCCTACTTGTTCATTTTATGAATTTTCTATGTCTTTGATTTCATTTCTTTGATCCACCAGTCTGATACTATGCCAGTAACATGCCATTTTTATTACTGTTGCTCTAGTATTTGGAAACTTCAACACTGAACTCCAGTACAAGATAAAATAATTAGACATAAGATAAATGGAAACTTGAAGATACAACACCAAAATCCAACTAGATTTAACACATATGTGAACATTCTACTCAAGAACACAACATATATACATTCATCCAAAACACACAGGGGTATTATCTAGGACCGACCGTATTGAACTGCAAAAGAAACAACAGTTGATATAAAAATATGTGTTCTGTAAAACATCTCACAGATCCATGGATGAAGTAAAACTAGCTAGGAGTTCTGGTTTTACTCTCACGGAATAGGGCAGCAATACCCAGGTGTACCATGCATGAAAGCATAGTTTTGGAAGTTCTAGCCAAAAAAGTCAGTCAGGAAAGAAAAAAAAAAAAAAACAAATTGTAGGCAAAGAAATAAAAACGTGTCTCTTAAGATTATGTTACATTCAGATAACTCTAAAAAATCCACTAAAAGAAATATGATGTAACTTAATGAATTCAACAATGTAGCAGGATAACAAAATCAACACAAGATAATAAGTTATACTTTACTAACAATGTACAATTTAAAATAAAAAATAATTCCATTTATAGTAGCTTAGTAGAAACAAAATAGTCAAGATAGAGAAAAACTTGTACAATAAAATCTGCAAGCATGGCATACAAACAAACAAAAATCTAAACTAAAGAAAAACAAAACAAATAACAAAAAAAAATAAAGAAAACATGGATGGAGAGCCATCCTACTTTCTTAGACTAGAAGACTTAGTAGTTTTAAGATGTCAGCAATGGGTTTGGCCTAATGTTTACCAAAATCCTAATACTGTTTTTGACCAAAGTAGAAAAATTTATCTTAACATTTGCTTTCAAGGGTCTCTTGATGACTTATATAAGTTCAGAAAAGAAGAGCAAAGGTGGTGAACTAATACTTGATTTCAAAACTTATTGCAAACCTACAATGATCAAAATAAATTTTACTGGCATCAGAATGACACATAGACCAATAGACTAGAGTAGAAAGATCAGAGGTGACACCTCTGCACTTAGGATAGGTGATTTTCACAAGGTTGTCAATACCATTCAGTGGAGAAAAGCTCCTTTTAAAAACTGGTGCAAGAATAATTGACTATACACATGCAAAATAATGAAGCTGGACACTTACCCAATACCTTAAAACAAAATGAACTCCAAATTGATGAAAGATCAAGTGAAAGGCCAAAAAAGTATAAACACTTTAAAGGAAAACTTAGTGGAATACTTCATAAACTAGATTTGTCAATAACTCCTTAGATAAATAAAAGACAACAAGAACAAAAGAAAGACAGATAAAATGGAATTCATGAAAGCAAAAACAATTATGCATCTAAAAACAGTATCAACAGAATAAAAAAGGCATCTGAAGAATGAGAGAAAATATTTGCAACACACATAGGCATAAAATGTAGAGCACCTAAAATATGATGACAAGTGATAATAATTTTATTCCAAAATGTGCAAAGGATTTAAACAGATACTTCTCTAAAGAGCATATGTAAATAGTCAATAAACATATTAAGTCTCAGCTTCAGTAATTATAAAAAAAAACACACAGATCAAATGTACAATAAAAAGATGGAAATAATTTAAAACTTCAGTTAGAAAATATATTCCACACACATCAAAATGATTTCTGTCAGAGTAATAGCCAATGCGAGTGCTGAAGAAGGTGTGGAGATATGGAAGGCTCTTGCACAGTGTTAACAAAAATGTGAAACAGTGTACCTCTTTGGAAAACAGTATTGCTGCTCCTCCAAAATTTATAAAAATAGGGTATGATACGGGGGAGCCAAGATGGCGGCACCAGGAGAACACCGTGTCTGAGAAGCAGGACAACACACTCCGAGCAGCGACCAGGAGACTGAACTCTGGGCCCTAAAAGAACAGCGATCGATCGTGTTTCCCAGGTGAGGGGAGGCTCCCACGGCGTGGGAATCGGTCGGGTCCACTCTTGGCTGCCCAGCCAGAACCCGGAAGAGAACCCTGCTAATTCGGGCTTTGGGTCTCCAGGCTGGTGCTGCAAGCCTGCTTGTCCCGATCAGTTTCCCAGGCTGATTGGTGGGCACATGGGTGCCTGAGGCTGGGAGTCCCAGTCGCAACAAAACCCAACGGGGAAGAAAAGTTGCCAGACTGGTCTCCGATCACCCAGTCTTTCCCTGGAAAGTCTCTCTGACCTCGGCGGGTACCTGCCACCATCACAATTGAGCTCCTGCCTCGCACGGATCTCAGCTGCGCGCCCAGCTCAAAATCCCTACTCCCTCTTCGGAGGAGGCAGGAGGCTTCCAGCAGAATCTGCCACAGACCACATTGTCTGTACCCCAACCCGAGATCGGGGCTGAGAAAACCCAATCCTTTTGGGCACTCCCCCAAACGCCGCCATAACCCTGCCGCAGTGGAGTGGAAGGATAAAGAGGTGCACAGCAGCTTCACAGTGCCGGAACTCCAGTGCTACCTGCTGCTCCTAGCAAACAAACTATAGCTCAGGATCTGGGACTGTGGTCATTCTACACGTCCTGAGATTATCCTGGGTCCAGCGCAATAAGGTCTAGCAGCAAGTTCTATCACCGGCGCCCCCCCCCCCCCCCCCCCCCGCAGAGAAACGCACCAGCTCAGATCGGACTGAGAAGCCCCAACCCCTGGTGGCACTCCCCTGAGAGCACCTCCATAAGCTTGACCTAGCAGAGGAGAAGGTCAGAGGAGAAGGACAGAGAGGCAGCCTGCCAAGGACACAGCACCCTCTCTCCAGCGGCCCCTAGCAGAGAAACCCAAGCTCTGGATCTGAAGTCACTCAACCCTACCTGGTACTCTCTTGGGATCATCAAACATAGATTCTACCGCTAGGTGGCTTCTGGCAGAGAGATCTGGGCCCGGGATCTGGGATTGAGTACACTCACCCTAACTCTTTCCCGTGCCACCCAGGGACCAGTCAACATAACCCCTCCTGGCAGAGGGAAAGGACAAAGAGGCAGCACACAGGAAAGGTGGACACCGAGTTCTGCAGCCACAGTGTCACAGAGCTGACTGATAGCCTACCCGTGCACTTCTGCAGCAGGACCAAAACAGAGAGTAGTGAGCAAGGGGAACCTCTGTGCATTCCAACTGGTCCTGCAAGAAAGTGAGTGAGCCTTCTAGAGAGAGATTGCCCCAGACCCAGGGCCTCTCCACAGAAGCAACCAGACAAGATCCCTGGCACCCACACTCCTAGTGTGGGCATCAGAGGGATTCTTGGGATAGCGACCCCAACACTGAAGCCTCTGCCTTGTGGGTCCACCAGGGTAATCCAGGAAAACAATCCCTGGATCTCAGTCAGAACTGCGTAATAGTGGCTTGCAGGCCACTGCAATAGTCAGATAATCCGCACATGCACACTGTGCCTGCTAAAAGCGCACGCGAATAGCACCAGCGTCACTTTCTTTACTTAGGCAAATCTGAAAACAAAGTGCACACTCCCAAAGCAGTGAACCTCTCTCATCTTCCTGAAAAAACATTCCAGAAAACAGAAAGAGAGGATCATAGCCCAAACTACAATCTCGAGGAACAACCAGTGAGGATTATAAATAACCAGATGGCTAGAGGCAGACGTAAGAACACTCCCAACAAAAATCAGGACACAATGACCTCACCAGCAACCCCACAAAACAATGGACACTTCAATTCACTACATATACAAGAAAACGACCTCAAAACTATGTTTCTCCAGCTACTAGAGGCCCATAGAGATGAAATGAACAAAGCCCTCAGAGAAATAACCAAAGAAATCGAGACTAACCAAGAGGAAACAAATTGTGCTCTCAGAGAAATGACCACGAAAATTGAGGCAAACAGAGACGAAATGCACAAAGCTCTCAAAGAAATGTCCACACAAATAAAGGCAAATAAAGAAGAAATGAACAAAGCTCTCATAGAAATACAGGCAATTATACCCAAAGAAGTAGAGGCACAATCAGTGATACATAGAGAGGAAACAGACAAAAAAATAGAAGCTATCATTGAAAAGCAGGAGTCCACATTCAAACAGATGAAGGAAATGGTGCAAGACATGAAAACAGAATTAGAATCAATAAAGAAAACACAAATAGAGAAAAAACCAGGAGCTGGAGAACATAGAGAAAAGATCAGGCACTACAAAGGTAAGTATCACCAACAGAATACAAGAAATGGAAGAAAGAATCTCAGGAGCCAAAGATACACTTGCGGAAATTGACACGTCTCTCAAAGAAAAAATAAAATCAGAAAAGTTCCAAACACAAAACATCCAAGAAATCAAGGACACCATGAAAAGACAAAACCTAAGAATAATAGTAGTAGAAGAAAAAGAAGACATCAGGCTCAAAGGTCCGGAAAATATTTTCAAGAAAATTATAGAAGAAAACTTTCCCAACTTAAAGAAGGAGATGGCCATAAACATACAAGAGGCCTACAGAACACCAAGTAGACTAGACCAGAAAAGAAATTCTTCACATCACATCATAGTCAAAACACTGAACCTACAAAACAAAGAAAAAATTCTAAAAGCAGCAAGGGAAAAAGGCCAAGTAACATATGAAGGTAGACCTATCAGAACCACACCAGATTTCTCAACAGAAACTATGAAAGCCAGAAGGGCCTGGACAGAAATCATACAGTCCTTAAGGGACCACAGATTCCAACCCAGACTACTATACCCAGCAAAACTTTCAATCAACATAGACGGAGAATTCAAGATATTCCAAGACAAAACCAAATTTAAACAATATCTACATAGTAACCCAGCTCTACAGAAGTTACTAGAAGAGAAACTCCAAACCAAAGAAAACAACTACATCGAAGGAAACAGAGGAAATAGATAACTACACAACAAAAAAACCAAAAGAAGACAAGCAATGAAACTCAGTGACACCATCAACACCACATCTAAAATAAGTAACAATTGTTGGTCACTAGTTTCTATCAACATCAACGGACTCAACTCCCCAATTAAAAGACACAGACTAACAGAATGGTTGTGGAAACAGGATCCATCATTCTGTTGCATCCAAGAAACACACGTATGCAACAAAGATAAACACTACCTCAGAGTAAAGGGCTGGAAAACTGTCTTTCAAGCAAATGGTTCCAGAAAAAAAGCGGGAGTAGCCATCCTAATATCTAATAAAATAGACTTTCAACCCAAGTTAATCAAAAAAGATAATGACGGCCACTATATTCTCATCAAAGGAAAAATCCACCAAGAGCACATCACAATTTTGAATATCTATGCCCCAAATACAAGAGCACCTACATTGGTAAATGAAACAATATTAAAGCTTAAATCACACATTGATCCTAAAACCCTAATAGTGGGAGACTTCAACACTCCACTTTCACCAAGGGACAGATCAACTAAACAGAAAACAAATAGGGAAATAAAAACACTTACAGAGACCCTAAATCAAATGGACCTAATAGACGTCTACAGATCTTTTCATCCAAACTCAAAAGAGTATACCTTCTTTTCAGCACCACATGGAACGTTCTCCAAAATAGACCATATAGTTGGTCATAAAGCAAGCCTCAACAGATACAAAAAGATTGAAATAATCCCTTGTATTCTATCTGAACACCATGGACTTAAGCTGGACCTCAACAACAACAGAAATAACAAACTGCCTACAAGTACATGGAAACTGATCAACCTGTTACTCAACGACAGCTGGGTTAAGGAAGAAATAAAGAAAGAAATTAAAGACTTCCTAGAATTCAATGAAAATGAAGGCACAACATACGCAAATTTATGGGACACACTGAAAGCAGTGCTCAGGGGTAAATTTATAGCACTAAGTGCCTGCAAGAAGAAATTCGTAACAGCACATACAAACAACTTAATGGCCCAACTGAAAACCCTAGAAAAAAAAAGAAACAGATACACCCAAGAGGAGCAGAAGGCTGGAAATAATCAAACTCAGGGCTGAAATCAATCAATTAGAAACAAATAAAACTATTCAAAGAATCAATGAAACAAAAAGCTGGTTCTTTGAGAAAATCAACAAGATAGACAAACCCTTAGTCAAACTAACTAAAAAGCAGAGAGAATCTATCCAAATCAACAAAATCAGAGATGAAAAGGGTGACATAACTACAGACACAGAGGAAATTCAAACAATCATTAGGTCATACTACAAAAGCCTATATGCTACAAAATTTGAAAATCTAAATGAAATGGACAATTTTCTTGATAGATTCCATCTTCCAACATTAAGTCAAGATCAGGTAGAAAGACTGAACAGCCCTATATCTCCCAAGGAAATTGAAGCAGTCATTCACAGTCTCCCCTCCAAAAAAAACCCTGGGCCAGATGGTTTCAGCGCGGAATTCTACAAGACCTTCAAAGAAGTGCTCACAGCAATTCTCCTCAAACTATTCCACAAAATAGAAACAGAAGGTACATTACCAAACTCATTCTATGAAGCAACAGTCACCCTGATACCTAAACCACACAAAGACCCAACAAAAAAAGAGAACTTCAGACCTATCTCTCTTATGAACATTGACGCAAAAATACTCAATAAAATACTTGCAAACCGAATCCAAGAACACATCAAAGATATCATCCACCACGACCAAGTAGGCTTCATCCCAGGCATGCAAGGATGGTACAACATACGGAAATCCATCAATGTAATCCACCACATAAACAAACTGAAGGAGAAAAACCACATGATCATCTCCTTAGATGCTGAAAAAGCATTTGACAAAGTCCAACACCCATTCATGTTTAAAGTCTTGGAGAGATCAGGAATACAAGGCACATATCTAAATATAGTAAAAGCAATATACAGCAAGCCTATAGCCAGCATCAAACTCAATGGAAAGAAACTTAAATCAATCCCACTGAAATCAGGGACAAGACAAGGCTGCCCACTCTCTCCCTACCTCTTCAACATAGTACTTGAAGTCCTAGCCAGAGCAATAAGACAACTAAAGGAGATCAAGGGGATACAAATCGGAAAGGAAGAGGTCAAAGTGTCACTTTTCGCAGATGATATGATAGTATATATGAGCGACCCCAAAAATTCAACCAGAGAACTCCTCCAGTTGATAAACACTTTCAGCAAAGTGGCAGGATACAAAATCAACTCAAAAAAATCAGAAGCCCTCCTGTATACCAAAGACAAAAGGGCCGAGAAAGAAATTAGGGAAACAACACCCTTCACTATAGCCACTAACCACATAAAGTACCTTGGGGTGACACTAACTAAGCAAGTGAAAGACCTGTTTGAGAAAAACTTCAAGTCTCTGAAGAAAGAAATTGAAGAAGATCTCAGAAGATGGAAAGATCTCCCATGCTCATGGATTGGTAGGATTAACATTGTGAAAATGGCCATCCTGCCAAAAGCAATCTACAGATTCAATGCAATTCCCATCAAAATACCAACTCAATTCTTATAGACCTTGAAAAAAAGATTCTCAGCTTCATATGGAGAAACAAAAAACCCAGAATCTCCAAAACAATCCTGTACAACAACAGATCATCTGGAGGTATCTCCATCCCCGATCTCAAGTTGTACTACAAAGCAATAGTAATAAAATCTGCATGGTATTGGCATAAAAACAGAAAGGAGGATCAATGGAACCGCATAGAAGATCCAGAAAGAAACCCACACACCTATGAATACTCGATATTTGACAAAGAAGCCAAAACCATTCAATGGAAAAAAGACAGCATCTTCAACAAATGGTGCTGGTCCAACTGGATGTCCACATGCAGAAAAATGAAAATAGATCTATATTTATCACCCTGCACAAAACTAAAGTCCAAGTGGATCAACGACCTCAACATAAAACCAGATACTCTAAATCTGTTAGAAGAAAAAGTGGGGAACAGCCTAGAACTCATTGGCACAGGAGACAACTTCCTGAACAGAACACCAACAGCACAGGCTCTAAGAGCAACAATCAATAAATGGGACCTCATGAAACTGAACAGCTTCTGTAAAGCAAAGGACACTGTCATCAAAACAAAACACCTGCCTACAGATTGGGAAAGAATCTTCACTAACCCTTTGTCTGACAGAGGACTAATATCGAGTATATACAAAGAACTAAAGAAGCTGAAAAGCAGCAAACCAAGTAATCCAATTAAAAAATGGGGAACAGAGCTAAACAGAGAATTCTCAACAGAGGAATATCGAATGGCAGAGAAACACTTAAAGAAATGCTCATCCTCATTAGCCATCAGGGAAATGCAAATCAAAACGACCCTGAGATATCACCTTACACCCATCAGAATGGCCAAAATGAAAAACTCAAGGGACAACACATGCTGGAGAGGTTGTGGAGAAAGGGGAACCCTCATCCACTGCTGGTGGGAATGTAAACTGGTACAACCACTCTGGAAATCTATCTGGCACTTTCTAAGACAATTAGGAATAGTGCTTCCTCAAGACCCAGCTATACCACTGTTAGGTATATACCCAAAGTTTGCTCAAGTACACAAAAGGGATATTTGCTCAACCATGTTTATAGCAGCTTTATTTGTAATAGCCAGAACCTGGAAACAACCCAGATGTCCATCAACGGAGGAATGGATACTGAAATTGTGGTATTTTTACACAATGGAATACTACTCAGCAATCAAAAAGGAGGAAATCATGAAATTTGCAGGCAAATGGTGGGACCTAGAAAAGATCATCCTGAGTGAAATATCCCAGAAGGAGAAAGACAAACACGGTATATACTCACTTATATAGACCTATAAGATATAATAAACATAATGAAATATGTACACCTATAAAAGGTAATCAAGAGAGTGGACATGGGGTAAGATGATCAATCCTCGTTTAGAATGACAGATGGGATGTGCATTGAACGTATGACAGGAGTCTACTGAGCGCATTGGAAAGACTCTAACTAGCAGTGTTTTCAAAGCAAAGACTCATGACCAAACCTTTGGCAGAGTACAGGGAATCATAAGAAAGAAGGGGAGTTAGTCTGATGAGGAAAGGATAGGAGCTCCACAAGGACCAAAGATATCTGGGCACAGGGTCTTTTCTGAGACTGACATGCAACCAAGGACCATGTATCAATGTAACCTAGAACCTCTGCTCAGATGTAGCCTGTGGTAGCTCAGTAACCAATTGGTTTCCCATAGTGAGGGTAACAAGGACTATTTCTAACAGGAACTCAATGACTGGCTCTTTGGCCTCCCCATCCCCCCAAGTGAGGAGCAGTCCTGTTAGGCCACAGAGGAGAGCTTTGCAGCCAGTCCTGAAGATACCTGATAAAACAGGATCAGATGAATGGGGAGGAGGTCCCCCCCTATCAGTGGACTTGGCAAGGGGCGCGGTGGAGAGGAGGGAGGGAGGGAGGGACTGGGAGGGAATGAGGGATCGGGACACGGCTGGGGTACAGAGTTAATAAAATGTAACTGATAAGAAAAAAATAAAATACAAAAAAAATTTATAAAAATAATGATGTTGTCTAGAAATCCTTTCTGGATACATACTTAAAATAGTGAAAGCAGGACCTTCAGGTGAAATTTGTTCACATCATTATTCACAGAAGCTAAAATGTACACACAACCCAAATAAAGAACAATGGCTAGAGAGCTAAGCAAAATGTTTTATGTATATGTTTCAGTCTCAAAAAAGACTGGAATCCTGGTACATGCTATAGCATGCAGACACTATGCTAACTGAAATAACCTAGTGGCAAAAACGTTAGTAATTTTAAAACCTTGAAGTTCTTAGATTCTGCAGAGAGTAGAAGGATCTTTTCCACCAATAAAAATCAAATACAAAGAAGAGCTATCAATGTTATGAATATATTACCTCCCCATTGCCTCCTCAGCTAAGCAGAAATTCCTGGTGTGAGACTCCCTGCCATCCAACACACACACACAATTTGTTTTCTTCCAACTTGGTGGATAGAATACAAGATGCTTCGGATCACTATCTACTCACCCTCTAAATGACAAAGATCCATATTCTAAGGACAGAATTGCTAAACTGTCATAGTCCTACAGGCTGAGTTTCTAAGCTCCTAATGAACCCTTTCAATTGTTTTCCTTTCACTTGGGGAAACAAGGACCAAAGGAATTTTGTGTCTTGCCCTAATTACCAAGAGTAGAGCTGGGACTAGATACTAGATACCTGCATTTCCATCTTACCATTCTTCATAACTCTTGTAGCCTTTATTGCCTTCACTACAGAATGCCCTTCAGCATTTGGTTGAACTCAAAACTTAAAAGTTGTTAAGACACTGGAGTCTGTGATGCAAATAATTACAAAAATAATAAAATGTAAGAAAAGCCTCAATAAGAATTCAGTAAACGTGGGTTCAATATTTTCCTTTATCATTCATTACGTCAAATAAATTTAATCACTTTTGAATGTTTGTTTTGTATCCATTCATAAGGTAGAAATAAAATTGATTACCATCAAAACTTATTGGAAAAATTAGGAGTAATATGTATAATGTGATAACAGTTGCCATTTGTGCAGGTTTTCTAATTAATGTTAATAACATTCTATATTCCTACTTTCTTACCAAAAGGTTATTCAGGACTTAAGTAGAAACATTAAAGAAGAAAACATCCTTCATCAACAAATATCACGTAATAAATTCTCTTCTTTTTTACTGCTACATGAGATTTTTAAGATTAAAGAAGAATAAGTATTTCTGTAAAGCCACATAAAGACTTTTCTAGTGATTTTCACATCATTGAAGACTAAGTTAATTACTGTGAAATAGACTTGGTTGTGCCACGCTGGTGCTTGTATCGTATTGTATGGTATAGTTATTAACTGTTGTCCTTATAGTCTTTCTGGCAAGGAGACCACTGCACCTTTCCTGGAGTGCAAATGAGAATTTTGACATGGCAAGATCATAGAACTTGCAGAAGGGCATTCTGTAATGAAGGCAATAAATGCTACAAGAGTTATGAAGAATGGCAAGATGGAAACACGGATATCGAGGATCTAGTCCCAGCTCTCTACTCTTGGTAATTTAGGCAAGACACAAAATGCCTTTGGTCTTCATTTCCCCAAGGGAAAGGAAAAAAATTGAAGGGGTTCATAAGGAACTTAGAGACTCAGCTTCTAGGACTATGACAGTTTAGCAATTCTGTCCTTAGAATATGGATCTCTGTCATTTAGAGGGTGAGTGGATAGTGATCTGAAGCATCTTGTATTCTATCCACCAGGTTGGAACAAAAACAGTTGTGTGTGTGTGCTGATTGACAGGGGTCTCACACCAGGAATTTCTGCTTAGCTGAGGAAATAATGTGGAGGTAAACTTAGTAGCACTTGTCTTAAAGAAACTATGTAAATAGCATGTAAACTTTAATGATAAAAGACAGAGTGTGAGTAGTAACTCGAAGGACATGCAGCTAGAACATGATATTCTGTGTAGAGGACTATGTACGCTGAGATAAGAAGGAGTTATTTTGGCATATTAAATATCCAGCTGAAAAATTTGAATCTCAGTTGAAGATGTTTATTTGGTGCACAAATACTTTATAGCTCAGAATAATGTAATCATTAAAGAGGAAACAGCATTTTAATAGATTGAATGGAGAATTAGGGAATTTTAGAGAAAAGTGTAGGTGAAGGCAAAGGTGTGAAGGCAGAAGGGTATAGTCAGTCATTCTGGTCATAAAGAGTAAGTCTTAGAAAAAGCTTCAACTCCTGACACCTGCTGCTCCACCTCACTTCTTCATGGCTTGCTCACACTCTCTTCTGGGTCTCATGTTTTCTGTAATAGACAGGCATGTCCCAGGCATTTTCTTGTTTCCATCTAGATAATCCCCATAAAAGTTCCTCTGTGCCTTTTGCCTCTACGAATTTCCAAGAACAACCTTTAACTTTAAAGTGACTATATATCTTAGCACTTTTGTCTCAACTTTTCCCCTTTTCTATCTATTATTTCTCTATCACTGGAAAATGTACAAATAAAGAGTGTCTATAAGATATCTTTCTACAAGTTCCTAGGTTAGTGTTTTTTATAAAAGAAAAATACATAGAATGAAATGACATATCATGCCATATTCTTAAAAACACCACTTACACACACCTGTGCTAAGTACAGAGTTCTGATATTGAGGTAGCATAATAGAAGTAGGAGCTTCTAACTGGTAAAAGCTCCTCTGATTCACACCACCTGCTTAGCCCTCTGTTTCTGTTGTGCCAGTTAGAATTCCTGTACTAAAAAATTCCTGTACTAAAAAAGGACCATCGTGACACCTCAAACTCCTACAGTATCCTTCATTCTATTACAGAAAGTAGGCAGGGACTATAACCTCCAAACATTTTTTTTTTTTAATTCTTGCTTCAACCAGGAAGGTTCCTTGCACGTATCTGTTGTGTTCAGGCACAGACTACCCTGCAAACTCAGCATTTTTTAAAAATAATTTTTATTTTTTATATTAATCACAGGTTATTTACTTTGTATCCCAGCCATAGCCCCCTCCTTCCTTCCCTTGCAATCCCATCCTCCCTCTTTCATCTCCTCCCTGCCCCTTTCCAAGTCCACTGATAGGGGAGGTTCTCCACCCCTTACATCAGACTCTGGCTTATGAGGTATCTTCAGGACTGGCTGCAATGTCCTCCTCTGTGGCCTAGCAAGGTTGCTCCTCCCTCAGGATGAGGGTGAGGTCAAAGAGCCAGCTATTGAGTTTATGTCAGAAAGAATGCCTATGCCCCTTACAAAGGTACCCATTTGGATACTGAGCTACCATGGGTACTTCCAAACAGACGTTCTAGGTTATCCATACATGGTCCTTGATTGGAGAATCAGTCTCAGAAAAGACCTCTGTGCCTGATACATTTAGTCCTTGTGGAGCTCCTGTCCTCTCCCGGTCATATTAACTCCCCTTTTTTTCATATGATTCCCTGCACTTTGCCAAAAGTTTGGTTATGAGTCTCAGCATCTGCTTTGATACACTGCTAGGTAGAGTCTTTCAGAGACCCTCTGTGGTATGCTCCTGTCCTGTTACTTGTTTTCTCGTACATCCTGGGTCCATCCCATTTGTCTTTCTAAGTGAGGACTGATCATCTTACCCCGGGTCCTCTTTCTTGTTTATCTTCTTTAGGTGAACAGATTTTAGTATGTTTATCCTATCTTATAGGTCTAGAACCCACTTATAAGTGAGTATATACCATGTGTGTCTTTCTGCTCCTGGGATACATCACTCAGGATGATCTTTTCTAGATTCCACTATTTGCCTGCAAATTTCATGATTTCCTTGTTTTTAATTGCTGAGAGTATTCCATTGTGCAAAAGTACCACAATTTCTGTATCCATTGCTCTGTTGATGGACATCTTGGTTGTTTCTAGGCATTTTAATTGACAAAGGCTCTTTGAAATGAAGGGAAGATATAAATATGTATCTTTAGAACCCAAAGTATTTTCAGATTGTTTCTGTCAACAAAAGGCAAGAAGTAAGTCTTGATTATTATAGTAAACAGGTGTTAATGCTAGTAAAATAGTACACAATACAGTCAACATGCTCACTGGGGCTAGAACATCCTTTTGATGATACAGAAAAGACTTTTTCTTATCACAGCTGTAAAAGCAAATAACATAGAAGCAGAACATCTTTGGGGAAAAGAAGTTAATATATTTGTCTTTTGTATACACTTTTGATACTTTTATTCAATATGAAGGTTAGACATGAGCATTGCTATGAATGAACTATAAAGACAGGATGGTACAGAAAGCACAACAGGAAGTCAGAATGAATATAATGAAGATGCATCAGATTGTGTTAAATGACCTTGCTGCAAAAGATTGGAGCCCACTGTAGAGACATAGATTTCCTGTAACCGAAATTTGTCTAAGGAAGACTATTAATGTTGGAAGTAATCCATAAGAGGTTGATTAACCACTGAACAAGGATACTATACTGGTGGAGAATGCATGAAAAGGGACAGGTGAAAGTAGAGTTAGAATTAGAACTCCATCATGAAATTGAAAGGCAAATGGACACAAATAGAAAATGTCACCCTGAGTGAGGTAAACCAGACCCAGAAAGACATACATGCTATATACTCATTTGTAAGAGGATAGTCATAAAGTACAGGATAACCATGCTATAGTCCAAAGATCCAAAGAAGCTAAGTATTAAGGATAGTGAGGATGCTTGGATCTCACTTAGAAAGGGAAACAAAATAAACATTGAAGGTGGATGAAGGGAGGGAACTAGTTGGAAGAGGGGGTGGAGATCAGGTGTGGTGAGTTGGGGAGGGTTGGGAGAAAGAACAGAAATTCATTGGCGCAGTCATCTTTGGGATGGTAGAGGCACCCCAGAGTCTATCGGGGTGACCCTAGCTGAGACTCCCAGAAGCAGGAGATATAGAACCTGAAGTGGCTACATCTTGTAGCCAGGCCACATCTTTATAGTAAAAGGAGGTGGACACCAACCCAACCACAAAGCCTTCAACCACAAATTTGTCCTGCCTACAAGATGGAGCAGCAATTGAGGAAATGGCCAACCAATGACTGGCCCATCCCAGGGGAGAGAGTCAAAAGCTGACATTATCAACAATGCTCTGCTATGCTTAGAGATAGGAGCCTAGCTAGCATGACTGTCTGGTGAGAGGCTTCATCAAGAATCTGGTGGAAACAGATGCGGAGACCCAGAGTCAAATATTAGGCAGAGCTCAACAACTCTTGTGGAATAGTGGGGCAGGGAAAAGGATTGAGGGAGCTAGAGAGGGGAGCTCAAGGACAACACAAGAAGACCTACAGATTCAACTAAACTTGGCCCATGGGGGCTTACAGAGACTGAACCATCAACCTAAGAACATGTGTTGGCTGGACCAAGAGGCTCTCTACATATATGTAGCAGATGTTTAAATTATTCTTTATGTGGGTCCCATAAAAACTGAAATGGGGGCTGTCTCTGATTCTCTTGCCTGTCTTTGGATCGCTTTCCCCTATCCTGAGATGTCTTGTTTGGCTTCAGTGTAAGAAGAAGCTCTTAATCCTGTTAAGACTTTATATTCCAGGGGAAGAGGGAAGGTTGGTACCATGGAGAGGCCTACTCTTTTCTGAGGAGAAGGGTACAGGATAATGGGTGTATGTGAAGGTGGAATTGGGAAAAGAGAGGAGAGGGGGCTGTAATAAGGATGTAAAGTGAATAAAATATAAATAAGTAAATAAATAGCCACTAATAACATAAAATACCTCTGTGTGACTCTAACCAAGCAAGTGAAAGACCTGTTTGAAAAAAACTTCAAGTCTCTGAAGAAAGAAATTGAACAATATATCAGAAGATGGAAAGATCTCCCATATTCATGGATCAGTAGATTAACATAGTGAAAAATAGCCATTTTTCCAAAAGCAATCTACAGATTTAATGCAATTCCCATGAAAATACCCATAATTCTTTACAGACCTTGAAAGAAAATTCCCAACTTCATATGAAAAAACAACAACAACAACAACAAAAAAAAGAACAAAATTTTCAAAACGATCCTGTACAATAACAGATCGTCAGGAGGTATCTCCATCCCTGATATCAAGCTGTATAACAGAGCAATAGTAATAAAAACTGCATGGTATTGGCATAGAAGCAGAAAGGAGAATCATTGGAAGCAAATAGAAGACCCAGAAATAAATCCACACACCTATGGATATTTCATTTTTGACAAAGAAGCCAAAACCATTCAATGGAAAAAAGACAGCATCTTCAACAAATGGTGCTGGTCCAACTGTATGTCTACATGCAGAAAAATGAAAATAGATCCATATTTTATCACCCAGCACAAAAATAAGTCCAAGTGGATCAAAGACCTCAACATAAATCCAAACACACTCAAAATATTAAAAGAAAGTGAGGAAGAACCTTTTAGAAAAGTGGGGAAGAGCCTAGAACTCATTGGCACAGGAGACAACTCCCTGAACAGAACATCAGCAGCACACACTCTAAGATAAACAATCAATAAATGGGACCTCATGAAACTGTAAAGTTTCTGTAAAGCAAAAGACATTGTCATCAGAACAAAACGACAGCCTACAGACTGGGAAAGGATCTTCACCAACCTTATATCTAACAGAAGGCTAATATCCAGAATATATAAAGAACTAAAAAAGTAAAAAAGCTACAAATCAAGTGATCCAATTAAAAAATGGGGTACGGAGCTAAACAGAGGATTCTCTGTAAAAGAACATGGAATGGCAGAGACACACTTAAAGAAATGCTCAATGTCCTTAGCCATCAGGAAGATGCAAATCAAAAGGACTCTGAGATTTCACCTTACACCCTTCAGAATGGCTAAGATAAAAAACTTAAGTGACCTAGAACTCCTGCACAGATGTAGCCCATGGCAGTTCAGTGTCCAAGTGGGTTACATAGTAATGGGTAGAGGGACTGCCTCTGACATAATCTGATTGGCCTGCTATTTGATCACCTCCCCCTGAGGGGGGAGCAGCCTTACCAGGCCATGGTAGAGGACAATGCAGCCAATTTTGATGAGAACTGATAGACTAAGATCAGAAAGGAGAGGAGAACCTCCCCTATCAGTGGACTTGGGGAGTGGCATGCATGCAGAAAGGGGAGGGAGGGTGAGATCGGGAGGGGAGGAGGGAGGGGCTTATGGGGGGATACAAAATGAATAAAGTGTAATTAATAAAAAATTAAAAAAATAACTTAAGTGACAACACATACTGGTAAGGTGGAAATCAATCTGGCACTTTCTCAGACAATTAGGAATAGTGCTTCCTCAAGATCCAGCTATACCACTCTTAGGCATTTGCTCAAGTACACAACAAAGATATTTGTTCAACCGTGTTCATAGCAGCTTTATTCATAATAGCCAGAACCTGGAAACAACCCAGATGTACCTCAATGGAGGAATGGATACAGAAATTGTGGTACTTTTACACAATAAAATACTGCTCAGCAATTAAAAACAAGGAAATCATGAAATTTGCAGGCAAAAAGTGGGATCTAGAAAAGATCATCCTGAGTGAGGTATCCCAGAAGCAGAAAGTCATGCATGGTATGTACTGACTTATAAGTGGATACTAGACCTAAAAGATAGGATAAACTTACTAAAATCTGTACACCTTAAGAAGCTAAACAAGGGTAAGATGATCAATCCTCACTTAAAAGATAAATGGGATGGACATTGGAAGTAGGAGAAAACAAGAAACAAGACATTAACCTACCATAAAGGGTCTCTGAAAGATTCTACATAGCAGTGTATCAAAGCAGATGCTAAGACTCATACAAAGGAGATACTGAGACTCATAACCTAACTTTGGGCAGAGTGCAGGGAATCATATCAAAGAAAGGGAGTTAGTAAGACCTGGAGAAGACAGGAGCTCCACAAGGACCAAATATATCTGGGCACAGGAGTCTTTTCTGAGACTGATTCTCAACCCAAGGACCATGCATGGAGATAACCTAGAAGTCCTGCTCATATGAAACCCATGGCAGCTTAGAATGCAAGTAGGTACCCTAGTAAGGGGAACAGGGACTGTCTCTGTCATGAACTCAGTGGCTGTCTCTTTGCCCTTTCCACTCCCCCCCTCCGAGGGAAGTTCAGCCTTGCCAGGCCACAGAGGAGGACATTGCAGCCAGTCATGATGAGACTTGACAAGCTAGGGTCAGAGGGAATGGAGGAGGACCTCCCCTATCAGTGGACTTAGGGAGAGGCAATGGAAGAGATGAAGGAGGGGGGTGGAATTAGGAGGGAATGAGGGAGGGGGCTACATCTGGGATACAAAGTAAATAAACTGTAATGAATAAAAAATGATTAAAATCAATCAATCAATCAATAAATAAATAAATAAATTAACAGAGAAAATAATTTCACTTAAGGACCATTTATCTTTATATGCATAATTAACCTAGTTCAAAATAACTCACTAAAAGTATAACAGTGTCTGTGAGGCCTGTAGCATCTAAAGCCAGACAAAATTCCAGCAAGAATCAGAGAAGCTGGCAGGAGGTTACCCCTTGCTGATCAACTATTGGCAATTGATAGCTGCTGGAAAATGTCACTTAATTTAAGAGTGTGACCACTCATAGGGTGATTAAGGTCATGATCTTATACTCAAGAGCTTTGGGGAAGCATGAGTTGGAACCAAGGCATTTTCTTTTAAAGAGAACATAAAGTTGGATGGTTACCTCTGAATAACTTTGGAGGCAGAGAACTCTTAGTCAAATGGTAGCCTCTGTAGATATCTGCTGCACGATTCACTGTTGTAGAGATAGAGTACTTCATACTTCCACTGAAATCCTTAGAAACCACAGTCTCATCCCTTTTGCAAGGAATGTAAAGCTGAAAAAGGATTGTAAACTTTGGGCAGAAGACTGCTTATAGAGATATCAATGGACACAAGATTACCTATATAGATATCAATGGACATAGGACTGCCTATACAGATATCAACAGACACAGGAAGACCTACAGAGGTATCACTGAACACATGACCACCTACACAGATCTCAGCAAACACAGCCTTACAGATATCAATGGACATACAGCCACCTACACAGATATCAATGGACACAGAACTGCTTGTATGATATCAATAAATACAGGACCATGTGTACTGATATCAATGGGCACAGGACCACATGCACAGATATCAATGGATGCAAGACCACCTGTAAAATACCAGTGGACACAGGATGGCCTGTATAGATATCAGTGGACACAGCAACTTCTGCGCAGATATCACTGCTGTGATTGCTTCTTCCACATCAAGTGCACTTGGGAAAGACTCCTTAGTAGAATGTTAGCCACACAAACATATTAACTGAGGAGTCTCAGGATGTTTAAAGAATTACCAAATCCGTGGACAACAAAGCTAAATGCGGCTTCAGAATGCCCAAGCATGAAAACAAATGGAGCTACAATGAAGTGAAAGTATCTCATGCATGCATCTGGCACTCGTTCAGTATAGACTCAGAAGTTACATAATAAGCCATGGGAAGCACAACAGTCTACAAACTCCATTCATCGTTTTTCTGCCTTCAACTCTGTATCCACCAGGCAGGCACCAAAAATAATTTGTGGTTTCTTATTAGGTCATAGTGGAATAAAGCTGGAAGTCAATAACAAGAGAAAAGAGCCAACCTATATACAAATCTTTGAAGACCAAATCAGCACTAGTTCATATAAAACATTGAGTTAAGACATCCTTAGAATTAAATGAAAATGGAAGCACAACTCAACAAAATCCTTTGCATAAAACAAAACAGTTTTAAAAGAAAATTTATAGCTGCAAGTGCTAAGACTGAAATGTTTGACAGACTTCACACAAATAATGATGTACCCAGAGGTCTTAATAAGAAAAAAATGAAGTAATGGAAAGAAAGAAAGAGAGAAAGAAAGAAAGAAGAGAAAGAAAGAAGGAAGGTCAACGAAGAAATTAATTCAGTAGCGTCTAAAATAAAAATACAAAAAAATCAATAAAATAAAAAAAATCTTTAAACATAAACAATATTAGCAAACCTCTAGCCAAACTAACCAAGGGAAGAGAAAATTTGAATCAATAAAATTAAAGTTGAAAGGAAGTACTTTATAATCGATTTTATAAAAAAAGCACTTTAAAAAAGTTTTATTTATTTTTATGTGCATTGGTGTTTTGCCTGCATGCATGTCATTGTGAGTGGCCAGATCCCATGGAAATGGAGTTACAGATAGCTACCATATAGGTGCTGGTAAGTGAACCTGAATCCTTTAGAAGAGTAGCCAGTGCTAATAACTAGTGAGCCATATCGCCAAACCCCCCCTTTTAAAGCTTTATGAATTTATTTTATGTACATTTGTAGTTTGTCTGCATGTGCACCTGCATGCAAAAAGAGGGCATCAGATTGCATTATAGATGGTTGCGAGCCACCATGTGATTGTTAGGAATTGAACACAGGAACTCTGGAAGAGTAGCCAATATTCTTAACTACTGAGCCATCTCTCCAGTCCTTTGATTTTGATAAAATACAAAGAGTCATTACAAAATATGTGGAGAACCTTTATTTATAAAATCCTTGACAGATCAGAGATCCAAGGTGGCGGTGCAGGATATCTGAACAGCAGCTCAGCAGTGAGAGCAGACTGACCAATAGGCTGTACTGTGGACCGCAAAATCCTAACGTCTGTGTTTCTCAGGTGAGAGGAGAACCCAAAGGGAAATGCAAAGGTCCATCTTCAAGTCAGGCCACCCGGCTAATACCTTGAAAAATTCTCAGGCTACTGTCTGGCACTGCCACAATCTTAGGCCACCTACTCTAGCCCACTGTCTGTGGTTACCTTCCTGATACCTGCAGCTCTAGGCTCTGATGTTGCCTGATCATTCTCACTGGACTTGGGGGTGAGGCTCCAAACCCAGGCACCCATTCTCACCATTCTGTGAACACTTTCCTGGTTGCAACAGCTAGTGGCACTCACTCTCTCCATCCTGTGATGTGGATAACTTCTCTTATGGGGGTGAAGGGCTCCATTCTGCCTGCTCCCCAGCTGCCTGGCCCACCTAGATCAGAAACAGCCAGCCCAGCAAAAAGAGTGAATCCAGCGGGGCTGAGCTAGTCTCACTGTACAGCATTTCAAAGAAGCTTGTGGGACATTGGAACAGCTCCAGACTTAGAGATCTTTCTGCTTGATCCCCAGCTGCTTGGCCTACCGGGTCACAAACTGTGAGCCAGCAGAGAGTGAACTCACCAGACCACCATCCATTCCTTAGCCTCAGATGAATCTCCAGCACCCATTCTTGAGCCCCTGGATATCACTCTCAACTTCCTGTAGACTACTCCAGACTCCATTGACAGATGGACCCAGACTGCAGTACAGGCTCCAAGAAGAAACAGCCAAGGCTGTGGACAACCAGAAGGGTAGAGGCTAGCATGAGAATACAAACAACTAAAACCAGGACATCATGGCTTCACCATAATCCCTCAAAAATCAATGGATATTCTAGTGCAGCTGAAACACAGGAAAATGATCTTAAAGCTATGATTATGTGATTGTTAGAGGCACATAAAAAGGAAATAAACAAACAGATAGAGGCCATCATGGACAGACAGGAATCCACAATCAAACAGGTGAAGGAAATGAATAAATTCTTTCAATAGATTAAAACAATTAGAATCAATAAAGAAAGCACAAACAGAGAAAATTCTGAAGTTGGAGAACTAAAGGTAAGCATCAACAGAATACAAGAGACAGAAGAGAGAATCTAAGGAGATGATAAAATTGCAGAAATCAATACATCTCTCAAAGAAAACATAAAAATGAAAAAATTCCAAATACAAAACATACAAGAAATCAAGTACACAATGAAAAGATAAAACCTAAAAATAATAGGAATAAGCAAAAAAGAAGATTGTAGGTTCCAAGGTCCAGAAAGTATTTTCAATAAAATTATAGAAGAAAATGTTCATACCCTTAAGAAAGAGATGCCATACAAGAGGCCTACAGAACACCCAATAAATTAGACCAGAAAAGAAAATCCTCCTGCCACATAATAATCAAAACAGTAAGTGTACAGAACAAAGAAAAAATACTAAAAGCTACAAGAGAAAAAGGCCAAGTAACATATAATGGCAAACCCATTAGAATCACACCTGACTTCTTAACAGAGACTATGAAAGCCAGAAGGGCCTGGACAGATATCATGCAGACACTAAGAGAACACAGATGTCAGCCCAGGCTACTATACCCAGCAAAACTCTCAGTCCTCATAGACGGAGAAAACAAGATATTCAATGACAAAAACAAATTTCAACAATACCTACAAACAAATCCAGCATTACAGAAGACACTAGAAGGGAAAATACAACCTAAGAAAACTAGCTACATTCAAGAAAACACAGGAAATAATTAACCTTACTACAGTAAAACAAAAAGCAACCAAGCACACAACCGTATGACCACAGCCAACATCAAATTCAAAGGATCTAACAGCCACTGGTCATTAATCTCTCTCAATATCAATGGACTTAATTCTCCAATAAAAAGACTCAGACTAACAGAATGGATGTGTAAACAAAACCCAGCAATCTATTGTATACAAGAAACACACCTAAGTCACAAAGATAGACATTACCTGAGGGTAAAGGGATGGAAGACAGCTTTCCAAGCAAATGGATGCAAGAAGCAAGCAGGAGTAGCCATTCTAATATCTGATAAAATACACTTTCAACCAAAATTAATCAAAAGAGATGGGGAATGACACTTCATACTCATCAAGGAAAAATTCCACCAAAAAGACATCCCAATCCTGAACATCTATGCCCCAAATACAAGGGCACACACATTTGTGAAAGAAACATTGATAAAACTTAAACCACACATAGATCCACACACACTAATAGTGGGAGACTTCAACACCCCACTCTCAACAAAGGACATGTCAACTAAACAGAAATTAAACAAAGAAACAATATCTCTAACAGAGGTCATGAATCAAATGGACCTAACAGACATTTACAGAACCTTACACCCAAACACAAAAGAATTTACCTTCTTCTCAGCACCTCATGGAACCTTCTCCAAAATAGACCACATAGTTGGTCACAAAGCAAGCCTTAAAAGATACAAGAAGATTGAAATAATCCCTTGTATCTTGTCTGATCACCCTGGAAAAAAGCTAGACCTCAATAACAACAGAAATAGCAAAAAGCCTACACATATATGGAAACTGAACAACTTGATACTAAATGACAGCTGGGTTAGGAAAGAAATAAAGAAAGAAATTAAAGTTTTCCTAGAACTCAATGAGAATGAAGACACAACATACCCAAACTTGTGGGACACAATGAAGGCAGTGCTAAGAGGAAAGATCATAGCACTAAGTGCCTTTAAGAAGAAATTTGAGACAGCTCATTCAAGCAACTTAATGGCCCACTTAAAAACCCTAGAAAAAGAAGAAGCAGACACACCAAAAAGGAGTAGATGGCTGGAAATAATCAAACTCAGGGCTGAAATCAATCAATTAGAAACAAATAAAACAATTCAAAGAATCAATGAAACCAAGAGCTCGTTCTTTGAGAAAATCAACAAGATCGACAAACCCTTAGCCAAGCTAACTAAAAGACAGAGAGACATCATCCAAATCAACAAAATCAGAAATGAAGAGGGGGACATAACTACAGACACTGAGGAAATCCAAACAATCATTAGGACTTACTTCAAAAGTCTATATGCCACAAAATTTGAAAATCTAAATGAAATGGACAATTTTCTTGATCGATTCCACTTACCAAAGCTAAATCAGGATCAGGTAAATCAATTAAATAGTCCTATATCCCCCAAGGAAATAGAAGCAGTCATCGAAAGTCTCCAATCCAAAAAAAGCCCAGGACCTGATGGTTTCAGTGCAGAATTCTATCAGACATTCAAAAAAGAGCTAACTCCACTTCTCTTCAAACTATTCCACAATATAGAAACAGAAGGAACATTACCAAACTCATTCTATGAAGCCACAGTCATCTTGGTACCTAAACCTCACAAAGATCCAACAAAAAAAAGAGAACTCCAGGCCAATCTCCCTTATGAACACTGATGCAAAAATACTCAACAAAATACTCAGAAACAGAATACAAGAACCCATCAAAGATATCATCCACCATGACCAAGTAGGCTTCATCTCAGGTATGCAGGGGTGGTTCAATATATGGAAATCCAACAATGTGATCCACCATATTAACAAACTGAAAGAAAAAAAAAACACATAATAATCTCCCTAGATGCTGAAAAAGCATTTGACAAAATCCAACATCCATTCATGTTTAAAGTACTGGAGAGATCAGGGATACAAGGCTCATATCTAAACATAGTAAAGGCGATATGCAGCAAGCCTATAGCCAACATCAAACTGAGCAGAGAGAAACTTAAAGCAATCCCACTGAAATCAGGGACAAGACAAGGCTGCCCACTCTCTCCATATCTCTTCAACATAGTGCTGGAAGTCCTTGCTAGAGCAATAAGACAGTTGAAGGAGATCAAGAGGATACAAATTGGAAACGAAGAAGTAAAATTATCACTTTTTGCAGATGATATGATAGTATACATGAGTGACCCCAAAAAATCTACCAGGGAACTCCTGCAGCTGATAAACACCTTCAGCAAAGTGGCTGGATAAAAAATTAACTCAAAAAAAAATCAGTATCCCTCCTGTATACAAAAGACAAAAGGGATGAGAACGAAATTAGGGAAACAACACCCTTCACAATAGCCACAAATGACATAAGGTACCTCGGAGGAACACTAACCAAGGAAGTCAAAGACTTGTATGAAAAAAATTTCAAGTCTCTGAAGAAAGAATTAGAAGAAGATATCAGAAGATGGAAAGATCTCCCATGCAAATGGCTTGGCAGGATTAACATAGTAAAAATGGCCATCTTACCAAAAGCAATTTACAGATTCAATGCAATTCCCATCAAATTACCAACACAATTCTTTACAGACCTGGAAAGAAAAATTCTCAACTTCATATGGAATAACAAGAAACCCAGAATTGCTAAAACAATCCTCTACAATAAAAGATCTTCTGGAGGTATCTCCATCCCTGATCTTAAGTTGTCCTATAGAGCAACAGTTTTAAAAAAAAGTTTCTATGCATGGTACTGGCATAGAAACAGAATGGTGGATCAATGGAACCGAACAGAGGACCCAGAAATAAACCCACACACTTATGGACACCTGATCCTTGACAAAGATGCCAAAACCATACAATGGAACAAAGATAGCATCTTCAACAAATGGTGCTGGTCCAACTGGATGTCTACATGTAGAAAAATGAAAATAGATCCATACTTATCACCCTGCACAAAACTGAAGTCCAAGTGGATCAAAGACCTCAACATAAAACCAGACACATTAAATCGGCTAGAAAAAAAGTGGGGAATACTCTAGAACTCATTGGCACAGGAGAAAACTTCCTGAACAGAACACCAACAGCACAGGCTCTAAGAGCAACAATCAATAAATGGGACCTCATGAAACTGAAAAGCTTCTGTAAAGCAAAGGACACCATCATCAAAACAAAACGACTGCCTATAGATTAGGAAAGAATCTTCACCAACCCTTTATCTGACAGAGGACTCATATCCAGTATATATAAAGAACTAAACAAGCTGAAAAGCAATAAACCAAGTAATCCACTTAAAAAATGGGGCACAGAGCTAAACAGATAATTCTCAATAGAGGAATATCAAATGGCAGAGAAGCACTTAAAGAAATGCTCAACCTCATTAGCCATTAGGGAAATGGAAATCAAAACAACCCTGAGATTTCACCTTACAACCATGAGAATGGCCAAGATGAAAAACTCAAGGGACAACACATGCTGGAGAGGTTGTGGAGAAAGGGGAACCCTCCTCCACTGCTGGTGGGAATGTAAACTTGTACAACCACTCTGGAAGTCAATCTGGTGCTTTCTCAGACAACTAGGAATAGCGCTTCCTCAAGATCCAGCCATACCACTCCTAGGCATATACCCAAAAGAGGCTCAAGTACACGAAAAGGACATTTGCTCAACCATGATTGTAGCAGCTTTATTTGTAATAGCCAGAAGCTGGAAACAACCCTGATGCCCCTCAACTGAAGAATGGATGCAGAAATTGTGGTACATCCATACAATGGAATATTACTCAGCAATGAAAAATAAGGAAATCATGAAATTTTCAGGTAAATGGTGGGACCTGAAAAGGATCATCCTGAGTGAGTTATCCCAGAAACAAAAAGACACACACGGTATATACTCACTCATATAGACATACAACATAGGACAAACCCACTAAAATCTATGCATCTAAAGAAACTAAGCAAGAGAGAGGACCCTAACTAAAATGTTCAATTCCCATCCTTAAAGGCAAAGAGGATGGACATCAGAAGAAGAAGAAAACAGGAAACAACCTAGGAATCTGCTACAGAGGGCCTCTGAAAACCAGAAGAAGAAAACAGGAAACAAACTAGAAACCTACCACAGAGGGCCTCTGAAAGCCTCTGCCCTGCTGACTATCAAAGCAGATGCTGAGCCTGATGGCCAACTGTTGGGCAGAGTGAATGGAATTTTATGTAAGAAGTGGGAAATAGTAAGAGCTGGAGAGGACAGGAATTCCACAAGGAGAGCAAGAGAACAAGAAAATTTGAACATAGGGAACTTCCCAGAGACTCATACTCCAACCAAGGACTATTCATGGAGATAACCTTGAACCCCTTCACAGATGTAGCCCATGGCAGGTCAGTGTCCAAGTGGGTTACCTAGTAATGGGAAGAGGGACTGCCTCTGACATAATCTGATTGGCCTGCTCTATGATCACCTCACCCTGAGGGGGGAGCAGCCCTACCAGGCCACAGAAGAGGACAATGCAGCCACTTTTGATGAGAACTGATAGACTAAGAGCAGAAAGGAGAGGAAAACCTCACCTATCAGTGGACTTGGGGAGGGGCATGCATGCAGAAAGTGGAGGGAGGGTGGGATCGGGTGGGGAGGAGGGAGGGGCTTATGGGGGAATACAAAATTGAATAAAGTGTAATTAATAAGAAAAAAAGAAAGAGATGCCCTTAAGCATACAAGAGGCCTGCAGAACACCAAATAGACCGTATTAGAAAAGAAATTCCTACCACCACATAATAATCAAAACACTAAATCCACAGGACAAAGAAAAAACATTAAAAGCAGCAAGGGAAAAGGGCCAAGTAACATATAATGGCAGACAATTCAAAATCACACCATACATCTCAACAGAGACTATAAAAGTCAGAAGGGCCTGAGCAGATATCATACAGACAGTAAGAGACCACAGATGCCAACCCAGACTACTATACCCAACAAAACTTTCAATCAACATACATAGGGAAAACAAAATATTCCACAACATAACTAAACAAGCCCTACAGAAGATATTAGTAGGTAAACTACAACCCTAAGAGATCAACTACAGCCAAGAAAACACAGGATAAGGGTAACTTCACCAAAAAAGCAAAAGAAAACAGGAACACAAACACACAATCACCACCAACTCCACAATTAAAGGAACTAACATTCATTGGACTCAACTCTTCAATACAATAACAGAGACCAGCAGAATGGTTGCAAAAACAGGATTCAACATTCTGCTGCATTCTAGAAGCATACCTCTGCAACAAAGATAGACACTGCCTCAGAAAAAAAGACCAGAAAAAAGCGAATGGACCCATGAAACAAGCTGGAATAGCCATCCTAATATGTAATAAAATTGATTTTCAACCAAAATTAATCAAGAGATGGGAAAGGACACTTCAGTCTCATCAACGGAAAGCTACACCAAGAGGACAGCACAATGCTGAACATCCATGTCCCAAACACAAGAGATCCTGCATTTGTAAAAGAAACATTATTAAAGCTTAAATCACACATTGATCCTAACACCTTAGGAGTCTTCAACACCCCACTCACCAAGGAACAAATCACAGAGACAGAAGCTAATTAGAGAAATAATGACACAGAGTTCTTAAATCAAATGGACCTAACAGACATCTACAGAACTTTTCACCCAGACACAAGAGTACACCTTCTTTTCAGCACCTCATGGAACTTGTCCAAAATTGAGGATATAGTCAGGTACAAAGCAAGTTTCAACAGAGACAAGAAGTTCGAAACAATCCCTTGTATCATATCAGGTCAACTTGGTCTAAAACTAGAACTCAACAATAACAGAAATAGCAAAAAGCCTACACATGCATGGAAACTGAACAAATCTCCTCAACAATAGCTGGGTCAGGGAAGAAATAAAGAAATTAAAGATTTCCTAGGATTCCTAGAATTCAACTTACCCAAAATTATGGGACACAATGAAAGCGATGCAAAGTGGAACTTAGTTTATAACACTACATGCCTTCATAAAGAAATTTGAAACCTCTCATACAAGCAACTTAACTGCAGACCTGAAAGCAATAGAAAAAAAAAGAAAAGAAAGAAAGAAGCAGACCCATCCAAGAGGAGTAGATGGTTGGAAATAATCAAACTTAGAGCTGAAATCAATAAATTAGAAACAGAAGAAACATTACCAAACTCAGTCTATGTGGCAACAGTCAAATTTATACCTAAACTACAGAGAGACCCAACAAAGAAAGAGAATTTCAGACCAATCTGAGCCAGGCACTTATTGTCAACGAGAATAAGGGAAATAAACAGGTACATCCCAGTACTCCTGACCCAACCGTTATGTGCCTCCATTGCAGAGGGGTCCTAGAGAACAGGTGAAAGGATGCTTATTTTAGTCTTTGATTCAGCTGATCTGATACAGTTTCCAAATTTGTGACTGAGAATCATTGCGCTTCAGATGTTTATTACTTATATAACTGGCATGTGCATGAGAACAGAATATTTCTCTTAAGCACATATAAAGATTTTTATAGGGTACAAGGAAAAAAAGGTTTTGTAACAGGGAGTAAGTTGGAAAGAAACTTCATAGATGGTGCTTCATGGTTTAACCAAAGGGAGATGCTCCCTGATGCTCTCATCTTCCTGTCCTGATATGGGGCTTGAAAAGAAGATGGGGGAAGGGTGGTGAGGCTTTCAAGCAGGTAGTGGTCACATGCCCAAATGTGGAACCACTTTCCTTATCCTAATTCATTGCAATAGTTCTTGATGCCTTTTCTGTCAGTTAACGCACAGGAACCTCTTTTAGACAGGAAAGTCCATGCCCATGCAAATTGCATGAAAAGACACCTGCCTTCTACATTCAAGGATCAAAAGCCAACTGGATATCTCAGAACACTGGAAGATTGACTAGACATTGATAATCTCATCTAGGCAGAGATAAAATTCATTTTGGGTATGTGAGAGGTGGTGGTTCATGTACAATGCTCCAGAAATGGAAACAACAACAAGAAAAACAAATAAGCAAAGAAAAACAGAGAACAGTATCTGCTGCAGAGCCCTAACCAAGTCCTTTGTACAGTATGATTTTGGTTATATTCTTAGGCACCTATCTTCCTTGATTTTACAACTCTGTAATTTTGATTTGCAGGTTTCCATATGTCCTGAAACCAGAGACAATCTTCCCAGGGATGGTTTTTCCAGCTTAAATTACAGAAAATCAGTTGCTGTTGTTTCCAATAAATAGTCCTGGTAATAGACACACACACACACACACACACACACACACACACACACACACGTGTGCACATTTCATGTATGCTCATACATGCACACACAGAGCGAGAGAAAGAGGGAGTGTACACATGCTTACTCACATAAACACATACTCTGAAAATAATTAATATGGGGGTAGAGCCAAGATGGAGACTAGCACACACATTTCTGAGCTGTGGAATGGCTGAACGCTGAGTTGGTGAGTGGAAGGACATGTGAAGCCAGGAAAACAATGGTGAGGCTTTCTAAACAACAGGGATCATCACATGAGGTGAGAACATTGGTCTCGGTTCACCTGTGGACTTGTTTGGGGAAGGAGAGAAATGATCCTTTGATCTCACTGCACTTCCCTTTCTCAGGCAACCCTCCTCCTCCTCTGCACAGCCAGCTCACTGAGATTCTCAGCTCAGAGCTCAGCTCAGAACTCACTGTCTGGGGACTGCAATGGCTGAGGTGGGGCTCCTAGTCCCTTAGTGGCAACTGCCAGATGTACCTGTCTTGGAGTCCCAGATCTGGGACACCATCCCTCAAAGGTCCCAAGTTTGCTAGTGGCCATACTGACTCTGTAGGGTCTCTCAGCCACTGACTGTATGGCCCACCCAAGCCCTCGGTGATAGATAATATGGTATATACCCACCAAAGCCCAGCAGACCCACCATATAAGCTAGGCACACAAGGTGCTGGGCCTCCCAGGCCTGGAGAGCACAGTGGAGGGCCCCCAGGACTTCCCAGAAGGCATCTGGACCAGCATCCCAGTCTCTAGCTGCAGCTGGACTTCCTAACCTGGTGGCTGCAGGAGGACTGACTTGCCAGGCAGAGCAAGTCAGTCCTCCTGCATAAGACTAAGCAGGGCCAAACAAGAGAGCAGAGAGCCCGGATATACCGTTCCTTAATGATGTGACCTGCTTGGGAGTGAGTGTGCCCTTGAGTGTCTGCAGAGCCTCAGATCCAAGGTCCTTCTAAAATAAAAGCCAGGCATCAGAGCCCTCCCACCCACATACTCACTGTGGGAAACAGAAGGTCACTTGGGACATTGAAGCCCCTGCTCTGCAGGTCGAACTGAGGAGTTAAGGTAGATAACGCTGGAAATTGTGCTTTGACTATCACCAGCACTTGCTACATATACAGTGCATGCACAAGTCACCCCCTAGAAGCCTGCAAGGCAGAGCCACTCCCACACACTCAAGGGTTCAACATTATCACTTTGTCCTTTGAGACACACTTACACACACACACACACAAACTCATTCGTGCACGTGCCTGCACTTGCCCTTTTGTGCTGTGTACTTTCCTCCCACAGGTACAGCTAGTGCACCAAAGCGCAGGCTGAGGCCACATTACCTCTCTCAGCTTCCTGAAGAACTCCAGATGCCAGAGAGAGACAGTACCAGTTTGAACTGAAGAATCCAGAAACAAACAGGGAAGGTCCCAGATTAGCCAATGGCCAGGAGTAGGAGAAAGAACACATAGAACATAAATCAGGACATCATGGCTTCACCAGCAACCCCCAAATTGATGGATACTCCAATTCATTAAAGCACAGGAAAATGACTTTAAAGCCATGCTTACCTGCTTATTTGAGGCTCATAAAGAAGAAACAAACAATTCCTCAGAGCAATAGCCATGCAAATTCAGACAGGTGAAGAGGAAATGAACGAACCTATCAAAGATTTGGCCAGTCAATTGAAGGCAAAGAAAGAGGAAATGAACAAAATTCTTAAAGAAAGACAAGGAAATATATTCAAACAAATAGAGGCACAAGTAGAGATACAATTAGTGGCATATCCAGAGCAAATGAACAAAAAAAATAGAGACCATCTTAAAGAGACAGGAATCCACATTCAAACAGATGAAGGAAATGGTGCAAGGCATGAAAACAGAATTAGAATCAATAAAGAAAACACAAACAGAGAAAACCCTTGAGCTGTAGAACTTAGAGAAAAGATCAAAGGTAAGCATCACCAACAGAATACAAGAGATGGAAGAGAGAATCTCTGGAGCTGAATATACATTCACAGAAATTGATACTTCTCTCAAAGAAAAAGTAAAATCAGAAAAGTCCCGAACTCAAAATATCCAAGAAATCAAGGACGCCATGAAAAGATGAAATCTAAGAATAATAGGAATAGAGGAAAAAGAAGACTCCAGGCTCCAAGATCCAGAAAATATTTTCAAGAAAATCATAGAAGAAAATTTTCCCAACTTAAAGAAAGCCATGTCCATAAATATACAAGAGGCCTACAGAACACCAAATAGACTAGACCAGAAAAGAAACACATCACATCACATAAAAGTCAAAACACTAAATCTATAGCACAGAGAAAAGATATTAAAAGCAGAAATGGAAAAAAGCCAAGTAACATATGAAGGCAGACCCATCAGAATCACATTGGACTTCCCATCAGAAAGTATGAAAGACAGAAGAGCCTGGGCATGTGTCATGCAGACTCTAAGAGACCACAAATGTTAATCCAGACTACTATACCCTGCAAAACTTTCAATCAACATAGATGGAGAAAACAAAATATTCCGTGACAAGACTAAATTTATGCAATATCTATACAGCAAACCAGGCCTACAGAAGATACTAGAAGGAAAACTCCAATCCAATGAAAACAATTTCACCCAAGAAAATATAGCATACAGATAATATCCCAAGAAAAATTAAAAGAAAACAAACAATGAAACACAGTAAGACCACCAACTCCAGTATAAAAGCAACTAATGTTCATTGGTCACTATTACTTATGAACAACAATGGACTCAACTCTCCAACAAAAAGACACAGACTAACAGAATGGGTGCGGAAACAGGATGCAACATTCTGCTGCATCCAAGAAACGCACCTCTGTAACAAAGATAAACACTACCTCAGAGTAAAGGGCTGGAAAAATGTCTTTCAATCAAACAGACCCTGAAAACAAGCTGGGGTAGCTATCTTAATATCTAATAAATTATCTTTTCAACCAAAATTAATCAAAAAAGTTGGGGAGGGACACACATACTCATCAAAGGAAAAATCCACTAAGAGGACATCACAGTTTTGAACATTTATGCCCAAAATACAAGAACGCCTACATTCAGAAATGAAACATTAATAAAACTTAAATCACACATTGATCCCAACACCTTAATAGTTTGAGACTTCATCACCCCACTTTCACCAAGGGACAGATCATCTGGACAGAAGCCTAATGAGGAAATAAAGGCACTTACAGAGGTAATAAATCAAATGGACCTAATAGATGTCTACAGAACTTTCCACCCAAACTCAAACGACTATACGTTCTTTTCAGCAACTCATGGAACCTTCTCCAAAATAGACCTTATAGTTGGTCACAAAGCAAGCCTCAAGAGATACAAGAAGATTGAAATAATCCCCTGTATTCTATCTGACCACCATGGATTAAAGCTGGACCTCAACAACACTGGAAATAGCAAAAAGCCTACAAGCACATGGAAACTGAACAACTTGCTGCTCAATGATAGCTGGGTTAAGGAAGACATAAAGAAAGAAATTAAAGACTTCATAGAATTCAATAAAAATGAAGGTACAACATACCCTAATTTATGGGACACAATGAAAGCAGTGCTCAGAGGAAAATTCTAACACCAGGTGCCTTCAAGAAGAAATTTGTGACATCTCATACAAGCAACTTAATGGCCTAACTGAAAACCCTAGAAAAACAAGAAGCAAATACACCCAAGAAGAGCAGACAGTTGGAAATAATCAAACTCAGGGTGTAAATCAATCATTTAGAAACAAATAAAATGATTCAAAGAATCAATAAAACCAAGAGCTGGTTCTTTGAGAAAATCAACAGGATAGACAAACCTTTAGCCAAATTAACTCAAATGCAGAGAAAACTATCCAAATCAGCAAAATCAGAAATGAAAAGGGGGACATAACTACAGACACTGAGGAAATCCAAACAGTCATTAGGTCACACTACAAAAGCCTATATACCACAAAATTAAAAAATCTAAAAGAAATGGACAATTTTTTTGACAGATTCCATCCACCAAAATTAAGTCAAGATCAGGTAGAAAGATTGAATAGTCCTTTATCTCCCAAGGAAATAGGAGCAGTCATCAACAGGCTCCATTCCAAAAAAGCTCTGGGCCAGATGGATTCAGCACAGAATTCTACCAGACTTTCAAAGAAGTGCTAACTCCAATTCTCCTCAAACTATTCCACAAAATAGAAGCAGAAGGAACATTACCAAACTCATTCTGTGAAACCACAGTCACCTTCATACCTAAACCACACAAAGACCCAACAAAAAAAAGAGAACTTCAGACCTCTCTCTCTTATGAACATTGATGCAAAATACTCATTAAAATACTTACAAACCGAATCCAAGAACACATCAAAGATATCATCCACCATGACCATGTAGGCTTCATCTCAGGCATGCAAGGGTGGTTCAGTATACAGTAATCCATCAATGTAAACCACCCTATAAACAAACTGAAGGAGAAAAAACACATGATCTTCTTCTTAGACACTAAATGTATTTGACAAAGTCCAACACCCATTCATGTTTAAAGTTTTGGAGAGATCAGGGATACAAGGCACATATCTAAACATAGTAAAGGCAATCTACAGCAAGCCTATAGCCAACATCGAACCCAATGGAGAGAAACTTAAATCAATCCCACTGAAGTCAAGGTTTCCCATTCTCTCCTTATCTCTTGAATTCCTAGCCAGAGCAATAAGACAAGTAAAGTAGATAAAGGGGATACAAATCGGAAAGGAAGGAGTCAAAGTGTCACTATTCGCAAATGATATGATAGTATACATGAGTGACCCCAAAAATTCAACCAGAGAACTCCTTCAGCTGATAAACACCTTCAGCAAAGTGGCAGGATACAAAATCAACTCAAAAAAATCAGAAGCCCTCCTGTATACCAAAGACAAAAGGGCCGAGAAAGAAATCTGGGAAACAACACTCTTCACAACAGCCACTAATAACATTAAGTACCTTGGGATGACACTAACCAAGAAAGTGAAAGACAGGTTTGAGAATAGCTTCAAGTCTCTAAAGAAAGAAATTGAAAAAGATATCAGAAGATGGAAAGATCTCCCATGCTCATGGATAGGTAGGATTAACATAGTGAAAATGGCCATCCTGCCAAAAGCAATCTACAGATTCAATGCAATTCCCATCAAAATACCAATACAATTCTTTACAGACCTTGAAAAAATATCTCAGCTCCTTATGGAGAAATAAAAAAAAACCCAGAATCTCCAAAACAATCCTGTACAACAACAGATCATCTGGAGGTATCTCCATCCCCAATCTCAAGCTGTACTGAAAAGCAATAGTAATAAAAACTGCATGGTATTGGCATAGAAACAGAAAAGAGGATCAATTGAACCGAATAGAAGACCCAGAAATAAACCCACACACCTATGAATACTTGATTTTTGACAAAGAAGCCAAAACCATTCAATGGAAAAAAGACAGCATCTTCAACAAATGGTGCTGGTCCAACTGGATGTCTACATGCAGAAAAATGAACATAGATCCATATTTATCACCCTGCACAAAACTAAAGTCCAAGTGGATCAAAGACCTCAACATAAAACCAGATACTCTAAGTCGGTTAGAAAAAAAATTGGGGAAGATCCTAGAACCCATTGGCACAGGAGACAACTTCCTGAACAGAACACCAACAGCACAGGCTCTAAAAGCAACAATCAATAAATGGGACCTCATGAAACTGAAAAGCTTCTGTAACGCAAAGGACACTGTCATCAGAACAAAACAAATGCCTACAGTTTGGGAAAGAATCTTCACCAACCCTTTATCTGACAGAGGACAAATATCCAGTTTATACAAACAACTAAAGAAGCTGAAAAGCAACAAACCAAGTAATCCAATTAAAAAATGGGGAACAGAGCTAAACAGAGAATTCTTGATAGAGGAATATCAATGGCAGAGAAACATTTAAAGAGATGCTCAACTAATGGTCATTAACCATTAGGAAAATGCAAATCAAAACGACCCATCAGAATGGCCAAGATGAAAAACTCAAGTGACAACACATGCTGGAGAGGTTGTGGAGAAAGGGGAACCCTCCTCTATTGCTGGTGGGAATGTAAACTAACTGATACAATCTGGAATTCAATCTGGCGCTTTCTCAGACATTTAGGAATAGTGCTTCCTCAAGACCCAGCTATACCACTTCTAGGTATATACCCAAAATTTTCTCAAGTACACAACGAGGACATTTGCTCAACCATGTTTGTAGCAGCTTTATTTGTAATAGCCAGAACCTGGAAACGACCCAGATGTCCATCAACGGAGGAATGGATACAGAAATTGTGGTATTTTTTACACAATGGAATACTCCTCAGCAATCAAAAACAACGAAATCATGAAATTTGCAGGCAAATGGTGGGATCTAGAAAAGATCTTTCTGAGTGAAGTGTCCCAGAAGGAAAAAGACAAACATGGTAAATGCTCGCTTATATAGAGCTACAAGATATGATAAACATAATGAAATCTATACACCTAAAGAAGATAAACAAGAAAAGGGACATGGGGTAAGATGATCAATCCTTGCTTAAGAAGACAAATGGGATGTGCATTGTACGTAGGACAGGAGTTCTAACCACAGAAGGCATCTGAAAGACTCTACCTAGCAGTGTTTCAAAGCAGACACTAAGACACAAAACCAAACCTTCGTCAGAGTGCAGGGAATCATATGAAAGAAGGGGAGTTAGCATGACGTGGAAAGGTTAGGAGCTCCAGAAGGACCAAATGTATCTGGGCACAGGGGTCTTTTCTGAGACTGACATGCCACCAAGGACTATGTATGGATATAACCTAGAACCTCTGCTCAGATGTAGCCTGTGGTAGCTCAGTAACCAATTGGTTTCCCACAGTAAGGAGAACAGGGACTATTTCTGACAGGAACTCAATGGCAGGATCTTTGACCTCCCCACCCCCCAAGGGAGGAGCAGTCCTGCTAGGCCCCAGAGGAGGACATTGCAGCCAGTCTTGAAGATACCTGATAAAACAGGGTCAGATGAAAGGGGAGGAGGTCCTCCCCAATCAGTGGACTTTTCCCAATCAGTGGACTTGGAAAGGGGCAGGGAGGAGATGAGGGAGGTATTGTCAGATTGGGAGGAAATAAGGGAGCAGGATACAGCTGGGATACAGAGTTAATAAAATGTAAGTAATAATAAAAAATAAAATTAAATTAAAAAAGAGTTAATATGCTTATAAGATAGAATGGAATGAATAAATTAGGTAACTTTGGTTTTTCTCCAGGTGTCTAGTAAGTAAGAGAAATAGAAAACCGAGAACTGTAAGCCTGTAGTTTCATATTCACTGGTTATAGACACCATTGTCCTCAAAATATTTAGTAGAAAATACACAGGCGATAAAAGAAGATATAGATATCTTTAAGAATGCAAATAACTGAACAGTAAGTATTCATATCAGGGCATAGCTAAACATAAGCTATATATCTTGACCATAAAATATTGGCTTTTTAAGTAATGTGTTTGCCAGGAATAACCAGAATCTCCTCTTTAATATTCTGTTCCTTAAGTAACGCTTTATTGCTATTTGTATACAATATAAATCTTATCCTTGAGGCCACAATTACTGAAAATACTTTCTGTATTTTTATTGAATAACATGTTTACTGTGTATATGCTGTTACAGAAAATTTTATTTGTTTGAATGCAGTACATGTTTGTTGTAGCAGATTGAATTTAGTCACCAAATTTGTAGTGTAAATATTAGTTTTGTGGTGATTTTCTTGTCATAAATGATTGCTTTAACTTTATTGTCTATGTATACATATATGCCTTGAAGTTACTCCCTTGTCAAGGTCTTTGTTACAGCTTTATTCCTTTATCCTTGTGTAATTAATTTATCAGAATGAAGAAACAATAGCCTCTGAGGAGTAACAATTCCTCAAGAGGTCTCATGCTGACAAAATGGAAACACTAGCCCTGGTGCCAGCTTAAGGAGGAACTTGTAACCCAGAAAGAAATTTCACATAGTTCAGATACCCTTGTCAGATCACCTTTCTAGAAAGCCTGCAGTTAGACAGTGAGGGGTCAGTGAAGTGCAGGACCCATAACAGGACCAGTGACCAGGTATATTGCTTAGGTTTTGTTGTTATTTGTGTTTGTTTGTCAACTTGATTGAGTCATATAGAAAAAATGAGAACCTCAGTTGAGAAAAATGCCTCAATCAGAAAGGCTTGTGGGCAAGTCTATGGGGCATTTATTGATTAACAATTAATGTGAAAAGGCCCAGCCCACTGAGGGTGGTATCTTTCCTGGGGAAATATTTCTGGGTTATACAAGAATTCAATCTTTTTAGTCCTCCAGTTCCAGTCTCCTGACTCCCTCCCTCCAGACCTATATATGCTATTTTCCTTCCTTTGATAGATTTCTCTTCACCTCCACTTTGGCCTAATTGTACTTTACTCTGTACCTATAGTTATAAAGGTTATAGCATGCTTACTAAAGGCTTAAAAGCTAACATATATGTATGTGTGTATATATATATATGTGTATATGTATATATATATATATATATATATATATATATATATATATATATATATAAACACATTTCATATTTGTCTTTTGCGGTCTAGATATTTCACTTAAAATTACTTTTTTCTGACTCCATCAATTTACCTGTGAATTTCATGATTTCATTATTTTAACAGCTGAGTAATATTTCATTATCCACATATCTGTTGATGGACATCTAGGATATTCTAATTTCTGGATATTATAAATAGAGCAAAAATAAAAATGGATGTGCAAATGTCTCTAGTGTGATATAGAGTGCTTTGGATACATGCCTGAGTGGTATATCTGGATCTTGAGGTAGGACTTCCATGAGCAACCACAGGTTATCCAAAAGTAGTCTTGATGAAGATCCAGCATTGATAGTGTAGCAGAATCCAGAGGCCTTGAACCAGTCCAATGTCTTATTGCTATGAACATTCCCATGTAAAGCTCTTTGAGCAAAAACATATACTATGTGACACACTGTAATACAACACAACTTCCATCGTGGGATGGAGTTTCTTGTTTTTGTTTTTTTAATATCTATTTTAATTTTTTTTTCTTTTGAGGGAAGGTTGCAAGGGCAAATGGCAGATATGAACAAATGAGGAGTTGAGTCAGACTGCAGTTCATGATCTGAAATTCACAAAGAATCAAGAAAAAGTTTAAAAATTTTCAAAAATGCATGGAAAGATATATCTATTTTAGTATAAGAATCTTAAGGAACATGAAATTATCACAACAAGAAATGGCACTCTTTATTGCATATTGATATATAATATTAAATATAGAATGAGAAAAGCATATTGAAAGCTGCATCTCCTGTATAAAGGCAAACCATCAGAAGAATAGCTGACTTTTCAATATTAACTTTAAAATCAAACGGGGTAAAAAAGCATGATTCCAGTTCTGAAAGACTACAGCTGCCAACAAATAGCAAAGCAATCTGTTGTAACTGAAGAAAAAGAAAAAACTTCCCATGGTAAAAGCAGGCTAAAAAATAATTGCAAACACTAATCGAGGCCTGTAGAGGATACTGGAAAAAATATGAGAAAGCACATGAAACTACAGAAAAATGAGTGGAAGAATTGAGAGAAGTATTCCAGGAATGTCAAGACATGAATATGTGTTGAGATTCTAATAAATAACAGCCCAGATGCCCCTCAGTTGAAGAATGGATACAGAAATTGTAGTATATCTACACAATGGGATATTACTTAGCAATTAAAAACAAGGAAATCATGAAATTTGCAGGTAAATGGTGGGATCTGGAAAAGCTTATCTTGAGTGCGGTATCCCAAAAGCAGAAAGACACAAAGGGTATATACTCACTCATAAGTGGATATTAGACATATAATATAGGATAAACATACTAAAATCTGTACACCTAAGGAAGCTAATCAGGAAGGAGGACTCTGGCTAAGATGCTCAATCCCCATTCAGAAAGGCAAAGAGGATAGACATCGGAGGAGGGAGAAAACAGGGAATAGGACAGGAGGCTACAACAGAGGGCTTCTGAAAGGCTCTACCCTGCAGAGTATCGACGCAGATGTAGAGACTCATAGCCAAACTTTGAGCAAAGTACAGGGAATCTTATGAAAAAAGTGGAAGATAGTAAGACCTGGAGAGGACAGGAGCTCCCCAAGGACAGTGACAGATCCTAAAAGTTTGGGCGCAGGGGTCTTTTCTAAAACTGATACTCCAGCCAAGGACCACTCATGGAGATGGCCTGGAATCCCTGCACAGAGGTAGGCTATGGCAGTTTAGCATCTAAGTGGCCTCCATAGTAATGGGAACAGGGACTGTCTCTGACATGAACTGATTGGCCTGCTCTTTGATCACCTTTCCCCAAGGGAGGAGTAGCCTTACCAGGCCACAGAAGAAGACAATGCAGCCACTCCTGATGAGAACTTATAGACTAGGATCAGAGGGAAGGGGAGGAGACAGGAATAGCGCTTCCTCAAGATCCAGCTATATCACTGCCAGGCATATATCCAAAAGACGCTCAAGTATACAAAAAAATCATGAGTTTTTAAAGCCAATTGTTCATCAATAAAAGGGCTTGAAAAGTTCCTTCCCACATGCCTAAACTTAGAATATAACATGGTTTCCATAGGAAGACACTGTCCACCCGAAGAGAAAGGCTTGAGACATCGCATTTTTTTCAGACCTAGTAATGCCTAAAGAGTCAGAAGTATATAGCCTTTACTTTGAGGAAATGGCAGGAAGTAGCTGGAAGAGATATCACACCGATTCCCATAGAGCACAGGAAGAGGATTTAATGAATGTTAAGAAGGTAGACTCTTAACATACACAGTTCTAAGAAAGTTTCAGCTATGCTGAGGAAGTATCATATACAAAGGTTGCCTAATCACCAGAGAACAAACTTGGTGAATCTCCCTTAATTTTTAGTAGAAATAATCCAGTTAGGATTTAAATAGCCTAGTTTCATCACATGCTTCAGTGAGTGTTGCTGAGTAAACAGTGTATTGGTACAGTGTTCATTGGCTTTTTGTCACTGTGACAAAATACTTGAGAGAGATTAACTTGAAAGAGGAAAGGTTTATTTTGGATCATACTTTCAGAGATTTCAGCTCATTTAGTCTGTGCCCATGTTGAGGTAGCCCATCATAGGGGGAGGTGTGTGATGGAACCAAGTATATATCACGGAACTGAAAGGAAGCGAGGGAGAAGAGGGAGGTGAAGGGAGGAGAGCTGGGGTGTTAATAGCCAACAGATCTTTCCAGAGCTAGATCCTACTGACCCAATATTTTTCTACTTTGGCCTGAGCTCCATAAGTTTCTGCCATTCCAATAGAGCTGTATGCCAGAGACCAACTGTTCAACAAATAGTTTTGAGGAGATGTTTTACTCTCAAACCATAATGGTACTTGTTAAACATGACCATTTAGCTCCTCATGTTGTATTATTTTTACCAAAATTAGGAATAAAGCATCAGTCTTCCACAGGCCTGCCTCTAAAACCCATGCATGGTGTTGGGTAGACTACTTCTGGGAGTGGGGAAATTCTGAGCCAGGCACTCATTGTCGATGAGAATAAGAAATAAACAGATGTATCCCAGTACTCCTGACCAAACCATCATGTGCCTCCATTGCAGAGAGTCTCAGTGACAAGGTTTAGAAGGATACTCATTTTAGTCTTTGATTCTAGCTGATGCAGTTGTCCTGACACATTGCCAAGTTCCACTTCAGAGTATCTCACTCCTTCTCTTAGAGCAATATTTTCTTTGGCCTCATTCTGCTTTACACCAAGCTAAAAGGAGCTAATACGTTTAAGAAGCTTAATATAGATCTGGGCCTTAGGTAAGCAAATGCTCAATAAATGTTACCTATAATGCTTATTGTGACTATTATTAAAGTCAGTGGGATGTACTACTGAGATGTCTCCTTCACTGGATTGCATATCCCCTGTAATTATGGATTGTTTCCTTGACATTTTATAGCACACAGAGTCAGTTAATCTCACAATGGATGCTTAGCAAATTAAATTGAATCTACCTTTCAGGATTGCTTTGAGGATAAAACATCTGAAGGGCTAGAAGACCCCACCTTACAATGCACAAGCTTTTGTTCTACAGTCATATCTTAATTACCCATGTGTGGAGTTTCCAATTCTTAAATTAGCCACAGCACATGTTAATCCCTGTCACTAAAATGCTTCCAGGACTTTGCCCTGAATTAGGATCAGTTCGGGAAGAAAAAACAATTTTAGTAATTAGCCCATGCAGAACATGATCAAAAGTTTAATTTTCTACTCCCCAAAGCACACAATACAGATATAAATGATTTTAGATTCTCCGCTGTTGCCCTCCCTTAAATTAGTATGAATGATTAAGAGTTTCCTATAAAAATCAGAATTACTGTTTAATCATGAAAACGCTGGAAGCCATAATCTCTAGGTGGTAGAATTAGAGACTTCTTCTTTCAATTTTGTTAACATATATTTTACATTTTCTTTTAAAACATAAGAAAATATGCTTTGAAAAAGAAGGTTCACTCCTCTCTACCTAATCACTGCTTAATTATGTTAGAATAAATTTCATGGTGTTCACAAAAACTTCAGAGTAAATTAATTAAAATTAAATAAATGACTGTGTGACCTTGATTAAATTATTTAGCATCTTGAGGGTCTTAATTTTCTCATCTGTAAAGTGGAAATGAAATAATTAACTCAAAAACCTGGTATGAGAAATAAAGGGACTTGTCATCATAGCCTCTAGTTAACACCTTTAAATGTTTTAATTGCCCTTTTCAAGACTTTTTGTAGAACACATGTCCCCACAGAGAAGGCCATGAGTGTCAGCTATTTGGAAAATGATCATGCCACACCTTATGCAGACAGTAGTACTGTATATGGACTTTCCTGGTATGTGTGACCTTTTCTGGCTACATGTGATATGTCTGACCCATGGTTATTGTCCAAGATGCTATTTTCAGTTGATGCCTGCTGGAAAAGGAATACAGATTTGTGCAATGGAGTGTCACTTGGTAGGCTCAGGGCAGGCCATGCCTGGAAGAAGGTTGATCAACACAGAATATGACTTCATGTTTTTGTTTTGTTTCTCTCTCTTTTTGTGGTTATGTGTGTATACATATCTTTTTTATTTTATTTAGGTGGGTATTTTTGATGATGGTGATTATCATTATTATTTTAGTTTGCTTTTATTTCTGGGTTTCACTGGGTTTTTTGTTTGTTTGTTTGTTTGTTTGCTTTGAGAGAAAGAGAGAGAATTGTACATGAAATTAGGCAAGTTGAGAGAATCTTAGAGGGAGGTTGGAAAAGCAGAAGAATATGATCCAAATAACTGTATAAAATAATTTTAAATAAAATAAGTAAACTATTCTTCCACTCTTTATCTGAATAAAAATTGTGTCCTCGAGGAAATTTCCAGAGGAAGTATCATTTTCTGCCCAACTCTGTACTTTTCAAAGAAACTGGAAAGTAGTCTACAATGCTTGTGTTTTCATTCTAGTTTGGTGCCTATTGTTATGATAAATACCATGACCAAAAGCAACTTGGGAGAAATGGTTTACTTGACTTACATGTGTCAATCACAGCTCATTATGATGGAAAATCAGGGCAGAAGCTCAGACATTAACCTGGAGGCAGGAACTGAGGCACAGACCATGGAAGAATGCTGCTCTTCATGTTATACTCACCTTGCTTTCTTACACAATCCAGGACTACCTCGAAGGTGGTGGCACCATACTCAGTGGCCCAGGCCTTCCCCTTCAATCATTAATCAAGAGAATGCCCTTCAGACATGCCTACAGGCCGATCTGATGGATGGATGCATTTTCTCTACTGAGTTCCTCTTCTGGGATGACTCTACTTGTGTCAAGTTGACAACTAAACATAACCAGCACAGCCTTATAGATCTAGAATGCTGTTAACAGAAATTTTACCTCTATAAAAACAAATAATGGAGCATGATAACAAAATACTCTATTAAAAATGATATTTTATATAATCTACATGTGTATTGCTTAAGCAGTCAAGGCAAGCAAATCAATCAGGATTGCTTCACTTTTTTTTTTTAAGCACACAGGATAGAATCCATAGCGCTGTACATGTTAGGCAAATAATTAAGCTCTCAGCACTTTTTTCTTTTGTTTTTTTCCTTCCTTCCTTCCTTCCTTCCTTCCTTCCTTCCTTCCTTCCCTCCTTCCTTCTTTCTTTCTAACACAGAGTCTCACCATATATCTCTGGCAGGCATGCCATGTTGCTGCAGCTTGTCTGGAAATCATGATCCTCCTGACTTAAACTCTTGAGTGTTGAGATTTAAGCATATATCATCATTCCAAGCAAATAAGTGAATTTCTGAAGAGAATAAAACTTCCAATAGTAATAATAACAATTAAAACCATCTTCCCTGAACATTTGTTGAATATTTACCATATGTCCAGCATGGATTGAATATTTTTAAACCACACACCCAAATTCATTACTTAAACTCTGATTCCAATATGATGGCACACAGCCCTTAAGATGTAATTTATTAGGATGTGAACGTTATGCCATCTTGAATGAAAGAGAAATCTCCGAATTGTCAGAGCTAGCTAGTTCTCTTTCTGTCATGAGGCCACACTAAGGAAGCTGCTGTCTGCAATACAGAAAGGAGTTTTCTGCAGAAATTACTACACATTGACAGCTCTAATTCACATACCCTAACTTGCAGGCTGGCAGTAACAAATCCCTGAAAAAAAAAGTCATTAAGATGACTATAGCTCCTTGTACAGATGATAATCACAGGTCTCAAAGGGTTAAATTATAAACAGGAAAAGTATCCAGAGTAAAACTTATTGCATAATACAACAAGGAAGAAGTAGACCTGAAGATCCTTTCCTAGTCTGTAGGTTGTTGTTTTGTTCTGATGACAACGTCTTTTGCTTTACAGAAACTTTTCAGTTTCATGAGGTCCCATTTATTGATTGTTGCTCTTAGAGCCTGTGCTGTTGGTGTTCTGTTCAGGAAGTTGTCTCTTGTGCCAATGAGTTCTAGGCTGTTCCCCAATTTTTCTTCTAACCATTTTAGAGTATCTGGTTTTATGTTGAGGTCTTTGATCCACTTGGACTTTAATTTTGTGCAGGATGATAAATATGGTTCTATTTTCATTTTTCTACATGTAGACATCCAGTTGGACCAGCACCATTTGTTAAAGATGCTGTCTTTTTTTCTGTTGAATAGTTTTGGTTTCTTTGTCGAAAATCAAGTATTCATAGATGTTTGGGTTTATTTCTGGGTCTTCTATTCCATTCCATTGATCCAAATTTCTGTTTCTATGCCAATACCATGCCATTTTTATTACTAATTGCTCTGTAATACAGCTTGAGATCAGGGATGGATATACTTCCAGATGATCTGTTGTTATACAGGATTTTTTTGGAAATTCTGGGTTTTTTGTTTCTCCATATGAAGTTGAGAATTTTTCTTTCAAGGTCTGTAAAGAATTGTATTGGTATTTTGATCAGAATTGTATTGAATCTGTAGATTGCTTTTGGCAGGATAGCCATTTTCATTATTATAATCCTACCGATTCATGAGCACAGGAGAGCTTATCTGACAGAGGGCTGATATTCAGAATATATAAAGAACTGAAGAAATTAAAAAGCAAGAAATCAAGAAATCCAATAAAAATATGGGTTATGGAGCTAAACAGAGAATTTTCTGTAGAGGAATATAGAATGACAGAGAAACACATAAAGAGATGTTCAATGTCCTTAGCCATCAGAGAGATGCAAATCAAAACAACCCTGAGATTTTACCTTAAGCCCATCAGAATGCCAAAGGTTAAAAACTCAAGTGACAACACATGCTGGAGAGGTTGTGGAAAATTGGTAACCCTCCTCCATTGCTGGTGGGAATGCAAACTTGTACAACCACTTTGGAAATCAATCTGGTGCTTTCTCAGACTATTAGGAATAGTGTTTCCTCAAGATCCAGCTACACCACTCCTAGGCATATATCTGAAAGAAGCTCAAGTACATAACAAGGACATTTGCTCAACCATGTTTGTAGCAGCTTTATTCATAATAGCCAGAACCTGGTAACAACCCAGCTGTCCCTCAGTTGAGGAATGGATACAGAAATTGTGGTACTTTTACACAATGGAATACTACTCAGCAATCAAAAACGATGAAATCATGAAATTTGTAGGGAAATGGTGGGATCTAGAAAAGATCATTCTGAGTGAGGTATCCAGGTGAGAAAGACACACACAATATATAATCACTTATATAAACTTATAAGCTAGGATAAACATACTAAAATATGTCCACCTAAAGAAGATAAACAAAAAAGAGGACCCGGGGTAAGATGATTAGTCCTCACTTAGAAAGACAAATGGAATGGACACAGGAAGTAGGGGAAAACAAGTGACAGGACAGGAGCCTACCACAGAGGGCCTCTGAAAGACTCTACCTAGCAGTGTATCAAAGCAGAACTGGAGACTCATAACCAATCTTTTGGCAGAGTACAGGGAATCATACGATAAAAGGGGGAGTTAATATGAACAGGAGTGGACAGGAGCTCCACAAGGACAAAATATATCAGGGCACAGGGGCCCTCTATGAGACTGTTTCTCCAATCAAGGACCACGTATCGATATAACCTAGAACCCCTGCTCAGATGTATCCCATGGTAGCTCAGTAACCAAGTGGGTTTTCCCTATTAAGGGGAACAGGAACTATTTCTGACATGAACTCAACAATTGGCTCCCCCTGCTCCCCCAAGGGAGGAACAGACTTGCTAGGCCACAGTGGAGGACATGGCAGCCAGTCCTGAAGATACCTGATAAGTAGGGTCAGTTGGAAGGGGAGGAGGATCTCCCCTAGCAGTGGACTTGGAAGGGAGGAGATAAGGGAGGGAGGATGGGATTGGGAGGGAACGTGGGAGGGGGCTACAGCTGGAATACAAAGTAAATAACCTGTGATTAATATAAAAAAATTAATAAAAAAAGTAGACCTGAACAAAGTGCTAAATAATAACAGTAATGAAGGATACAGAAATGGATTCACAGGGAAAGGGGAAAATGTTCACAGCTCGACACAAACATATCTTTTGTGCCATGCCATACTGTTTCCAGCAACTACACATGTCCTGGAAATGATAGAGATACTATGAATCTTTTAAAAGGGAGGAGGACCTGATGTCTGGAAGCAATCTTGTTGAACTTATGATCTAAGAAATCCCTTTCAACATTTGTTAATGCTGATTTATATGTAGAGATGATTAAAGGTAGGCTGTATATTTTGCTAGGGTTTTGAAACATAAAAAAAAAATTAAATGTCATTTTGTTGTTGTTGTTTTGTTTTTGTTTTTTTGACAGGATTTTTTTATAGCCTTGACTGTCCTGGGGCTAAGCTCTATAGACCAGGCTGTCCTCAAACTCACACAAATCCAACTGCCTCTTAAAAGACTTAACCTTTTAAGATATGACTCTGCTTCCTGAATTGCTGGGATTAAAAGCATGTGCCACCATTACCCAGTCTAAAATAAAGTCTTATTTTTTTTTAAATGTTATTTTAGAAGTATAGAAGATAGAAACTCAAGATGAGCATGATGATGAAGTTAGTTTTCTCTGAGAACCATAATGCGAGGTCTATTCCAAATCTCTGTTTTTGGTTTGGAAGTGGCTTCTTAAGATGGACATGACTCTTATGGTCACCTCTCCATGCATGTATGCTTCTTGTGTTTTGTCCCCTTAAAAAAAATACCAGTTTAGATTAGGATTGTTCAAATATGTTCATTTTAACTCAGTTACACCTTTAAAGACCTTACTTTAAAATCTGTTTTCAGGGGCTGAAAGTGAGGGTCTTAACAAATGAATCCTATGAGTTTATAACTCAGTCATAACATTAATTGTTAGAGAAGGCAGCACTAGGTTTAAATGGATTTGTCCTATGCAGTTCACAAGTGGACATTATCCCTTGGGACTGCCTTCAACTACTTCTCTCTCAGCTCCTACCTCTTCATGGCAAATTCACTAGAGCAGTGGTTCTCAATCTTCCTAATGCTACAACCCTTTTCTCATATTGTGGTGACCCCCAACCATAAAATAATTGCTACTGAATAGCTGTTATTTTGCTACAATTATGAATCATAATGTAAGTAACTGTGTTTTCTGATGGTCTTAGGTGACCCCTGTGAAAGGGTCATTCTATCCCCAAAGGGGTTGTGATCCACATGTTCAGAATCATTATAATAGAAAAAGGGAATATATTACAAGCCAACCAGATCCTCCTAAAAGCCTCCTAAGAGGACAATAAAGAAAGCACTGTAGAATACAAAGCAAGACTCATAGTCTTCAAGAAGCTAAGTTTATGTCAATAGTATTGTCTTTCATTTGTTCATGCAGTTAAGAAGAATGTTCTCAATAAACTGTAATATAAGCAGTTTTTCCCAACACAGCATAAGCAATGGTTTGCAACACCATTTTACTTTCTGAATGATTTCCATGCTGTCTCTACATGTTAAAAAAAAATAGTGCCCAGTTACCAAGTAATCAACCAGGATCTGCACCCAAGGATGTCATTTAAACCTAACTAAGACAAATATAAAGTCAGATACTGCTTACCTTTTATGTTTATGTAAAGGAAATCAGTTTGAGTAGAGATCTCAATCCCCTGAGACACTTTATATCATTATGCTCAACCTTCAAATTAGAAACATTAAGGTACAATATTTGCATGACAATATGGTTTACTCTGTGTTGATGAAACATGCAGGTTAGGGCCATTGGTTTCTCACATGTTTCTTTGGAAATAAGTTTTTCTTTTGTTGCTGGGAAGTTTTGACCTAGCTCAGAATAACATTACTAGTAAGTAAGTACCAAAGCAAAGGGTGAAGAAAATCTTGATTTTTGAATTTGGGGTTTGTAAAGGCTTCTACGAATTATATAAATTGAAAGGATGAATTACTATGTTCCATCCTTTAAAAAATGTTGATTCTTGTTAGTACTTGTGTTTTCCTCATGGATTTTTAGCCACTGTGAAACCTTAAGATCCAAATATCTAATATTTGCTTAGCTAAAGTTACCAAAAATACTTCAAATTGGAGCCATTGTCTTCAGCAGTTGAATTATCCTTTGCTTCAAAGTGGGCCAATTGGGATTTGCTTAGTCACTGACTCCATACTAACTACTCAGGTTAGTTAGTTTCTTTACCTCTCAGCTTCTCTACATCTGCCTTGCTTTTCCCCATTTCATTTTTTTTTCTCTTCCAGGAAAATAAATAGAAATTTCATTCCAGCTTCCTGGAAATTGAGTGAATAAAAGAAAAGCATTTTACAAAGCCACAGTTTTGCTTTGTTTCCTATGGGGATTTTTTTTTTAATTAGTTTTGGGCTTGTTAGGTCTGCAAGAGTTTTCTTTGACTCCTAAACTTTCCACAGATTTTAAAATTCAAAGCATGTGTTCACCTACAAATTATCTAAGTACAAGAAGCTTACCCGCCCAAACATAATAGAGGCATTAGCATTAGGTCTCTGCTAACATTACTGGGGAACACCAACTTCTCTGGCAGGGGTCTCAACAGTCACCAGAAAAGAAAAACATCAAGGGCTGGTGACTGTGTCAGCCTCTAAAGACTTGAGAAAACAGCAGTTCAAAAAAGCACTTTCTCTGATATTTGCCTTTGTTCTGGTTTGTGAAATGTTAAACCAAGAAGATGAAAAGATATCTGTGAGGCTATAAGTAAGCAGGATGAGTGTCTATCTCTCTTTCTTTTTTTAATTAGAGTTATAACTTTGAGCAAGACTCTGTTTTTAAGACTCACTTCGCTTATCTCTCAAATGGATATGGTAATATCTGCTATGAGGATAAAAAGACGTAAAAGGGTTTTGATTCATTCATGTATTCCACAAACATACTGAACCTAACTTGAGACTTGGTCTCAGTGGTCTATGAAGAAATGTATGTTAGAAGAAAGTGAATGAGGCTTCAGGGCCTGAGCTGATGCTTTTCTTGCCATCAAGATCCCACTTTCTAATCCTTAACACTTGGACCAAGTCAGAAAGGCCATGGTTGGTAAGTTAGACAAAACCAGTAATATGCAGAGCTTGATATTTGGTTATGAGTCTCTAATATTTTTATTTTTATTTTATTTTATTTTATTTTTATTTCCATAGAAATTTTGAAATACTTTTTCCTGGAAAATGAAGGAGATCTATTAAAAAATACTTTGTAGCTTGTTGAATGGAAGTATAAAAAATTCGAAAAGGGTAGTTCATAAGATAGCTTTATATCCATTTGGATAATTTTTAAAAACAGTCTTTAAAATTGTTTTCACCATTTGAAGAAACAGCAGCATTGTGACAACATGAAAGAGCAATACATAGGCATGTTAAGTGGGCAACTGGAGATGGGGCACTAGAATTCTTTTTCTTTGTCATAACACACTGTACAAGATTGCAAATCTTGTCTATTAGCATCTTTTGTGTGTGCATGAGTGCATTAATGCAATTCCCTGAAATACAATTTCCTCCCCACGAAAAGCAGGAAATAATATCTGTTTACAATAGAGTTGATGTTATTATCTTCCATGGTAGGGTTCAAGGGCATAGTCTGGCTCTATTACCTGACACAAGAGAATGTAGGTGTAAGCATTTCCCTTACAAAAAGAGAAACATCCTCAAACTCTAGCTGATTCAGGGTGAATATCTTCTGTGTCATCTCAGAATTAAATCACAAAGTTTACACTAACTTAACAGTGTGGAGAAACCTTATCACCTAAGTCATAGTAAAAGTTCCTATTTCTGTTATAAAACACCATGACTGAAAAAAATATGGGAGGAAAGTGTTTAGTCTATATTTTAGATTTTAGTTAGTTCACCACCTAGGGAAGTCAGAGCAAGGAACCTGGAAGGGGGAACTGAAGGAGAGGCCATGAAGGAATGCTGGTTTTGGCTTGATCTCCATGGCTTGATCAGCCTGTTTTTATATACCCAAGATTCACCAGCCGAAGGGTAGCCCCGTCTTCAGTGGACTGCCCTCCCCTCCTCATTAACCAGTAACTAAGAAAACCCACTGCAGGTACATCCAGCCTGGGGGAAAAGGGAGTGTCATTTTCTCAACTGAGCTTCCTTCTTCCAAAACAACTCTAGCCTGTGTCAAGCTGATATAAAAACAAATCAGCATAAACTACTAACTACAGAATCTGAAACCAGGCTTTCCATATGTAAAAAAGTGCAAATCATACCCTCCCCAACCTGTCAATTTATAAAAGAGAAAGTGCTACATTTTACAAAGTAGAGTTCAGTTGTATTAAAATACATTCACGTTCATAAGCTCTACTTTCCTTGACAGCCATTTCAGATCTTACTTTCATTCATCAGTAAAATGAGACTTGGTGATTAGCAAGGTGATTGGGAAGTTCAGAGAGAGAGTCTTCCCCTTGTGCAGAGCTAAGGTATTCAGAAAACTAATTACAAGTATATTTTTACTTATCCTTTCACACAAGAGAAAAATATTTCTCTTCAGATAAGTTTGTTATTCTTTTGTAGTAAAAAACACATTACAGTAAGAAGGAAGAGTTATTTAATTATTGTTTAGATATAAGTAGACAAAAATATTTGGGTGAAAGTCACCAGTCTTGTCTAACAACAGTATGTCAAAACATAAGAGGCAAAATTGTTAAAACTGCAAAGTTAAAGATCTGAATCCACTATTGTAACTGGAGACTCCAACACTCCTCTAGCACAAAGTGTGTGACTTAGCAGGCAGAAATCAGTAAGAATTTTTGCTGAATTCAACAGCATCAACTGAGCTGGTGCAATGGCCATTTATACAATGTATCTTCAACAGCACCAGTCATACAATGTACCTCAGCAAATTTAATGTTAGAAAGCCTGTAACAGTTGTTCTTTGAATGCAATATAACTGAACTCAAAATTAATGACAGAAAAAAAACCCCAAGCATCTAAATATTAAAAGGTATACTTGCAAATATCACATGAGTTTAAGAGGAAATTTCAAGATAAATTAAATATATTTCAAAACAAATGAAACTGGAAATGCAACCTGCTAACATTTGAGGAACACAACAGAAGTAGGGCATAAAGGAAATTTTTTATCACTGAACCCATACATTATAGAAGGTAAAGATGTAAGGTTAATAATCCAAGCTTTCCTGCTAACAAACTTGAAAAATTACAAGAAATGAAAAAAATTAATAAAAGTTAGAATAGGAATCAATAAAATTCAAGAAGTCAACAGAGATCAACAAATCCAAATATGGGATCTTTTAAAAGTGCAGTAGAATTGCTAAGCATCTAGTCAGACTTAGGAACCAAAGAGAAAAGACACAAGTGTTAAATTACACAGATATCCAAGAATATTAAGGGATACTACAAAAACTCCATATCCACCTGTATGGAGAGCACCAACTTTCTGAAGAACACAATTTGTCAAAATTCACAAAAGACCAATCAAGGTAGGCTTTTATCTAAAAACATTTGGGGAGACGTTTAAACTTTAAAAAATGCTAGAGCTAGATGGTGCCCCTGGTAAATTTACTAAAACAAAGATTATACTTGTGTTTTATATTCTCTTTTAGAAGTGTGAAACAGAAAACATTTCCAAATTCATTCTGAGATATGCATTAACTTAATATGAAAGCTAAACAATGACAATGCAAGACATGAAAAGTCTAACAGCTTTGCTTTGGTTAGAGAACATGGGGAAATCAAGTTGGTAGTGACCTGGAGGCTTCTTTATTGCTACATACCTTGTATAGTACCTTGTGGCTTTCAGCACAATGTCAAACATAAGGTATTATGCCAGTTACTGGTGGGAAAAGTCATCAGTAGCCTTACTCAGGTGTAAACCTTGTGGACTACAGTAATGTCTATCCTGGCAAAATGAATCATAGTACATGAATGTTAATAGGAGTAACCAACCGGTTTCTGACTGTAATTAAGGTCCACTTTAGACAAGAGAACAATCACCTGAAATTTTAAATTTGGCAAATTACTTTTGGCTGGGTGACTCATTGTCCCTAGGACAGAACTTACTACTATTATTTTCCCAAATGGACACTGCTTCAAATTGCCTTTAAAATACACATCTCTATGCCTACAGATTAGTGCTACTATCTGTATTCATCAGGAAAGCCTCTTTTTGTAGTGGATGCAGTTAATGCAGAGACTCATAACTGGTCAAACTGCAGAGAACAATATGTAACAAGTTACACACCCTATTCTAGTTAGGGTTTCTATTGCTGTGATAAAATGCTTTGACCAAAACCAAGTTGAAGAGAAACTTTGGTTTACACTTCTACATTATAGCTCATTATTGAAGGAAGTGATGACAGGAACTCAAGCAGGCCAAGAATCTGGAGGAAGGAGCTAATGCTGAGGCCATGGAGAAGTACTGCTTACTGGCTCTTACTGTCATGGTTATTTGCTGCTTACTATCATAGCTTGCTCAACCTACTTTCTTATAGAACACAGAACCACCAGCCTAGGGATGGCAGCATCTACGATGGGTTGGACTCTCCACCATCTATCACTAATTAAAAAAGCACACTATAGGCTTCCTTAAAGCCCTATATTATGGAGGTATTTTCTTAACTATGGTTTTCCTTCTCGGATAACTTTAGGTTATGTAAAATTGACATAAAACTATCCACCACAATTATCCTTTGTCAACTTGAGACATCATTGTTATGGTACAGCTTTTCATTGTGGTCATCTTATGACATTGGCATCTCCAAAATGCTAGGGTTTCTTGTGCCAACTGGGTTGCAATTTTACCAGTAGCCTTTCCTGGGCTTTCTTCAGATGCTCCAGTCTTGCCCTACAGTACCAGTCCTAAGCTGCCTTCAAAATCAGTGCTACCTGGGTGACTCTTACACTACCAAGTTTGGCTGTCAGCACAAGGTACAACCTTGGCCACCTCTAGGACATGAGTTCTGTGTGCTGACTTTTGGGAAACACCTCAGTGGAAGATTTCACCTCAGTGATTCTGTCTCTCTCCCTTTTTTTTAATTGTTTATTGGTGTGTGTGTGTGTGTGTGTGTGTGTGTGTTCGAGCGCACTTGTGCACGTGTGTGTGAATTTCACATCATGTACTCAAATACCAATCATCTCTCCCTGCATTTATATCTGCCCTTCACACTTGCAACCTTTTTCCCAACAGAGAAAAAAACATATCATTGTGGAAGCTTCAGTTTATCACAGTGTATCATAGTATACACTCTTTTCCATACTTCTTTGCTTGCAAATGTTTATTGCAATGACTCCTTGTTATGGCATGAGGCTCTGGCTTCTGCTACTCTATCCATACTGGAAATTCAATGATACTCCTCTCAGATATCCTGTTGTTTTGCTGTGTCATGGGGATCTTGTAGTTTTGGATTTGTAGGACAGACTGTTCATGCATTACAGCAGTTCCTTAGTGGGGTAGACATTAGAGTGGTCCAATTCAAAGCCCTGGATCTAGGCCTGAGAGGTACCTGAGTTAGTCATCTGGCCAGCTCTCTTGCTCTCACACCTGTGGGGCCAGCTCACCAGCAACTTCCAAAACCAGGGCCGCTCTACCCTGCTCCCCAGGCAAGGTACATGACTACGCCCCCATGTGTTGCAGCCAGTGAAGGACAGGGCCAGTTCTTCCTCTCTCATGACCCGGGGCCAGCTCTTTCACCTGGTGGAGATGGCAAGTGATGAGGGAGTAGAGGAGGACATCTCTCAGATAAAAGTCAGGGTCTGTTCCCTTGTGCCCCGAGCCTTGGGGCATGGCTCATGCATAATCCTCATGTCCAAGGCCAGCATTGCTCCACAGCCCAAGCAAGGTGGGATCCACAGGCTGCTAGTGGCAAGGGCAAAAGGGAGGGGAGGGGATATCTCCCTCACTCATGCTACTGCAAGTAGAGAAGGACTAGCTCTTCCACACTCACACCCTCAGGGCCAGCTCACCTGCAACCCCCACATCCAGGGTCAGCTTCATTATGCTGCCCAGGCAAGGTGCAGGGCCCACTCCCCTGAGTGAGGTGAGGGGCAGGGACAGCACTTCTGCTCTGTTGACCTTGGGGCCAGCTCTCAGTGCCCCCAGTGGCAGCACAGGTCTGGACTCCACGATGATCTGAGTTGGCATTACTGGCTACTTACATCAGCCTTTTCCTTACTACCCTCAGGTTTCCAGGTCTGCCTCTCGTCATTGTCACTCAGGGATCTCTGAGTGTCTAGGGTCATCTCACATGTGGTCTCAGGAGTGCTATGCCCTGCTCATGCATTATGATTCCAGGCAGGGGTCATTAAGAGCATGGTCTGTCCCCTGGAACTTTGTGGCCTCGGGTTGGTGGTCACCTCAGCCTAGCTCCCTGAACCCATGGTACCAGTCTGGTGGATGTCTTGGGGTCACTTGTCACCAAGGCCCGCCCAAGTGGGCCCAGGGTAGGGCTGTCTATCTTGTGCTCACTCCTGCCAGGGACCATGGTCACAGGTGAGATTCTTCTAGTCTCCAGCTCATTCATTCCTTGACCTGGGGCTTCTTCAGGCTGGCTTTTTTCAGGAACTAATCATTGAGATGTTTGTAGGTAAGAACACGAAGAGTAGACACAGCCTCTCTCCCCTCTGCCACCTACTGACGCACATGTGACACAGCAGACACCTGATAGACCTCTTGAGGTACATCTGGTCTCCTTTCTCTTCCTCTTCTTTGTTTGTTGTTTGTTTGTTTGTTTTTATGTGTATTTTTTCTTTTGTTTTTGTTGTTTTTCAAGGCAGGGTTTTCAATGTTGTCCTGGACTCACTTGTAGACCAGAGATTCTTCTTCATCACTGTTAACTTCTCAGCTCCAGCTAACCAACATCAGTTTCCCCCAAAAAGGAAAAGTTTCTCTTCAATGGTACCAATCTCTTATTAATCACTGCTGACTATTCAGCCCCAACTGACCACAACCACAGAATATTAACTCAAAATATCAAATATGAAACTGCCTGATACTCTTTAGGTAATGATCAAACTTCCCTCTGGAACTTTAGAAGCCAGACCTCCATTCTCTCCATTCTTCTTTTCTTCCAAGCACCCAAAAAATAGCTTACTAAGCCTTGAACATGCAATAGCTTTTCTTGCCTGAAGTTCCAACAACCTTTCATAATCTTGCCCAAAACAGCATGGGCAGGTCTATCCTGGTACCAATTTCTGTTTTAGATAGGGTTTCTTTCTGTTGTAAGAAAAAAAACAAAAACAAAACAAACAAACAAAAAACCAAAAGCAAGTTGGGGAGGGGGAAAGAGGGTTTATTTGTTTTATATTTTCATTGTAGTTCATTATTGAAGTAAGTCAGGACAGGAACTCAAAAAGAGCAGGGACCTGGAGGAAGGACCTGATGCAGAGGCCAGAAGAGTACTGCTTACAGACCTCTCATGCAATGCTCACCTGCCTTCTCATATAACATGAGGCCACCAGCCCAGCATTAGCACCAACTGCTATGGGCTGGGCTCTCCACCATCAACCACTAATTAAAGAATTCTCTACTAGCCTGACTACAGCCCCATTTTATGAAGGTACTTTCTCAGTTGATGTTCCCTTCTCTCAGATGACTTTAGCTTGTATCAAGTTGACAGTACACTATTTAGGACACACTCAAACCACAAGAATCAGGGAACATCATGAAACAGTGGTTTAAGTGTTTCAGAACCCAAGGTATAGGAGGACAGGATGGAATAATGTCCCTGGTCATTACCAAATATTGTTCCCATGAATTAACTTTAGCTTGCCTGCACAAGACCCAAACAATATCAACCAAGTTAAACTTCTAGCACCATGAAGGACAGGCTCATAAAATCCCATCTCGAGCTGAGAAGGTATTGACAGTAGATAGCTTCTAGCAGAGGGAGATCAGTTTTCTGTAGAAGTATTATCCATGGAAGTTAGAGACTGATCCAATAGATGGGCTCACTTGTATATATGTTGGCAATACTAATTAGACTCTATGGGATATTAACATATATAAAAACATGATGAGGTATAGATTTGGGGAGATGTAGGAAGGGTTGGAGGAGGGAGTGGTAGTTGTTATAGAAATACATATATAAAATTATAGAAAAAGCTTAAAAGCTAAAAAAAGCTATTACATAAAAATAAGTAATAGCTTGTCCTCTATTTCACATGAACACAGATTTAAAAAGCCTCAAGAAATGTTGTCTAACAAAAAACTGGTGTGTAAAGAGAATAATACACTACAAACAAATGGAATTTATTATATTGCATAATAAGGTTGTGTCATTATTGAAAAATAATACATATTATTTCATTCATGAGGGAAATGAGAAAAGTGACAAGATCATATAAATAAATTCAGGAAAAATGTGATAAAATCTACATTTCATAATTTAAAAAATAATCTTCAGTAAACTGAGAATAAAAGCAAACTTCTCTAAGTCAAGATGATTAAATGCATAAATAATTTTCTGATATACTTTCAGGTTGATTTGTTGCCCATATAGTTGACTATCAGCTAAACAACAATGACTTTTTGAGAGTACTTATTATTTTTTGGAGTAGTTTTAGATTCAAAGTGAAAATTTATTGGAAGGCAGAACATTTCTCACCTTTCTTATTTCTCTTATACACCTCCCATTTTATTCATATTTCTCACTGACATACTTTTGCTTCAGTAGAAGCTACACTCAACAAATTTTCACTCAAATTACTAAAAATGTTCCTGGCACATTAAGGCTCACTCTGGTGCTGTTCCTTCTACGAAATTAGACAGATGCATAATGACAAACGGCACCACAGAGAGTACCACAGAGAATAATTTAGCTGTCCTTAGACTTCCTAGATTGCTTAGTTTCATCCCCTTTCCCATCCTACACATGCTAACTCATTTTGCTGGGTTACGTTTATCAGAGTTGCATGTATCCAAGTCATTCAGTGCGTGGAATTTTCAGATTGATTCCTTGGCTGTGCACTTCGGCTCTTTTATGTCCTCCCATTCATTTCTGTTTACCTCTAAATAAAATCCATTGTCTGGATATCTAACAGTTTGTTTATCCATTCATCTACTGATAAGATATTTTAAGTGCTTCCGTGTTTGATAGTTATAACTGAAGTTGCTATAAATATATATGGGCAGGGCTTTGTATAGAAACTTTTTTCATTCATTTATGCTAAATACTAGGAACTTTTTCATGGTAAAACATCCTTGGTTTGATAGGAAATCACCAGATTGTCACACAAAGTATCTCTGTTGCTCGATACCAGCATGAAAAAAAGAATGAGACTTCTATTTCTCCACAAGCATTTGATGCTGTCAGTGTTCTGGGTTCCAACAATTTAAATAGGTATATAGTGATTACCATGTTATAATTCACATTTCTCTGGTGACATAATTTAGATTCTTTTCACATATTTACTTGTCATCTGTACTTTTAAATTTACCACCTATTTGTTAAGTTCTTTGGTCTATTTTATTTTTAAGATTTTTTATTTATTTATTTTATTTATTTATTCACTTTACATCCTGCTCATAGCCCCTTCCCTCCTCTCTTCCTGGTCCCTCCCTCCCTCTTTCTCTGCCTTTCTTTCCTATTCTTCAGAACAGAGTAGCTCCCACCAACCTACCCCAGTTCATCAAGTCACATCAGGATTAACCCATCCTCTTCCCCTGAGGCCTAGCAAGGTAGCCCAGCCAGGGGGAGTAAACTAAAAACAGGCAACAGAGACCATGTCAGAATCAGCCCTGGCTTCTTTTGCTAGGGGACTAACATGAACCCTGAGCTGGAGGTCCCAATGAAAGATCCTTAAATCTCACCAGAAGGAGAAATAGAATAGACCACAGAAGTGATTGAAAAGAGGTAACCAGGTAGAAAAGGGAGCATAGAGAAAAATGAGGGCAGAGAGTAGACCTGAGTTGAGGGGACGTGGTAGTGAGAGGACAGAGGGCCTACAGGAAAAGAGAAATTGTGTGCAGGGTATACCTGTGACAAGCCGAAGACCCAAGACAAGGTAGTTTTCTGGGAGGATATGTGGGTAACTTTAGCTGACACTTCTACTAGCAGGGGTCATGGAGACAGAAGAGCATACCATCTAACTAGATAAGACTCCTAGTAGAAAAATGGGAAAACTAACACACCCAAAAAAAAATTTGACCCCAAATTTACCTTGCCTACAAGATATACAGGAATGAAGATACAGCAGAGATTAAGGGAATGTCCAAACAATGCCTGGCCCAACCTGAGACCTACCCAATGGGAGAGAGCCAACCTTTGACATATTCTGCTATGCTCACATATAGAAGCCTAGCATAGCTGTCCTTTGAGAGGTTCCACAAAGCAGCAGATCAAAACACTTGGAGACTCACAGACAAACATTGGGCAAAGTGTAGGGAGTCTTGTGGACAAGTGAGGAAAAGGATAGAAGGACCTTCAGGTTACAGGAGCTCCACAAGAAGACCAAGAAAGCCAACTAATTTTGGTCTATTTTAAATCCAGGGGTTTTGTTTTGTTTTGTTACTGTTATAACACTCCTCCCTAACAAACATCCTTTGCAGTATTTTCTTTGAGGATGCTGCTTTTCTTCTTATGTTATATATCATTCACTTAGCAGAATAATTTATATCATGCATCTTTAACAATGTATGTAAAAATCAGTCATAAAAACCAAGGCTAACTGTAATTTCTTACTTGATCTTTTCAGTGTTTTATAGTTTTGTATTTTAAATTCTCTGTTATCCATTTATGTTAACTTTGTTCAGGGAACATAAATATATTTCTAAAATCATACTTTATATATCTCTACATACTATACCCTGCCTTTGAAAGACTAAAATAAGTACAATTTAATCAGAAAAAAGATTTTAATTTATGTATTGTACACAGTAGCATTTCCTTTATAAAATTTAACCATGTTCATGGCAGGCTTGTGCAATGAACTTAATCCTAAGTGACAGTCCTAAACACACTAACCAAGAAGACCTGAAGCATACACAATGAAGACAAAGAGAAACTAGAGGAAGAAATATCAGGACACAGTTTATCAGGCAAAAGCTAAATAATTGTGCAACAGAATTAAATTATTGTCTGTCAGACTTAGTCAAAATTAATTTAGCAACTGTTCTTTTATATATACTAAATTATAACGAAACACAGATGGGAGCGACTTAGGCTTTTATGTTGTCCTCAAGCTACAAGAATAAACCTGCGTAAATAAGCACTGATTATATTGCCCACAGCACTGGTAAGTCTGGGAAGACCTTCCAACTCCTGTCAGTAGAAATGCCAATCATTGAATAGCAGACAAATATCATAGGAGTGAATTATTTTTTCCAAAACTCTTTGTACTCTATGAATGCTTTCACTCCACCCCCACATCCCTACCTGCACGTCTCACTAAGTAATGCTCCATCACTGCTATAACTATCATTCTCTGTTGACTTCTCCACCCAGATGAGAAGAGCTGCATCACTGTACCTTTCTCTGTTGACTGCCATGCCTTGCTTCACTTGGGAAACTTTCAGAATTGAAAATGTGGTCAAAGAACCAAATAGATTTTTCTGTCGCTAAGCCTTCCAAAATGATGAATTACAATGGTTAAGGTCTTTGAAGTTCATTTCATTACTGAGCTGGAGCCCAAAAGGAACAGGATGTCTAAGGACACTCCTGCCCACTTTTGTTCCCTTGCAACTACTTTCCTTCAGTCATTTGTGAACATAACACACATACACACAAACACACAAAGTAATCATCTGTTATTTATCCTTTATGCTTGCACAGGGGCTTGGTTTCACAACACCATACCAATCAAAGTCTGGAATAAGTTCATTGGTTGTCACTTTACTCAGTTTTCTGCTCAAGCTCTCCTGCTTTCCATTACAGCCTTGGGGCCCAACACAGTTCCTGTAACCTGGTAGGCAGCAGTTAATGAAAGAAAGTTCCTAGAGAGTCCCAAGCTGTTCTGAACATGAGCCCCTACATGCATGCTATGTCTCAAAGGCTTCTATGTTTGTCTTCCCAGTTCTCCAATCACTGCATTTGCTTGATGCGTGTAGTTACAGCTTCTTAGAAGTCTCTGGTGTGTACCCTCTCAGCCCTTTGTGGAATGAGGAAATTTATCAGTTTTTGACTAAGTCTTATTTCTCCCGTGAATATTTCTCAACATAGGGTTTCTGAGAACTGCTTACCATCAGTTGACTCATAAGAGGAAGCTAATTTGTTATGGCTATATGAGAAAGAACATGCCATTTCATCACTGTCTGCAGAAATAGAAGCAGAAGTCCTTCCAACAAAAATCTTTCACTCTAAAGCAAAGCAATGAATCCTTTAAATATCTCTCTGGCTGGCCCCACTCACTTTGGACATGTGTGCATGCACAAATGCATATATATCCATACACACATACCCACATGAGTTGTGTTGCCAATATTCTGTTCACTTTCTTCTCAAAGCCTACTGCAAATCAAGTATTGATCCCATGAAAAGTCAACAGCCTCAGTTGATTATTTGGCACAGCTATGCTCAGGCAGCTCAACAGCAGTGGTTACATTCTCATTTTCATCCTCAGATGGTTAAAGGAGAAAAGTCAGCTAGTCTGGGATCCTTTATACAGATATTTCTGGAAAAATTTGATATCATATCTTCCCCCAAAGTGAAAAGAAATTAAAAAAAAAATCAAAGACTTCAGAACTGGGTTAACACTAAACTAGTGGCACAGAAACAGCAGTTCTCTTTGATAAGTGACCCAGAATATTAAATTGGTTATGTAATTTAACATCACTATCCTATTTGATAGCTGCCTAATAATTCTGTATCCTCCTACCTTATAGTCAATTGTAAACTCTAGGAATATTTATTTTGTTCAAATTTGCAATTTTCTGCCATATGAACTATTAGTAATCTGTAATCTCTTTCTCCTCAGGGAGCCTGTTAGTCTTGGGAAAGGATGATTGCCTTATTTGAATCATGCAGTCTTTGAATGCTTCCTTTCTTTCATTTCGTGTGGCATGTGAGGATGGAATTTACTCACATTTGCGGGTGTGCTTTCTTGGTAACAATTGTTTCCTCCTTAGGTTCTTCATTCTGTGCCTCAGAGAAAGTTAGAAGGAAAGGAAAGAGGAGCTCATGGTGGATCAAGACATAGCTTCCAAACAGAAGGCCTTTTTGAAGAGGGCATAGTTTCACCTTGAGTGTACATCAAAAATGGAAGCTTGGAGAATTTAAATTTCAGACTTCTCAAGAAGATTGTTTATTGTTGTTGTTTTCCTTTGTACTGTGATATGGTCTCATATGATACAGGTTGAGTTTGAACTTTCCATTCCAAGGCTATACCACAAACTTCTAATATTGCTGCTTCTGTCACTGAAGTGCAAGGGTTAAAAGTGTATACCATCATGTCTGGTTTATCCAAGTGATCCTTAAGCACTCAGTTTGAGAATTACACTACCCTGGAGAGTTGACATTTTAAGAAGTCTGCAGAAAATAGAGAATAAGAATATTATTATGGGATAGCAAGATGGCACAGTGGGTAAAGGCACTTGCCTCCAAGCCTGACAGACTAGGGTTAATCCACTGAACATACATGGTAGAAAGAGAACCAACTCTTGAGAGTTGTTCACTAACCTGCACATTCCTGTTCTTGGTGTGTGTGTGTGTGTGTGTGTGTGTGTGTGCATGTGTGTGTGTAAAAGAAACAGAGCTTAAAAGAATTAGAGTCTTACTCTTTACCTTCAATCCTTTCTCAAGTCTTATTATCTTCTGGTTCTGAATCTCCCTGTCATCATATTCTGTTCCATTAATTTGTGTAAATTGTCAGATAACAATTGCAGTCTCCCTCACATTCTCTTATTCTACCATGATGCCTTTTCTTTCTTGTCCATTTTTTTGTTCTAGACACGTTTTTACGACTGTACTTTATTTTCCTGTTTTGGCTAGCAAGTTATATATCTTAAATATCTTTAGTACATACATAATCTTTTTCCTCTGGCTCTTCATGTGTCTGGCCATGCACATACATTTTCTGTCCAAGTCATAGCATTGACAGGTGAATGAATAAATTTCTTGAATGAAACATACACATGTACACACACTAAATGCAATAAAACCAGTATTCAATGAATATATTTTCAGATATATTGACTCCCTGGCATGCCCTTCTAAAACAAAACCCCCATAATCATGATCACATGCTAATTCATGTGATGAGCATATCTTTTTTCCCTCAAGTTCTCAGAAAATAAAGCCCACAATTTGAGCTGTTTAATCACCACTTTGACCAAGTTGACAAAGGGGCTGTTATTCACTTTTCTTTATTCGTATTTCATGAAAACTGTCATGTGAAAATCTCTGCTATTTTCCTTTGTGGGTGCTATCTTTCCACATTCCATTTGGGCCAGTGATGATAGCTGGGATTTTACCCCAGGAAGAACACAACATGCCAAAGAACATATTAATCAAAGTATGCATCCAGAATTTGCAATAACAGTTGAAAAGAGCCAAAGAGGCCAGGTGCCGGGCAGGAGGGTATTTTAGGCTTGGCTGATGGTCCACATTGGATATACTTTCTGTCTACCACAGCTATTCATTAGGAGAGGATGCTGTGTCCTTCCTAGGCTTCCCACAACCTCTCCCCAGTCTGAATTTTGTACACTCATACTTCAATGAGAGTTGGGTGGCATTAATTTTCTGCTGTGCGGAGAACTGCATATATGTAATCCTTAATAGGATGTCAGAAGGGAGGGTACGGTGTTTCTCCTCCCCAAGCAAAACTCTGATTAGCACTGAGGAGAAAGTGTATGGAAGGATTATATTTAGGGATCAGTATCCCTAAAATCCAAAGCTTGAATAAAGAGAGTCTCTACTGCCACCTGTGTTAAGGGTTTTTCTAGAGAGTTCACTATTCTCACATAGATCCTATAATATCACAAATTTCTGAATCCTGGGACTTCAGTCTAACAAGTTTGCAATTGTGCCCTCTCTATTTCCATGACCAAGGTTTTCATTTAGGTTCTCTTTATATCTTCTATGATCTTTACATTTCTTACTTTCTAGATGAAATTCATTCCATGGTTCCTCTGTCTACCATTTCCAGTCTGTTTGCTTGTAATACCATTCTTATCATGTTCAACCTAATCACCTTGAATGGCTTTCCCAGTGCTCAAAGAAAAAAAAAAATTCTGAGCTTTTTATACATTTATAAACTTGAAATACCTTTTCAAACTTATCTCTAAAATCCTTCTGCACACTCCATGTTTCTGAATATTTTGGGCCTCAACCTCCCCCAAAGGTGTTCCAACTCATGCTTTCTCAGGCTTCCTTTGAATAACACTCTTACCCCTTTAAGCCCTTTGGGATGGGCTTACTCTCAAAGCTGAGCTTAAAATAATAATTTCTGCTGTTTTTCTTATTTCCTTAGCCAGAATTAACCAATCCCTTTCTGATCTACTAAAATATCTACATTCCCAACTATTACACTATGTTGTCCTTATCATTATAGTTGATGTTATGAAATGTTTCTAATATGAAATGTTTCCCACAGGGTCATATATTAAAACACTTGTTCTTCAGCTAATGATACTATTTTTGATGATTTTAGAACCTTTCATGCTTGGGATCTACCTGCTAGACAGAAGCTAGGAGTGGTCGTCTCTTGAAGGTAATTGCCCACACCTGGTGCTGCCTATATCTTGACAACCTGTGTGCTGCTATAATGTGACTACATTTTCCTGTTGCCCCAGACTGAGTTGTCCCATCCATTGTTACTTTCCTGACATGATAAAAGACACTCTTTGACCCATGAACCCAAATAAACCCTCCCTCCCTTAAGCTGCTTCTGTAGTGTATGGGTAATGAGAAGAACAGCTAAGACTGTCAGCTATCCACCTATCTGCTAGACAATAGCTTCTTAGTTGAGAGATGGGTAATACACAGAGAGCTGCTTAATATATTTTGATTTTATTAAATGAGTGTTTCAGACTCAAAGCTGGTACTATCTCTCCACTGCCTGCATAATTGAGTTGTAATTTCCATTTTTGTAGAAATCCCTTAGACCAGAAAGGGAAAGGAAGCCCAGGATAGAAGGCAGTGGAAATTTTTGGAAGACACATGCCCTTCAGGACTAACTTCATTACTCCCCATAAGACCCACACAACCCTTTTTCTGTTGTCTCTCCACCGCCTTCCAGCTTCAGAATTGCTTTCATATTCTTATCTCAGTTGCACATGGCTTCTTGGAAGTAATTTTATTAAAATGTATTTGAAGCAGTTGCCGGTCCATTAACACCTTCTTGCATCCAGCTGTGTCAGATAAGCCCTGAGAAACTTTTATTTTTCTCAATTGAGAAAAGTTGTAGCTCCAACAACCGAGAGGCTTCTGGGTCTACCCAGGAAGTATAACACCACAGCCAAAGTGATATAGTTGCTATGTCTTGATGGTTGGCAACGACTGGCTTATAGCAAGGCTGGAGCCCAAGAAAGAAAAATGTCATCTTCAGCAGTCATAGTCACCTGGCAATCCATGGCAAGTTCCAGATCCTAAAGAGCCATGAGAGAATTCAGTTCAAAACTGAAAACAAAGAAGGATGGGAGGAATAAGACTACTCTGCCAACAATTGTTACAGTCTGTAAGCTCTGGGCAGGAGGCAAGAAGGCAGTGTCCAGTACTTCTGCTGGGTACCTGGAGAGATTGGGAATAGGTGATTGGGAAGGACCTAAGAGAAATGCTTTGTATAGTAATAAGTAAAGGGTTCCAATACAGCAAGCCAGAAAAAAAAAATAAAAAGAGGGACAAATAAAGCAAAGTGAATTGGTGGAAGACCATGATTTCTATCATAATCTACAATTATACAGCCAAAGAAACATGTCAGAATTCTAGACAAACCTTGCATCAAAAGTCAAGCACCTTGAACCTAAGCCAAAGGCGGTTTATTTTTTTTTAACTTGTATTAGTTACACTTTATTCACTTTGTATCCTCCCATAAATCCCTCCCTCCTTTCCTCCTAATCCCACCTTCTCTCCCCCTTCTTCACGCATGCCCCTCCCCAAGTCCACTGATAGGGGAGGTCCCCCTCTCCTTCCTTCTGAGCTTAGTCTATCAAATCTCATCAGGAATGGCTGCATTGTCATCTTCTGTGGCCTGGTAAGGCTGCTCCCCCCTCAAGGGGAGGTGATCAAAAAGCAGGCCAATCAGATTATGTCAGAGGCAGTCCCTCTTCCCATTACTATGGAACCCACTTGGACACTGAACTGCCATGGGCTACATCTGTGCAGGGGTTCTAGGTTATCTCCATGCATGGTACTTGGTTGGAGTAAGAGTCTCTGGAAAGACCCCTATGTCAAATTTCTAGTTCTGTTGCTTTCCTTGTGGAGTTCCTGTCCTCTCCAGATTTTACTATTTCCTACTTCTTTCATAAGATTCTATGCATTCTGCCCAACAGTTGGTCATAAGTCTCAGCATCTGCTTTGGTAGTCTTCAGGGAAGAGCCTTTCAGAGGCCCTCTGTGGCAGGTTCCTAGGTTGTTTCCTGTTTTCTTCTTCTTCTGATGTCCATCCTCTTTGCCTTTCGGGATGGGGATTGAACAGATGGGGATTGAGAATCCTCCCTTTTGTTTAGTTTCCTTAGATGTACAGATTTTAGTAGGTTTATCCTATATTATATATCTATATAAGTGAGTATATACCATGTGTGTCTTTCTGTTTCTGGGACCGCTCACTCAGGATGATCTAAAGGAGGTTTTTAAGAGTAGCTAAGTCATTGCTTCAGTAAACAAAAACACAGAACTACTCATGGGCCTCAGACCTCACATAAGGTAGAAGAAATAAATCACTGCACACATCCAGTTTGCAGTTTCTTTTGCTATGTAGATTTTTTTTCTGTGGTATTTCCCTAAAAATAGGGATCTTATGCTTCATGAATGAAATAAAATGAAATAAAAATTCTGTTTCAGCCATCCATGTAGATGACAGTGAAGAGTCAGTTAGTCAGTACCACTCACCATACATTTCTTGTGGACTTGCTATTGACTGATTCTGAACAAAGAGCAGATAAATATCTCCCTGCTGATTTTTCAGAACCCAACCAGAAACTTCCTGACAGAAGCCTGAAAAGTCATCACGGGAAATGTCATAATATTACTTGATATTTTCTTGAATAGAGAATAAGACTTTCTAAAAAGCACTTTTTTGGATAAACAGAGTATTTACTCACATCATTAAGAAATAACCATTTAAATTAAGGTATGGTAAGGGTTTTTTGATTGTTTTTTCTTCAGTGTTCCTTTCCAAGAGGATAGAGAGTGCTTAACTCTCAGATATCATTATACTTCATGGAGAGAGCTTTGAACCTGTTACATTGTAACACTTACAGTAGGAGTCTGAATCAAGCAAGTCTAGAAGCTGTGGTTAAAGCACTGGATGACATTCAGATTTAATAAGAAAAATTAAAGGAATGTGAAGGTGAGGCCATCATGGTAGAATAAGAGAATGTGGAGGAGACTGCAATTTCCAGCCAGCAACTCTCAGGCACTAATGCAATAGAATGTGATAGTTTAAGTTTAAGGGGTAACTTCAGAACTGGAAGACAAACTCAAGGAAGAGACTGAAGGTCAACAGTAAGACTCTGACGTGTGCTGTTCTCCATACCTCCCTGGCCTAGGGCTATTGGATAAGTGTATGTCAAGCTCTTCCCAGTTTGAATGCTAATACCACAAAGCCACATCTCCTCTTTTACCTGTGACTTTTAGATACTGAAGCCTCCAGGGTGGCTATATTTAGCATTCTTCTAGGTTACCATGTGGAAAGATAGACTTTATGCTCCGGTCAATATTACATACAATGGAATTTGCAACTATTTAACTTCTTAGTCCTTTATTTCAAAACTGAAGGCAAAGAATTTGCAGGTTGGGAGGAGTAAAACTACCAACAAATGTTGCAGTCTGTAAAGCTTTGGGCAGGAGGAGAGACCACAGTGTCCAGTATTTCTGCTGAAGACCTGGAGAGACTGGGGACAAGTGATTAGGTAGGACCTATGGCAAAAAAAAAAAATGCTTTGTGTATAAGAATCCTGGGCAGGTGTGACTGACTCCACACAGCTAGGGAAGCTGTATTTCTTGTGCCAACTGTCCCTCTTTCTGCCTATGCTATTGGCAGCAGGCATCTATCCATATCTGTGGGTCCATATAGTTTTGAACACATCAACCATATGAGCCTTTGGGCTGAAGCTGCACTTTGGAAAGTTAGTGTAAGCCAGGATGTCCATACTAACATAGATGTGTATGTGAGTTCATCCTCTTACCTCAAGTAACTGAAACACTTATGAAACAGGAGCCTGTCTGTGCTTCCTGCACAGTGTTCTGTCTTAACAACCAATTTGGTTATAGACACATTTTACAACTGTAATTTGTTTTCTTGTCTTGTCTACCAGGCTATGTATTTTCAACACCTGTAGGACATGTTTGATTTCCACTTCCTGTCTGGCCATCCAGACAAAGCCTCTGTCCAAACCCAACATGGGTCTCCTGTCAAGTGCTTCTAGTAAGGCTTAAAGCCTCATAGTTAGGACCCTGAAAGGTAGTATCAGGTGATTAAGAAGAGTATGAACTGTGCTTGGGAGAGTAGCTTTGCCACTAGGAACAAAAGGATATCATTCAAAACCATTCACAAATTAAACCTCAGCACATGATGGAAATTAAAGGGAAGAGCCACTTTGTTATTAATTATAGACTGCAGTCTTTCCCATAAGTCTTGTGATCAATCTCAGAATGTTGTGGTCTTTTTTTTTAAAGCAACATTTAGCTCCTGTTAAATTTTTCATTCAAATTTTAAATACCACTTCAAGAGCATTTTAGAAACCATCAAATAAGTTAGACAGACAGCTGCTGACATCCACCGATAGAAGCAATCTGAGAGAAAAAATCTGTGTACAGAAATGACAGAGGGAAGCTGAATGGTAGTTGGAGCATACATCAGGGGAATACTGAGATTTCAAAAATATTTTAAAATGGCGGAATTTCTTGCCCTCAGAAGATCCAGCAATAATGAGTGGCACTGATAGGAGCTTGGGAGAGCTTCACTAGGGAGTCAGGCTGTTTGTGGAGGACACTTGTTCTGCCACTGACCAACTGTGATGCCCAGAGCCAACTGCTTAGCCTCTCTCCAACCCAATTCTGCACAAACACTCTGGGGTGATAACAACGGCTGCCTCTTCAAGTGAGAGAATATCATATGACCTGATGCAGATAAGGGAGTTGCTAAGCTATTTGGAACAAAGGAAATATTAGGCAGGTCAGGCTAACAAGACAAGGCATGAGGGCTAGGGAGGCAGAAGAGAACATTTACTGGCTGCATAGCCAAACAGAATATGCCTCTCAATGCTCACTCTCTTATGCCTCCCCAGCCGCAAGTACTACCATCAGTAATTGCAGTTCCAGAACCACTGGAGAAAAGGCCAGTCAGGAGAGGGACAAGCTGATGTAGCGTAAACCTCTCCGAAACCATCAGAAATGTGTCTTCTTCCCTAATTCCACTCTGCTTTGCCTGTGGAGGAGATGCTTCTCCATATAAGACTAGGGAAGGTGGAGGGATGAGGCTTCTAGCGCCCTTGCAGACAGAAATCAGAGCACACTCCTATTAGGAAAAAAAAAAAAAAAGACTCGTAGAAAGCCCACTGAATACAGCAGCATTCTTCAGGAAAGCTGAGAGACTGGAGAATTTTAGGGTGAGAAGTAGAGAATTTTAGGGTGTAGAAAGCAGCAACATCAATAAAGAGCCATAGAAAGCTTCAGCTTTGTGTTGTATTAATGAAGGAAAAACATGGGACACATAGGCCACAACACACTTCAGGAAGATCCTGGTATTTCATGCCAAAGAAACCTATACAGGGATTTATGCCCTGCTTACCTGTATTTTGAGAAAACTTTCTTGTCTCTCAGAGACATCAGTTTCTTACCTAAATATGCATAGTAGTAGCTTCTACTACCTGGTGCTGATATGAGTATGAAATCAAAGGACATTTAGCTCTGTCTTTTCCCACAGCTCCAGATTTTACCTTTATTTCTACTACCAGCAGGTTATCTTTTGTGCCTTCCCAACTCTCCCCTTTCTTGGTGAAATGATTCCCGGATAAGTTTTCACTATCAACATGTAGTGGTTATAGCACCAAGGTAAAGTTAGAGTTTGGCTTTGAAAAGTGGGGTCTTAGTAAAGTACATCTGTTGTAGATTAGTTGAGCCATAGCTTACCCAAAGAGTAAAACTGACTGTCTCCATCATTAACCAGGCTCAGTCAGTGCTAGTGCAGAAATGTCCATTTCTTTAGTCCTATATTAAAAACCCAGAGGCAATAATCCTCATTATGGGCCAATGGCTTAGAAAATGTTATTATTAAATCAAAGCCATTTGCAATAATGGGGAAAATTCATCTGCAACTATAAACTCTGTTGCTGATAGCTGGGCATTAGGAAAACAAATGGTCCCCAAGTCCCTTCAGATCTTGCTCTCCAAAGCTTAATCACATAGCAGGCCCTCCAGGGCCATCCTTGAAGAGAGGAGAGACAGCCCAGGAGGAAGATTCCAGGGATGTGGATGGCTTCTCATAAGACCTTGGACTTGACTCAGAGAAGCACATGGATTGCCAGCTTATTTTCTAAAATGCTATTAGTTAAATTTAACTTCTACACAGCTCTGTTTCCTATTACAAAAGAGTGACATCAGACATCCTTGGGTGGTAATTCTACTTCCTAGGGAAACTGCACAAATCAATAAAAGCCTCTGTGTCTACCCTTCCCATTTAGGATAACATAATGGACATATTTGGTTGAACACATTTTAGTAGAATTATAATCATGCCTTATAATGACAAAAAAGATATAAATCTCTTAAAGCTGCTTCTTCTTGCTAGAAGAATGAATAGAGAAAACAGCTTAGTTAGGTTAAGATATTTCTAGGCTCTACTCACTAAAAAGAGGGTGTAGCTCTCTAACCATAAGTCATTCAGAGTGGTGATGACACTTTTTACTTTAAACAGCAAATTCTTTTCAAAAGATTTTTGTTATTAGTGTTCTGGCACTGTTGTCTATACTATTGGAGAATAAAATATTAAATGATTTTCTTTTCTGTTCTCAAGCCACATAGCTGGCCATTATTAGCACTGGGCTTTAAAAAAATGAAAAATACATATATGCCCAAAGAATAAAGAAAAATCAACAGTGCAGTACCCACATCTCTTCTACCTCACCCGTGCCTTCAAGCAGATCTGTTGAGGTGGCTGATATTGTTTCCAGTCTTATTATCCTCTACCTCCATTTAAATGGATTATCCTGTAGGAGCTGGAGGGCCAAATAAGGTCTTAGCATCTGATTCAGTTGAGCAGGATGCAGAGCAGAATAGTAAAAGCACTTAATCAGAGCTCAGACTTGCTTACAGAAGGAGCTGACACTTCCTCCCAGGGGCATCCTAATAACATCACATTACACAGTAAGTTTTATTTTTTCTTTACTTAGGAATCAACAGCAACCTTTTCTCCTTATCAGCCAAAATAGATTGAGAAAAAAAAAACACACCAGAATGAGACAGAAGTATTGATAAAGTAGGTGGAGAACATGGTCATAAATGTACAATATCAAAAGTTGACAGCTCTCCCAGGCCTATTCTCTGGCTTTCTTACAGGTTTGAATTGGTTACCCTTAATCCAAGGTAAGTTTGATTTCACAATGCAACCAAAACTGTTGTCTCAGGTTTATCCAGGTTCTTCAAAATGACAATTTTTGATGGAAGTGTTTGTTGGTTTGTTATTCCTTACTAAATTTTTCTTTTTCTTTTTTGTGTTTTTGATATAATGCCTTTTTATATTTTCTGAGAGAGGGTGGAAGGGGAGAAGGAGAGAGGGAAGGGAGAGAGATAGGGAGAAAGAGAGGAAAAAGGAGAGAGAGTTTACTTTTGAATGAGTTGTCTTAGTCTGACCAGTCACCAACAAGAGTCAAGGAGAACTCTATTCACCTTTGAGGCCAGCAAATATTTGCAATAAAAGTCCCATTGGAGGGAGGATGGGATTGGGAGGGAATGAAGGAGGGGGAACAGCTGGGATACAAAATGAATAAACTGTAATTAATGAAAATTTGAACACACAGGTCTTTCCAGAGACTCATACTCCAACCAAGTACCATGCATGGAGATAACCTAGAACCCCTGCACAGATGTAGCCCATGGCAATTCAGTGTCCAAGTGGGTTCCATAGCAATGGGAAGAGGGACTGCCTCTGACATAATCTGATTGGCCTGCTCTTTGATCACCTCCCCCTGAGGGGGGAACAGCCTTACCAGGCCACAGAAGATAACAATGTAACCACTCCTGATGAGATCTGATAGACTAAACTCAGAAGGAAGGAGAGGGGGACCACCCCTATCAGTGGATTTGGGGAGGGCCATGCGTGAAGAAAGGGGAGGGAAGCTGGGATTAGGAGGGGAGGAGGGAGGGGTTAATGGGGGGATACAAAGTGAATAAAGTGTAACTAATAAAAGTTAATATATATATATATATATATATATATATATATATATATATATATAATGAAAAAAATAAAATTAAAAAAAAGAACATTCCAAAAAAAAAAAAAGTCCCATTTTGGTTGGGACTTTTGAAACTTGGTTGAAACTTTGGTTTCTCAAACTGAGATTCTGTTTAAGTAGAAATTTTAAATACATTCAGTCGACCAGCATCCTTTGCTTCTTTTTCCAATTAAATTTAGGAGGGTGGCTTCTGTTCATATTTGGCTCAACCCAAGCCGACACCCTCCAGGGTTTTGTTTCTTCCTCAGCTTCAGATAGACATCAGTAAGTAGGATTTTCCCCTTCAGTAGTTTATGAGGTCTCCTTTGCTGGGTTCTCCTCAATTTGTGCCTCCCTGCGCTTTGGCTTTTGTTAGATCAGGACTGATGGAGGCAATGTAAAAGTGTAAGGAAGACAGACCTATCTCTTCCAGCACAATTGCCTTTTGAATCAGAACAACCGATTGGCACAGTCTCTACAGATGTGAGACTGTGCACTCGCAGTGTGTGCCGCTGAAGGGACTTATAGGATGGAAAAGGGGGAACTTTTGAGATGGAAGAGTTCAGGTGCAGGTCAGTTCAGAGAGTGACAAACACGGAGGCGGGGTGGGGGGAGGCTTTTGTATATGGCTCTCCATATCAGAAGCTTCCACAGGTCAGTCACATCAACTTTCCTGTCCAGAGCATCTCAGTCAAACTGAGGCTTTTAGGTAATTTACCCTTCAACCTCCTGTACAGTTAGCTACTTGGGGCTGCCTTTGAAAATATTTTTGCTTACATGTTTCACTCTTAGGCGCATACCCTCTGCAGTCCATAACCTGAAAGGGAGATTACATACCTTTATGTTCATAACTGCTTTATTCAGTCTAGCAAAGAATTGGAATCAACATAGTTGTCCATCAGCATATGAATAGATAATGAAAATTTGCTTTGTGTGTGTGTATGAATACTATTTAGCTTTACAGAAAACATAAAAATTGAGGGAAAATAGATGGACCTAGAATATACAATGTTTGGTGAGATAACAAATTATCAGAAAGAAAAAAAATATGTGCATTCTCTCATATATGGAATCCAGCCATATATGTTTATAGATAAACAATTGTATATGTGATTACAGTATAACATGAAGAAGAGAACAAGAAAGAATAAAAATAAGTGAATGGGATCTCCACAGCTTCTTTTTTGAATTCTTAGTGTAACTGGATAGAAGTTCATTGAGTTGTATAAACTTTGGGTCTAACTAGTTATGGTGTATGGTGTTTTCATTTATAAGCAAGAACATTTTTTTCTTTTTATAACAGTTAAAACAATTTTTAAAATTTTGTTTCCTAAAGTACCCTCAAATGGAGTTTTCAATGTTTTCATTATTGTTGTTGCTTTCAGATTTTTTTGTTCTCAAAGAAAACTCTAGCTATATGAAGCCTCAACCCTGCTGATATATAAACACAGTCAAGGACCACTAGATACTCAGATAGGACTGACAGGAAAGAAGATCAAAGCTAGAGAAAAAATGCAAAACCCAATAAGGAAATACAGAGCAGAAAGCAGGGAAAAAGTTTCTAAAGTTTCCTTAGAGAAATAAGAGAAAACATCACAGCCCTGAAATAATATAAGGATGGTTCATGTAGAAATAGCCAGAGAACTATAAAACTGATATTGAAAATTAAAAATTAATATTAAAAATTTTAAATTCAAAAGAAGAGGGTGTTTAGTGCAAAAATATTTCAACATTGCTGTAAAATTAAAGATTTTTTATTTAAAAGGATGTTGAAGTTCAGTGTAGGTGCTGAAATATAAATAGGATGAAATTTCCCAGAAGGAAAACAAACAGGAAAAACAGCAAAGGCAGAAAAAATTTGAAGAACTCAACTCAAGGGGCTTCATGCTAATAAATATTCTACAAAGAAAAGCAGAAATTAATTCAGAGTCGTGCTCTTAAATTATGGCAGACAAGTGCCATCAAAGAACAAGAGCCAACCTTCAGTACTTCCATGTGATGAAGTCAGTCATGTCAAGGCACCCTTTTCAACAATGCGGATCCAAAACATCTTTTAAGTGAGAAGAAAAGACTTGCCACAGAAAAGATTCATAAAAGGTTACACTTTTTTAATTTGTTTTACAAGGTTATCAATTTAATATTGACAAAGACAAAGGATCCTTCCTTCCTTCCTTCCTTCCTTCCTTCCTTCCTTCCTTCCTTCCTTCCTTCCTTTCTTTCTTTCTTTCTTTCTTTCTTTCTTTCTTTCCAGTTTTTGAGACAGGGTTTCTCTTGTAGTTCTGGCTATTCTAGAATCACTTCGTAGACCAGGCTGGCCTCGAACTCACAGAGATCCGCCTACCTCTGTCTCCTGAGTGCTGTTACTAAATAAAGGTGTGTGCCATCATACCCAGTGACAAGGGATTTTCTAATTCAAATAAAAGCTCAACCTGATTTGAACTCAGTCTTTGAAATATAACATGACTCTGAATGTACTAAATTAGAGAGTTTGACTAAATACCTTTAAAAAATCAATCTAATGGTGCCTAAAACAATTTGCCACATAAACACTCTGATGCAAGGAAAAAGAAAAGTCTTTCTGATTGAGTCCAAACAAAGTACAAGCTTATTTAAGTTACTGCCATGTAAGATTTAAAATTTTGTTTTAATTTTTCTCATCTTATTCTCTTACATTATTGTGAATGTTATTGTAAGAGTCAATCATCAACCCTTTCTTTTTTCTTTTTTTTTCTTTTATTTTTCGAGAAATTGTAATTACATAAATTTGTTCTTTTTCTCTCTGTCCAAACCATGCATATATTCCTTCATATTCTTTTTCAAATTCATGGCCTCTTTTTCATTATTCACATTATGATTAGTGAATAATGTTCTAAAACAAAACAAAAATAGAGAATTAACCTAGTCTTACACAGCAATGTACAAAGAGAAGCAATGCTGCCCAGTGCTGGGAAATCATTAGTGGGAAGTTTGGGACAAGACAGATCTTTTGCTATGGAATTTGAAATTTAAACCAAGTCAATTATTACTTTTTTATGGTAGAACTTTATTTGTTTATTTTTAAAATTTATTTTCTTATTTATTAAATTTTATTCACTTTGTATCCCAGGAGGCTGTAGCCTCCTCCCTCATCTGCTCCTAATTACACCCTCCTTTTTCTCCTTCCCTCCCCCTCCCCCAGTCCACTGATAGGTGAGGTCCTCTTCCCCTTCCATCTAACCCTAGCCTATCAGATCTCATCAGGACTGGCTTCACTGTCTTCCTCTGTGGCCTGGTAAGGCTGCTCCCCACTCAGGGGGAGGTGATAAAAAAGCCAGCCAATGAGATCATGTCAGAGACAGTCCCTGTTCCCCTTACTAGGGAACCCACTTGGAGACAGATGGGCTATATCTGTGCAGGGGTTCTAGGTTATCTCCATGCATGGCCCTTGGTTGCAGTACCAGTCTCAGAAAAGACTCCTGTGCCAAGATTTTTTTGGTTCTGCTAGTCTCCTTGTGGAGCTCTTGTCCCCTCCAGGTCTTTCATCTCTCCCTTATTTAATAAAATTCCCTGCCCTCTGCCCAAAGTTTGGCTATGAATCTCAGCATCTGCTTCAGTACGCTGTTGGGTAGAGTCTTTCAGACCTCTCTGTAGTAGGCTTTTGTCCTGTTCCCTGTTTTCTCCCTCTTCCCATGTCTATACACCTAAAGAAGCTAAGCAAGAGAGAGGATCCTGGATAAGATGATCAATCCTCATTCAAAAAGGCAAATGGGATAGACAATGATTACTTATAATTTAAAAAAAAAATCCACAAGGTGCTGTCTAATATTGATTCCTCATTTATATCAGTGTTAAAGGCCAAGGGTTCTTTGTGAAATAAAAGCTTAATAAGAGATTTTATGCCTGGTAACTAGAAGAGAATTTTCACAGGCATAGAGCCAAACTTCCAGCCCTGATAACAGCTATTTCATATGCATCTTTTTCCCCCAAAAGAAAAATATTTATATTCCATTTATTTGACTTTCTCCTTCACAGGTAGTCTCCTTTGAATATCAATCTGAGGAACAATAGAAAGGTAAGCTAGAATGCATACATGTCTGACTTGTAATAATTCCAGTTCCTTAAGGTGTAAAACTTTAACAACCTAATTAACCTCCCTTGATACTATCAGTCCCTCTATTTGCAGGGTGAAGATGATGGTTTACTTCTCCTTGGGTTCACTGCGTAACAGTATTTATCAAGGAAAGCATTTTTGTGAGCATACAGTGTGTGTGTGTGTGTGTGTGTGTGTGTGTGTGTAATGTCAGATATTTTTCTCTTCTCTGACTTCTGTCCCAGACTGATGGGCTTCCTGGATGAGTAAGCAAATTAGAAGAGTCTATTTGCCACACTAAAGTGTTTCAGTTTTTACAAGTCTAGAAAGAGTTTGAGAAGTTTCCTCTCTCATCTACATTACTTAATGTATTCATGTAGCCTAGTATCTAATAAGGGACAGTTGTCATGTGGCATGAGTATTTCTCATTAAATCTGCTGTGAAAGATGAATATTCTTGCCAGACATTGTCACTTCTACATTTCAATTGTCAAATACAGCTTTTGCCTAAGTCCTCAACTAGTTTCCTTAAACTTGTCTTGAATGTTAAGACTGTGCAGACCAATTTGTAAACTCATGGGGATGGCTGTTTAGCTGTCATTTGTAAAACAGGAAGTTTCAATTGAACCACAAATGTGAAAAAAATATTTTAACACCTCAAACATTGAATTAAGCCATTTTGTTTGCCAAAGAGATTATAGGAACTCCTTCACTAGCCAGTACTTACATAATGAATTCTCAAATAGACCTGGGAGCTTCTCAAAAAAGGTTAAATTCATTCTCCATTATAAAGCTTTGAGAATGGTCTCCAGGGCTGTCCTTGCTTAAAAAAATAATAAAAAAAAGGAAGGTCTTGGTAAGTATTAATGACCACTGTGGCAAGTTCAGAATATCACCTCCCTGGGAAGGAAAAGATCACTTCACAGACATTCATCAAGGGGCTTCCACTGTGGACAGCAGCACAGCTATTATTCTCACTAATGGCACACTCATCTGTTATTTTCTATAACTGCTTATCCCAAAAACAAACTTGTAAATATATAGCCAAGATGACCCAGGTAAAACACCAGAATTTCATCTTAAGGGAATTTTTCTTATTCTACTGTTGCAATTTAAATAACACAACTACGTGAAACAGGATAATACTTCCCCTTGCTACATTATCTTTGTGTGAAAAAGCTTCTTTAAAACCTACGAGAATTAATACTCAACATCAAATCAGTTTTGCATTTTTAGTCAGGCAAACAAACGAGCATATCTCTTTTGATGTGAAACAGTAGGAAGGCACCATTGTGTGGTTGTGAAAGAATAAACTGACAAGTGTTCCCATCTCTGCCATTCTTCTAACATACACACACACACACACACACACACACACACACACACACACACACACACA
>NW_026585686.1:13334996-13585845 GCF_907164565.1 Psammomys obesus
TTTTTTTTTTTTTTTTTTTTTTTTTTTTTTTTTTTTTTTTTTTTTTTTTTTGGCTCTGTTGCTCTCCTTGTGGATCTCCTGTCTCCTCCAGGTCTTACTATCTCCTTCTTCTTTCATAAGATTCCCTGCACTTTGCCCAAAGTTTGATCTATGGGTTTCAGCATTTGCTTTTATACCCTCCTGGGTACAGTCTTTCAGATTCCCTCTGTTTGTTTTCACTGGGGCCAACGCTCTGCTCAGCTTCCTGCCTGGACTCATCCAGGCTGCCACAAAAGCACCAACTAGTAGGAGAGATGGAAAGAAAATTCAGACATTCTGAGTGCTTGCTACTGCCACTGCTCAACTTCAATAACCACATCAGGTGGCTCACAACTGCCCTGTAATTCTAGTGCTATGGGCCATGACATCATCTTCTAACTTTCAAGGGTGAAAGTGCACACACACACACACACACACACACACACACACACACACACACACTAATAAATAAGTTAGAAAAAGCATTCAAGGGATGGGACAAACATGAAAGGAGGCTTTCCACCTTCCCTTCTACATAATCTGGGCACAGGATTGTCACATTTTTATCCAGTTCTTCTGCTGGTTTCTCCCTTGCTCACCATCCTGCACACAGTGATCCTTACTGCTGCTGACTCTAGGCTTCCTTCCTTTACTTATTACTTATTGCAGGCCTGATGTGAACAGATGTTTGATATTTTAGAAGGGCACCAGGATCCACCCCGTTTTTTTTTTTTTTTTTTTTTTTTTTTATGTTAGGTCAGTTCTCCCCTCAGCATTCTGTTTTTCTGTGTTGATTTTAGACCTAACACCCAGAGTAAGCAAGGTAGTTGGGACTAAGGGAAACAATCCTCTTTATAATCTTTAAAAAAAAATTAAATGCCAATGCTGGCATTGCACTTGATATATTTTGCTTATACATTCATTAATATAACCACTTAAGAACTGGTTTGATTCATTGAGTGCTGTATATAGTGTGAGGGAGGCAGAAGGTTGAAGGTGAAAAAAAAAATAAGAAGCTATGAATCAATGCTGCCTTTGACTATTAGATACCACATTGTGTTTACCCCTTAATTGTCATAGATGAAAGTTTATGGACATTAAAGATTCCAGTATTTTTAGAATCCCAAGAATATGCATCCTAGTTATATAAAGCTCTCATTTTTATACTCACTTTTATTCTATAGAATCACTTAGGCCATGCTTACCAGAAACAGGACTGACACTCATTTCCCTCCTAGTGAACCTAGGAAGCTACACTTATTTTAATATTAGCTTTTATTCTGTTTAGCTCCTTTTTCTCTGTTGCTTACAATTAAGAACTTAGTAAAGTGTTTAAGTAATCAAGAAATATGATAGCCTATTTCAACTAGTTTTCTATAATTATTATTACTATTTTTTGTATAGTCATTTGAGTCTCTAAACAGATATACTTAAGATTAAGAAAATAAACTGGAATTCTGAGGTTTCAGCATAAGTAAAATTGGTAATCCAAGATCTAATCTTGAGGATAGTAGTCACCACAATTCCCTTTGATAGTGTGTGGCATATCTTTTCTGTTATGTATAAAATTGCAGTTATCAGGGAGAAAAATCATGATGAAAAGTTTAACAATAATGGTGACTTTGGGGCAAAAATGTTTGAAATGGGCATTTTGTTAGAATAGCTAGGACTTCAGCACAGAACTAAGTGTTGTGCAAGCATGTGTAGAGGCATGTGTACCCTTGTATGAGAATCTGGAAGCAAAGATTACTTGCAAACAACTACCCCTAACCTAGCTGTAACCATAGCAACTGAAACCTCATTTTCTGTCTGTCTCAAATACTGCATGCAAGCCTATCTCACTAACAATTCAGAAGGGGACATTGACAAATGATCACTACATTCACCCTGCCACATTAAATGGAAAGGCATTTGGCTGAATTCTAATTTGACCAATGAATATTTAACTGATAACTCTGCCAGATAAGATACTGGCCCAAAGAGAGCAAAGAAATGAATCTGGAATTGCTATCATGCAAAAATCCTTTAATGAAGGACATGAAAGAAATCCTATAATTGTGTGATGAAAATCTGCTCCATATTGAGGAATGGAAGAGTATTTGGTCACAACTTAAGAAACTTTAAAGATGTTGTGACCTCAAAGATTTCTAAATTATGGAAGACACTTTTCCTCCTTTGTTTAATGTTTTGTATTTGGGAGGGGATGTTAATTAATAAGTGTTAACTTCAAAGAAACATAAGCAAAATGAATAATTTAAGTCATGGAGAATTCAAAGTCTCTGCCTAAGTCCTAAGCTTGTCAAAGTTTTTCTGTGTGTGGATTATAGATGTACACAGCAGATTGACAATCCTAGACAAACATTGTCATTTTTTTGAACCTCCCCTGGCCCTACATATATTGTTCAGTACTGGGGCTTGTGAGAGAGCCAAAATCAGGATAATTTTTTAAGCAGATTCAATTAAAATAATTTTAGCTAAGCATCCATCATTTGTCAGGCTCTGTTTTTAATATAGTGGATACTTTAATTATTGAAAGAATTGTCTGGAATGGGTGCTATTTTCAGTTGTATTCATGAATGATGAAATCCAAGTTCAGAGATCTTCCAGATCAGGGTTGCTGAGGCTGTACAGACTAGGGTTTGAGGTAGAACCCTGGGCTCTCTTACAGTACAGTGATGAGAAACTATTTGGTATAATGCCCCATTTTAAAATTTCCTTCGTAATCTCCATCTCTTTATACTTTCTTTTCTTCATAATCAATTATACTTACAGAGCATAAGACATTTATCTAGACAGAGGGAAATAAAATGTATATAGTTATGCCTCAAAGCTGATAAATTCCTTAGATAATAACTGTTTTATGAGTATATATTTTTATGAGTATATATATTTATGAGTATATATTGTATGCTGTATTAGCTTGACTCCCAGCATGTTTCCTTGACGTAAGAACATTATGGAGTGTCTGGTTCTATCAGGAATTTTTGGGTTTTTTATATAAAATATTATAAAAGGATCCAGAATATTTAATAAAAAATCATAATGACTGGGCTACTCAAAGTCAGGGCACATATCAGGACTATGATGTTTACTGCATGCACAGAACATTGCATGGGGTCAGGATCTTCTCATGTTCCTATTGAGATGATTAGGTTGTTTTAAAAGTTGGCTTCAAATGCAGAAGACAGCAAAATCAAAAGTTTTAAATGTTTATTTACACATGTTCAAAGTAAAACATGCCAGTTTTACTCATTATTACATTACATTAAGGTTAAAAAAAATTTACCATTCTTCTAAAAAATGTGTAATGATTTCTGAAGTTCATATTATCAATCAATTGGTGACTTGGAATCATAGGTTTTTTGTTTGTTTGGTTGGTTTTTTTTGAGACAAGGTTTTTCTGTGTTGCCTTGGCTGTCCTGGACTTGCTTTGTAGACTAATCAATCTGGCCTCGAACTCACAGAGATCTACCTGCTTCTGCCTCCCTGAGTGCTGGGATCAAAGACATGAGTATACCACCATGTCTGGCTTGGAAACACATATTTTTGAAGGCAGAGTTAGAAATAAAAATTTCCAAAATGCTTGCCCAATGTATATGTTCAGTGAGAATGTGAGTGTATTTGAACATTTCTGAACTGATTCAGCTGTGTGACCTACATGTCTAAAATGGTCCTATTTAGAAGAAAAGAATTTTGGAATCTGGTAGGATCCTTTTCCCTTGGACAGCTAAGGAGATATGGTGGCCCTGTCATTTTTTTTTTCCTGCAAAGTAGTTAATTTTCTTATGTTAGCACCCAGTAACTACTGATGCTTGAATGCTGCATTTTTCCTTCTCCAAATTTGACCTTTCACTATTCATCTTTCCGTAGTCCATGATGGGCTTAAGGGTGGTTAGTTGCCAAATAGATTGATGACGTCTCCACTCCAGCAAATATTATTAATTGGTTTACAAAATGCAGCATCTTAGCTGAGGTAAGTGCCCTCAGCCATGACAGTGGCTATATTAGCATAACAAAAACAGGACACATTAAACCTCTAGGAAAGAAATGTCCAGTTTAGTATCAGAGGCAGAGTTCTCCATAGAAAATTTTGCACAGGCTTACTATGTGACAGTAGGCCAAACAGTGGTCAGCCTGGTTCACTGAAAAGCAATTCATGGGTAACCGAGACTGTTATTTCAAAAAGCAGCAATCAAAATAGGGCTTTTGGAACTTTCGGGTTATTTAGTGCTCTCAGTATATGTGGTCTGTTCTTGTGACCCTAGATCTCCTTACAAAACAATTCCTCACAGGTTCCCAGTGTGAAGCATTCAGACACTCCTGCAATTCATCACCAAGGCATCTGGAGCCTGGGGGTTACAAATTCCCACTTAAAAGCAGAAGAGGAATGAGCCAGGGTTGTTCCAGGACTGACAAACATGGCCAGAGAGAGGCTTCTAAATGAGGAAAGTGTGCCGTTAAAAGCTTTAGAAGACAGATACAAAGGGAAAATAGAACAGAAAGCAAAGTTAAGAAGTATAAAAGGATTCTCATTTCAGAATGATGGAGGGAAGAGAAAACAATAGGGTTTCCAAGGTAGAGGTGTACCAGGTGATTTTATTAAATGCCTTTAGGCATAATTACCATCTAAAATTAGTCAGGCCTACTGACTTGTATGTTGAAAATTTCCTCCATTCCCAGATACAGAGATCTATGTCTTAGTATGGATTTGGAGGTCTTAAGAATTTCGCCTTAAAATTCCAGAATATTCTTTATATAAAATGAGAACAAGAACACCTTTCCACGGAACACTTGTTGATAATGAAAGTAAATCATTAGCGAAGTTCTGGAAAATATTAAGAGCTCAATAAATCAGTGGACACACACAACAAATATGAATGTACTTTAAGGGTGATGTGGATATGTAGAAGTAGGCCTTTTTTTCAGTATCCAATGTTAACAGTTTTTTTTTTTCCTAGTTTTATGATTGGAAAGAGGTTTGCTTTTGTAAGACCTGCTTTGCTTATGTAATTCAGCAAGCATTTATTGTTTGGTATGAGGCCTTATTTCAGTAGTATTCAGTCTAAGGAAGGTACCATTGAATAAGCCAAGTAGATAAGTCTCCTATTGACTTCAGTATGAAACATAGCTATAGGCATGTAAATGAGTGCCTTGCACTTGGTATGCATAGAAATTAGGCACACAGTCTGTTAGGATGATTGCTTTAATCCCCTTCTTCTTGTGACAACTAGAAAGCATGAGGGTGGTGCTGAATCATACCTGCCATTATCATAACCTTCCCTTTCCTGACCCCCTCCCCAATAAAAGCTCTGCACTTATTTGTAGCACATGGCTCATCTTTGAACTCATTGCGTTTACATCACAAGATGGTGCTTTATTATTATTTTACATTCCTCTAATATATCTGCCCTATCATTCAAATAAGCTTAAAGACAGGAGATTATACCTTATGCCTCCTATGCTTGACATTGCTCCATACGAAGATGTTCAACAGTGGCCATAGCTTAGGTTTTAAAAGACTGTGATTATGATGTATAGCAAGCAAAAGTAAAATAAGAAACAGCACATAGCAGATGGATAGAGGCAGAAGATAACAACACACCTACAAATTGGATACATATAGCATTCAGCTGAAATGATTGAGGAAGCCCTGCTGTGAGGGTCATGCTGGCGTTCCCAATTAATAGAATTCCAGGCAGAGCAAGAGTTCTCTCCATGTATAAACCTTTGCTTTCCTGTTCTCCCTGCAGGCTTTTTAATTCCATGCAATAAACAGTAAAGACTTTTGTGGGAAAGGCTTTCTCTCTAGTTGTTCTCAGGGAACTATGTTTTTACTCAAGCTACTTACTTTCCATCTGTTCTCAACAGCATGATGTATTTACTCTGTGGTGTGTTGCTGTTCTTCTCTTATCTCTAGACAAAGGGCCTTGGAGGATACTTTGGGATGAATATCCTTGTTTTTGAATGGGGGTGGGAGAAGGTACTCTACTTCTATAGGCAGCTCCTCAATAAGCTTAAACAGTAAGCTTAATATCTGAAAGTATATCAGCATGCCTTTTATTACAGTGTCTTTAGAAAGTAAGATAATATTTAGAAAAATGGGTAGAAATAGCCATTAAACTATATCTTGAAGCCAGGAATGGTGCACACCTTTAATCACAGCACTGGAGGAGGCAGAGTAAGGTGGATCTCTGAGTTTGAGGCCAGCTTAGTCTGCAAAGTGAGTTCCAGGACAGTCAGGGCTAGGTAAAGAAACCCTGTCTCAACCCCTACCCCCCCAAAAAAATAAGATATTTTGAATGATGTGTTGCATAACTGTCTCATGACACAATAAGCTCAGATTCATTACTTGGGTGCTTAGATTTCTCTTGTGTACTCATGTTTATATGAGTACAAATATGTATTCATATTCATATGATTATATATGTGTGTGCATGTGAACCTGTATATGCTTTTGTGAATGTACATCTGCTTGAAAGTATGAGTTTACATGTGTACACTTGTGTGTATGAGGAAGTCAGAGGTCAACTCAGATGTTACTCTTCATAAGCTATATACCTTGTTTTGGTTGTGGTGGTCTATTTTTGGTTTTTATTTTATTTTGTTTTTGATGCAAGGTTCTGTCATTGGTTTGGATCTTGCCAATTCAAATAGAATGGCTGGCCAGAAAGCCATGGGGAAAGAATCTATTTGTTTGTTTGTTTGTTTTTGTTTTTGTTGTTTTCCCCCAGTGCTAGGATTTTAAGTCCATGCCATTTTATACTGAAGTTAGGGATTGAACTCAGGTCTTCATGATGTGCAGTAAGCACTTTATCACTTCAGCCATTTACCCAGACTCAGACTTCATATTTTCTTTACTTCTTTAATGTCTTTCTCTCCATCTGGACTATAAACAGCATATATTTTTTCGTATAATTTACAATGGGTAAAATGGCATCCTCTTCTTAAGTTACATTTCCACAAAGAATCTCAGTATATGCTCTTGTTTGAAAAGAGGGTCATTGCAGAGTATTTAGAGTAAAGATTGATGTTATATTGATCCTATTGCCAGGCAGGAACGAGTCAGAAATCTATATGTAATATATTTTTTAAGAAACAAAGTAGGATACACAGAGCAGAAGGGGATGTTAACAATGAGGTAGATACTAGAGGAGAATGTCAAGAAGACAAAGAGGATGTGAACAATGAGGTAGATACTGGAGGAGAGTGTCAAGAAGACACTGCACACTAGGGATCATTAACAGCCATAAGAATCTAAGATGAAACAAGTCCTTCACAAGAACTCCAGAAAGAACCTAGATTATGGACCTCTGGTGAATGGAACTGTAAGGAAACATGTTTATTTTGTTTGAAACTACATTTGTAGCCGTTTTTTTAAGAACAATAATAGGAAAGCACTATATGTAAGAACTTGCATATAGCAAGTGGTTAAATTAATATCTGAAAGAGGAACGGCAGGCCCATTCTCATCCTACTATATCCTTTCTTATTTCTGTGTCTATAGTTTTTGGAGTCACTTAAGAACTTATTGAAAATGCACACTCCTAGGATCTGAATCCACTGGAACAGAAGTCTGAGGGACTTAGAGTGTGCTCTAAGTAAACTCCCATAGTGGGTCTTAGATTCATGGAAAAATTGAATTTGTGCATTTTATTAATTATACTTTTTATTAATTATACTTTTTAAGGTTCTTTGGATTATATCAAAGACGTTTCTTTGGCCCTGATAGACTGAGCTCCTGAGGAGAAGAAGCAGCCTCCTTGCAGCAGGTGTGCCACTGACCTGCTCATTATCGCTGTTGGGAATTTCTGAAGCAGAATGCTCCAGCTGTCAGTTCCTTTTTCCTTGATGATACACCTGGCTGCTTGACATGACCCCCAAATCTTACTTAGAGGCTAAGTTACTATTTCCATAACAGTTCTCCCAAGAAAACAAAGTCAGAATAATACAGATACAGAATTCTTTCATTCTTATCACTAGTTTCCCCAAACATTAATGCCTATAAAGCATAAAATGGAAAAATTCAAATCTCAAACATTTAACTTCTGTTACCTCTGAAAAACATGCCTCTCAAAAGCTAGGTGATCACTTCTCACAAACAAGATGTTTTGTGTTCCATATTCATCTGCCCATTTATGACTTTCTCATCTAGTGTGCTGAATTCTCAAATCAAAACACATAGCAGGCTGCAAGCCCAAATTGGCATCTGCAGCTCAAGCTGTGAGCTCTCTGCTGTGTGCCACCCTCCCAGGAACTCTGAGACCTGCACTTGTCATTCATATGTGTCAACAGCTGTCTGGGTTCTGTCAGGCAGGGCCAACTACCTTTCTAGCTGTTGCTCCTTCTGATTATAATCCTCTTCCTTAGGATGCCTTCTTCCCACACACCTGAGAGATCAACCCCAAACTCAAAGCTAGAATTTGGGAGGGTCCTTCAGCTCCATGATTTTGCACTAAGTCTAGGAGGATTTGTGCGATTTTCAGGGTAGACTTTTCCAAAACCCAAATAAATCATAAAGTGTAAATGAATAGTAAATCAAAGAGGCAGAGGGTAACAAAGGAGTCCCAGAGCATGTAGAAACACACTGAACGAGCTGGGGTTCAAGGAATCAGCAATGTGTAACATTAAACCTCTGTCTTTTCATAATAAGCCTGATATAAATAACATTTTATAACAGAATAATCAAGAAATACCAGATTTTGAAATGCATTGTTATCACTTTCTACTGTGAGAAAACATGAACTTCAGCCAACTCTCACTCATTTGCTTGGCAAACTGTGGGTTTGTGGATCTTTGTAACGTGGTTACCTTTAGTCCTCTCTGTCCTCCTTTTAAATACATAAGGTGGCTTCAAAAATCATCACCCATAGTATCCTCTGTGGCATGATCACCATACCTCTTCTTCTGAAGATTTGCTTGGATGCTCCGAGCAGACAGCTCTGCCAAGTCTTTGGCCTTTTAAAACAGTTTTGGTAAAACTTTAATCACACCCATTTGTTACTCATCCAAACTAAGAACTTTGAGGCTATTTCTGCTTATTCCTTTCTTTCTTCTTTTATTCTCCTTACCATCACCCTCTTTTATATTCTGAGTTTCCACTATAGCCTCCTTAGTGTTGGTATAATGTTCTTTTGAAATGTATACACCTTACCCATGTTCATTTAAATGCTGATTTCTACCCCCCACTCTCTGGTTTCAATGTGGATATTGCATTACGATACTCATTCTAAGCATCCTGTCTCAACTTTATGTAAACAGGCCAAAATAAAGCAACTAGCCACAGTGTTGAACAATGGGAGGAGCCAGAGGACAGGAAAGAGGGGAGGAGCCAGAGGGGAGGAAATGAGTGGAAGGAGAAAGGGAGAGAGGAGGAGTGGAGCTGGGAGGAGAGCTTGGAACAGTGTGGAAAGAATGAACCAGACTTAAGATTTCACAAAAAGCAAGTATAATGGTTAAAATCTAAATGTTAGGAAACTATGAGGGCTTGGAGGTTTAGGAGGGAGTAACTATTGTCCAGCATTGTGTTCTAGGTTAACTAAATAAACCCAGTCTCTGTGTGGTGATTTGGTTATACAGCTGCTTAGGATTAACAGCAAGCTTTACCAGAAGATACATCAATAGTAAATATTAATAGTTACCAACAGCAGTGTTAGCTTTTGGAAAATAGGAAAAGTCCTGCTATAGCTTTCCCTTTTATCTCTTTATCTTTAAAACATGGTATTCTGTTGAATTTTACTAGGGAGATGAGAACAAACATCTGTTCATACCAGACTGTTCACTATTAACACCCAACATAACCAGTCCAAAGTCAAGCATGATGAACTGATGAGTTTACTGTGCTTGTTTACAGAGCAAGGATGACGAATTACAAACAGAAACATGGGTGACCTTAAAATAGTACATCACACAATAGATCCCAGATAACCAAAGCTATTCTCAGCAAAAGAATTTGCTGTGGCTGCTATACCCCGCCCAGTACCTAGGGCAGGGCTTCTCTCCCTGAGGCCCTTTACTATATAATCCAGGCATCTTGGTTTCTTCACCCTTTCTACCATTTTTCCTCCTTTCCCCCCTTCCTGCCCTCTCTTTCCTTCCTTCACCAACACGTGATCCCCTTTTCCCTCTCCATCCCTTGCTGCTCCCAATACACCTGCATTTATATAATATAGCTTTGTCTTACCATTAGCTCTTTCTGTTTTATTTAATCAATCTTCTGGTGCCATGACTGGGAAACCCAAGCCCCCCAGCTGGACTCCCTGGTGCCATTCTCTTCACCTCATAGTTCTCGACCGCTCTGATCAGATCACCTCCAAACTCTGGAGAAGTTGAGCACCCAGCCCTGGGACTCAGCTAAATGGAAACCAACCTGCTCCTTTCTTCCCACCACCCTCTTCACCTGAGGCAACTTTGGATTCAGTAAGTGACCTGTCCCCCAGCCACTGCCAAGAGGTACCAACTGCCTCTTCTAGGGTTCATGAACACCCCTCCCTCCGATGCCACCTGACTCTTCTGTGAAAACATGGCCACTGCAAGAGTAGTCCATAAGAACAAAGCCATGTCTCTGTTCTGAGGTGAGGTGATCTCATGTTTCAGAGATGTCTGTTCCTAGATTAACCTCACCAAAACAGCTGATTCCATAGTATTGATTTGGGACAACACTTCAACAATCTTGGGATTTCGGCAAAGGCTGGGCAAAAGGGTGCTTCTGCTTCTAGAATTAATCCCCAGACACATCTTGGGTGACTTCGGAGATTTTTCAAACTATCTGTCCAGTTTCTTTTTGAAACTCTGCTTTCACCCCTCTCTCTCTTCCACTTGCTGAGACTGTCTGCACACTCCACTTCAGATTTCCTCTACCCCATCCTGACTCTAACCCATACCCATGCAAGGTCTCAGCAGTGGAGACAGTGGCAGGCAGTGGCCGAAGGGCTGGGTTGTTCAGCACCAATCCAGTTTTAATTTTCCTGCTGCAGGCCTCTTAGATCACCAGGTTGGTTTGGGGATAAAGGGGGTGGAGTCCTGACTTTGTCACCACCTTTTAAGCTTTTGCTCTTCAGTCTGTAATGATGCAGTGTGATAGGACCAGCAGGATCGTCAGTCTATCAGATGTATCTATGATTGAAAGTTTTTCTTTGAGACTAATGCAGAAATATATTTAAAGTCATGCTAAAAAACTGATTAAGCTTTACCTAGTCTTTTGTTTTCTGTTTTCAGGGTTAAGCCTAGGATGGATAGCTCTACAATCAAAAAACAATCAGAGCTTGGTCGGCTCAGCTATAGAGATGATGTCCTCAAGCCTGTCAGAAAAATCTACAGAATAGTACATTTAAATGCTTAATTAAAAAAAAAAAAGCTTAATATGACAGAGGACCCAGCTTCTATTTATGACCCCAACACTTCCAGCAGATTTGGGCCCAAGGACAGATGACTCCACCTGGATACTGTGATACTGGGCAGAACTGCCCCAACTGTCCCATTGCTAAGGCCCTGCCTGAACTGTGAACAAATGGGACACCCAGAAAGCTGACTGCCCCATTTTGCCTAGACAAAATAAGGTCAGTAATTATCCCAAATTCCTCCCCCCACAAGAAGGGACTTGCTGGGCCCAGCACCCGAAGACTGATGCTTCGATGCTGCCCTAAGATTTGTGCCCACAAGAGCCACTGACATGACAGGAGCCTAATGGGAAGGCTGTCTGGATAATGGGTAAGCCCTTGTCATATTAATCAATACATAGGCCGCTTGGATTATGCTTCCTGTGATAATTTATCCTTCTCAGGTCTCTGATGGGTTTGAAGATCAGCTTAACAGCAAAAACCAAGGCTTAGCCTGCCCTCTCAAAAATGTACAATTTATGTAAGGTCTAAGCTTCTGATAAAGTATTTGAGGGTATGAGAAGATGTTTTAAGAAGGGGCATGGGAGAAGATGAGGGAAGGAGGGTGATATTAGGAGGGGAACAGGGCAGGGGCTACAGCTGGGCTACAAAGTGAATAAATAAAAAATTATATTAAAAAAGTTTCGATGTCAAGAAAGTAATTTCAATTATATTAAAATACTTCCTCACACCACTATGCTATTGTTTTTGCATCAAGTTTGTTCAGAGCTTTAACATTAACCATATTTTAAATTGTCTCTAAAGCCAGTTTGTCTCTTTCTGTAAACTTAAAAGGATTCTTGTTCACTTCAGGAGATCCACTGGAATCCACAGGTCATCCTCCAGATATGTACTACCAATCAACAGCCTGTTTCCCAGCCTACCTATTCCTGAGGGTAGAATTCCTCCCTTGGTTTCAGGACTCCCCTCTCCCAACTACCAAGACCATGGGCCTAAAAGTCTATGGGCCTAAAAGTTAAACTCCTTAACTTTACCTTTTTCCCCTAACATGTATATGTTCGAGCATACTGTTTCCTCAGAGCTGCATCCAGAACTCAGGGGCTCAGCTGGACCTGTAGATTCTGAGCCACAGATGCTTTCACAGATCGTGGATGGCAAATGGAACAGCCTGCCCTTGGCACTTGGGCAACATTACAGCTTTTTGCCTCACTCCCCAAAATTGACACACCCAATGTCAGCCAGAAGGAGCCAGAAAAGATTCTTTGCCCGGTATCATTTATTATCAACAGAAATAATGCTGAAGATATTACCAGTATCAAGCTAGATACTAGAATCATAGTAATAAAAACAGCAGAGTGTTTGCACAAAATAAACACTTAGTGAAATGGAATAACATAAAGGACCCAGATACAGGTGTGTGTAACGACCGCCACTTGAATTCTTACAAGGATTCTTATCAAAATAGACACTGGAGAAAAGACTGGATTTTCAACAAATGGGAAGACTGAATGGTTACATATAGGAGAATTGAACTACATTCCCTTCTCTCAGTCTGCACACATTTAACTAAAAATGGGGCAAAGGCCTTTTAGTTAAACCTTAAAACTCTGAAACGTATAGAAGAAAACATAGGGAGTATATATAGGATATAAGCATAGACAAGGATTTTTTTTTAAAAAGGTAAATAAAATGAACAGACAGCCTATAAAATAGAAGATCCTTCCAGTTATACATCTAATGGAATATGAATATCTATAATACACAAACAGCCAAAAAAAAGCCCACCAAAAAAACCCAAAAAAACAAACAACAACAACAAAAAAAAAACAATCAACCAACCAAACAAGAAAACCCAAAGATAAAAAGAACAATGCATATAAAACTTGCCTATAGATATAAAGAGAGTTATCCAGATACATAGATGGCAAATAAACATTTTAAAAATGTCAACATCATTAGCCATCAATAAAATGGAAATGAAAACTACTTTAAGGCTCTTTCTTATTCAAGTAAAAATAGCTATCATTAAGAAATCAAATCATATCAAATGCTGTTAAAGATGTGGAGAAAGTGGAATACTTATTGGTGAATGTGCAAGCCTATAGAGCCACCATGAAAATCGGTGTAACACGTTCCCAAAAACCTAATGTTAGAGCTATTATATGTTCTACATATACCATTCCAAAGTTTCTATAAAGTATCACAGAGACATTTGCTCATCCACGTTCACTGCAGCTCAAATCAAAATAACCAAGAAATGGATACAGCTTTGCTATCATTAACTGATGAATGGAAAGTGAAAATGTAAAACACACACAGAATAAAATTTTATTCCACTGAAAGAAAAGTGAAATGGCAAATAAGTACGTAAATGGATAGAACTAGAAAATATTATACCGAGTGAGGTCATCCAGTCTCAGAAAGATAAATGTGTGTTCTCTCTCCCTGTGGAAGCCAACAAATTTGAGGAATTGATCCAGAAATTGTGGTACATTTACACAATAGAATACTACTCAGCAACTAAAAACAAGGAAATCATGAAATTTTCGGGCAAATGGTAGGATCTAGAAAAGATCATTTTGAGTGAGGTATCCCAGAAGCAGAAAGACACACATGGTATATACTCCCTTATAAGTGGATATTAGACATATAATATAGGATAATCATACTAAAATCTGTACACCTAAGAAAGCTAATCAAGAAGGAGGACCCTAGGTAAGATGGTAAATCTTCATTCAGAAAGACAAGTGGGATGGACCATCAGAAGAGGGAGAAAACAGGAAACAAGAGAGGAGCCTAACAGAGAGGTCCTCTGAAAGATGTTACCCAGCAGGGTATCAAAACATATGTTGAAGCCAGTCCTAAAGAACCTGATAAACTAGGGTCAGATGAATGGGGATGAGGACCTCCCCTATCAGTGGACTTGGAAAGGGGCAGGGAGGAGATGAGGGAGGGAAGGGGGGATTGGCATGGAATGAGGAAATGGGCTATACCTGGGATACAAAGTTAATAAACTGTAACTAATATTAAAAAAATAAAAATTTAATTAAAACAAAAAAAGCCCAAAACATATCCCAAGATTCATAGCCAAACTTTGGGCAGAGTACAGGGAATCTTATGAAAGAAGGAGGAGATAGAAAGACCTGGAGGGCACAGGAGCTCCATAAGCAGAGCAACAGAACCAGAAAGTCTGGGCACAGAGGTCATTTGTGAGACTGATACAAGGACCATGCATGAAGAAACTAGAGCCCCTGCATAGATGTAGCCCATGGCAGTTCAGTGTCCAAGTGGGTTACATAGTAACCAGGGCTCTATGTCTACATAGAAACAGGGACTGTCTCTGACATGAACTGATTGGCCTGCTCTTTGATCACCTCCACCTGATGGGGGAGCAGCCTTACCAATCCACAGAGGAAGACAATGAAGCCAGTCCTGATGTGACCTGATAGACTAGGGTCAGATGGAAGGGGAGGAAGACCTCCTCTATCATTGGTCTGGGGGAGGGGCATGGGAGGAGAAGAGGGAGGGAGGGTGGGATTGGGAGTGGATGAGGGAGAGGCCTACAGCTGGGACACAAAGTGTATAAACTGCAATTAATAAAAATAAAAAATAAAATTTAAAGAAAACCTTCAGATTTGTGTGTTGACTTAACTTGAAGACCTGCCAAAGTCAGGAAACTAAAAAGATGCCTTTTCTACTTTCTTTTTTTTTAAAATTATTTTTATTTTTATTAATTACAGTTTATTCACTTTTCACTTTGCATCCCCCCTGTACTTCCCTTCCTCATCCCCTCCCATTCCCATCCTCCCTCTTCCCCACCCGTGGCCCTTTCCCAGTCCACTGATAAGAGATGTCCTCCTTCCCGTCTATCTGATCCTAGTCTATCAGGTCTCATCAGAAGTAGCCGCATTGTCTTCTTCTGTGGCCTGGTAAGGCGGCTCCCCCCTCTGGGGGAGGTGATCAAAGAGCAGGCCAATCAGATTATGTCAGAGGCAGTCCCTCTTCCCATTTCTATGTAACCCACTTGGATACTGAACTGCCATGGGCTACATCTGTGCAGGGGTTCTAGGTTATCTCCATGAATAGTCCTTGGTTGGAGTATGAGTCTCTAGGAAGTTCCCTGTGTTCAAATTTTCTTGTTCTGTTGCTCTCCTTGTGGAATTCCTGTCCTCTCCAGCTCTCTTGCTCTTTCCCACTTCTTACCTAAAATTCCATTCACTCTGCCCGACAGTTGGCCATCAGGCTCAGCATCTGCTTTGATAGTCTGCAGGGCAGAAGCTTTCAGGGGCACTCTGTGGTAGGTTCCTAGTTTGTTTCCTGTTTTCTTGTTCTGGCTTTCAGAGGCCCTTTGTGGCAGGTTCCTAGGTTGTTTCCTGTTTTCCTCTTCTGATGTCCATCCTCTTTGCCTTTCAGGATGGGGATTGAGCATTTTATTTAGGGTCCTCTCTTTTGCTTAGTTTGTTTAGATGTACCTGTTCAAATAATTTAAGAAGTACTTACATGTAGCTAATTAGCAAAGGATTATATTCAAAGACAAAGCAAAGGCTCAGAGTGAAAATATTTCAGAGCAGTAACTGGCTCTGAGTATGATTAGCCCAGAAGCCTTGTGGCTGCTTCCTAAAAATTACTTTTGTGGTTTCAAAGGGAAGAGGAGTTGCTGTGTATGAGAAATGGTTTCCTATTTTGATCTGTAGGCTGAGGTTATGTATTCCTTTGTTCACTGAGCATCTTCTTTCCTATGATGCATGCAATTTTAATGATAGGTATGCCTAATTATGCATGAGAATAAGACTGTGTAGTTTATTTGAATGAGAAAGTTCCCCATAGGCTCAGGCATTTGAACATATGCCACCTCCCCCAAGTTGTTGGTACTTTTGAGGGAGATTTAGGAAGTCCAGCCTTGCTGGAGGAAGTATATCATCAGGGATGGGCTTTGAATTTAAAGCCTCCACCATTTTGTTTGTTCTCTCTGAGTTATGTTTTTGTTTGAAGATATGAATGCTCAGTCTCCTGCTTTGCCACTCTTTCCTGCTGCCTCCCAGCCAAGAATTTTATCTCTTTTTTTAAATTTTATTTTTTTCTTATCAGTTACATTTTATTAACTCTGTATCCCAGCCATTTCCTGCTCCCTCATTCCCTCCCAATCCCACCCTCCCTCCCTCATCTCCACTGTGCCCCTTTCCAAGTCCACTGATGGGGGGGGGACCTCCTCCCCATTCATCCAATCCTGTTTTATCAGGTATCTTCAGGACTGGCTGCGAAGCCCTCATCTGTGGCCTAACAGGACTGTTCCTCCCTTGAATTTTACCTCTTTGTAACTGTAAATCAAAATAAATTCTTCCTCAATTTGCCTTGGTTATGCTGTTTATATCATAGCAACAGAAATGTAACTAATACAAATGGAAAACCTTAGCCAGGGTCACACAATATTGTAAACTTTTCCAGTACTGGAATGGTGACCATTCTTGTAACCATAGCAAGTCCTTTGTGCTCTCTTGTTTAGCTCTCTGGAGATGCCTTTTGTCTCCAGAACTAAAGCTTCTTGTTTGCCTTGCTACCTCATCACCCCTCATTACCCCTTGCCTTATCACTCCTACCTCCTCACCCTCCATTCCAACTATCTCAAGTACTGTTTCTTTAGCTACTTGTCTCCTTATCTCATCCCTTCATTCTAATAATGGCCATCCATTAAAAAAAAGTTTTTCTTTCACTTCAACCAGCATCTGACCCAAAAGAGAAATTTGTTAATCTCCTTTCACTCCCACCTCTCTGTCTTTCCTGTAAATACTCCAGTCTGTAAGCAGGTGGTAGGCTCTAATTATTAAAACAGAGGTTATTTTCTCCTCAGTATGAACCAGAGGTGTGGTATTTACCTCTTACTTTCTTATGGTTCTGCCAGTAAGTAGTTTACTTTAGGACACAGTTTGCCTTAGTGTGCACGTACCTAAAATCTGGAGAAGCTGGGTTGACCCAACACGGATATTTCTAGGATATATTCCATAAGTGTTTGACCAAAAATAAAACATAGTTATTAGGAGTTGCTGAGGTGTCACTGAGGGCTTGGGGAGTGGAGTGACACATGGCTTTGTTTTGAGAGAGGTGTCTGAGTAGCTCTATGCAGATAGGATGCCAGTAGCTAAGCTGTGAACCATCTGCTTTATAATATTCTTTAGACAGATAAGAAGATATATTACGGTAAGAAATTAAAAGTAGGAAGTCTTGCCTTGCACTCCTTTAGGACTGAAATATTTTAAGATTACAAGGTACTGGGCTCTGACAGCTAGACATTGTTTATCAAAACTTTTTAATTTAAAGAGCTAGTCAATTCTTACTTTTTTTTGAACATTTAAATAAGAGGAGAAGACAAGTGAAGAGAAGTGTGGATACCAAGTTGCCAGTAGGTACTAAGGAGCCAAAGAAAGAACCAACAAAACTTTAAGCCAAGTGCCAAAGAGTTACATTTGGTTAGAAGGGATTCATATATTCATATTGTATGTAATTCTCCATAAGTTTGCTCTGGGTCAGTAACTATCAGGAGACAAAATGGAGCCTTCATTAACCAATGTTTTTGCCATCTGCCTCCTTCTGCTCCAAGTTATTTCATATTGTGTTCCACAGTGGTTTTCTAGAGTGTTCTTTGCTCTGACAGTTTCTATTTACAAGCATCTTTTAACTCTCTTCTGAGGATAGATGATGACTGTGTGTCTGGGTGTACTCACAAACAGTATCACCTACCTGGTACTACCCATGTTGTCAAGATTGATGAATGATTTATTCTATGGAGTAGAAAGTGTGCCACCCTATAAAGTTAGGCTGAATTTAATAGGGGCACATAGGTGTATTAACAGAAAAACTAGGCCCAAGAGTCATCAAACACACCAGACTGAGGAGAGAACAAGGGTCTCATGACACCTACCACTGTGATGGGAGTAGTCCCCACTGCTAGTCAACTGACTGTAGTATATGTGTCAAAGACTGATAGCAAAGAATTTGTGCCTGTTCCTGGACTGTAGGCAGCTGTTGCCTGTCTGGACCTGCCTGGTATCCATCAACTGCCTGCTCTGGAGCACAACCTGTTCTTGTCCTGTGTTTTCACCTTATAGCTAGACTCATTGTATATTTCCTCTCAACCTTGACAGGGCCATCTGACTGTCCAGCTATTTCTTCCCTGCAGCTGATTTGTGTATCTTATCTTATCTACACAGACTTTATTTACCATTCTCTTAATTTACCTCTGAGATCTCTGAACTCTGTTGCTACCTCTTAAAACTTTTGTATCTCTTTCTGATATATATATATACATATATATGTATGTATATATATTTATATTTATATATGTACATACACATATATATGTGTGTATATTTGGAGAGAGATTTTCTAGGTGATGTGTGATATGCAAGTTAATATTAATAATTAAGCTAGAAATAAAATAATGTCTGTTCAGTTGAGTGGTGGTGGCACATGCCTTTACTCTGAGCACTCAGGAGGCAGAGGCAGAAAGATCCTTGAGTTCCAGGACAGTCTGGTTTACAGATCGTCCTAGGACAATCACAGCTACAAAGAGAAACTCTGTCTCAAAAAACAAAAACAAACAAAAAAGTCCCTATGTTTATTTGAATCAGATTACAAGGAAAGTTGAACTATTAATTAAATTGCTACTCTTTAATAATTGTGTCTTGTAAATGTATTGGTTTAAAAAATATGTCATTGTAGAAAGACATAAGTATGTCTGTTTCTGGCATTTGTAGGAGAAAATGCAGTCATGACCTGGCAGTCAGCTTACCTGGCACACTGCATTTCTAAGTAAAAAGAATGTCAGAGGCAGTCCCTTTTCCCATTACTAAGTAACCCACTTGGACACTAACCTGCCATGGACTACATCTGTGCAGGGGTTGTAGGTTATCTCCAAACCTGGTACTTGGTTGGAGTATGAGTCTCTGGGAAGACCCCTGTGTTCAAATTTTCTGGTTCTATTGCTTTCCTTGTGGGGTTCCTGTCCCCACCCCATCTTAACTATTTCCCACTTCTTACATAAAAATCCCTTTACGTTGCCCAACACATAAGTAGCTACTTGTTGATTTGCCTGAGATCTTTTTGTCTCCTTTTGTGTGCTATTTCTGCAGAAACTGGTGGTATGAGCACTCACTGTTCAATCCAAACTAATCATAATCAATAGGCTTCCACTACATACATGGTTGTTCATGGGCAATAAAGCAGACATTGGTCACCAAAACCATATCCAGAGTGGTTCTTCTCTGTGCCTCGTACAAACCAAAGAGCATGACTTTCCGGAGTTGGGGCTCAAGCCCAAGTAACTACTGCAATATTGCAAGGGCAGGCACTCATGTGCTTAAGTGATTCACTTTTGATGACTTCCTTCCTGGCTCAGGTTTAAGAATTGTGAGGTTGTGATGATAGGAAAATTCTGGTTTATACTTCACTGTGAAGACCATAAGGATGATGATGAAGATGAGGAGGATGAAGATGACGATGGTGTTGCAAGCTGACATTAAGAGTTTACACACACCTATGAACATAGGAATACTTGATTTTTGACAAAGAAGCCAAAACTATTCAATGGAAAAAAGACAGCATCTTCAACAAATGGTGCTGGTCCAACTGGATGTCCACATGTAGAAAAATGAAAATAGATCCATATTTATCACCCTGCACAAAACTAAAGTCCAAGTGGATCAGAGACCTCAACATAAAACCAGATACTCTAAATCAGTTAGAAGAAAAATTGGGGAGGAGCCTAGAACTCATTGGCACAGGAGACAACTTTCTGAACAGAACACCAACAGCACAGGCTCTAAGAGCAACAATCAATAAATGGGACCTCATGAAACTGATAATCTTCTGTAAAGCAAAGGAAACTGTCATCAGAACAAAACGATAGCCTACAGACAGGGAAAGGATCTTCACCAACCCTATGTCTGACAGAGGGCTAATATCCAGAATATATAAAGAATTAAAGAAGTTAAAAAGCAATAAATCAAGTAATCCAATTAAAACATGGGGTACAGAGCTAAAAAAGAATTCTCTGTAGAGGAATATAGAATTGCTTCTATAGAATATATAGAGAATATACAGAAACACATAAAGAGATGCTCAACATCCTTATCCATCAGGGAGATGCAAATCAAAAAGACTCTGAGATTTCACCTTACACCCATCAAAATGATTAAGATAAAAAACTCAAGTGACAACACATGCTGGAGAGGTTGTGAAGAAAGGGGAACCCTCCTTCATTGCTGGTAGGAATGTAAACTGGTACAACCACTTTGGAAGTCAATCTGGCACTTTCTCAGACAATTAGGAGTAGTGCTACCTCAAGACCCAGCTATACCACTCCTAGGTATATACCCAAAATTTGTTCAAGTACACAACAAGGCCATTTGCTCAACCATGATTGTAGCAGCTTTATTTATAATAGCCAGAACCTGGAAGCAACCCAGATGTCCATCAAGGGAGGAATGGATACAGAAATTGTAGTATTTTTATATAATGGAATACTACTCAGCAATAAAAAACAAGAAAATCATGAAATTTGCAGGGATCCCATTTGGGTGGGATCTAGAAAAGACCATTTTGAGTGAAGTATTGAAGTATCCCAGAAGGAGAAAGACAAACATGGTATATACTTGCTTATATAGACCTATTAGATATGATAAACATAATGAAACTATACACCTAAAGAAGATAAACAAGAAAGCAGACATGGGGTAAAATGATCAATCCTCACTTAGAAAGACAAATGGGACAAATGGGATGTGCATTGGATGTAGGATAGGAGCCTACCGCAGAGGGCCTCTGAAAGACTCTACCTAGCACTGTATCAAAGCAGATACTGAGACTCATAACTAAACCTTTGGCAGAGTGCAAAGAATGAAGGGGAGTTAGTATGATGTGGAAAGGATAAGAGCTCCACAAGGACCAAATATATCTGGGCACAGGGGTCTTTTCTGAGACAACACTCCATCAAGGACAGTGTATGGATATAACCTAGAACTTCTACTCGGATGTAGCCCATGGTAGCTCAGTAACCAATTGGTTTTTTTTCCTAGTAAGGGGAACAGGGACTATTCCCTGATGGGAACTCAATGGCAGGCTCTTTGTCTTTCCCAGCCCCCAAGGGAAGGATTGGAGGAGGGAGGGAATCACAGGGGGGGGGGGATACAAAGGGAATGAAGTGTTATTAATAAAGAAAAAAAAAAGTAAAAATAAATAAATAAATAAAAATGTTATTTTCATCATATTGAAATGTTCATGGAATAATGTAAAATAAAACAAATTTTTATAATTTTGGACTTTCTAGAAGTTCTCAGGATTTTCCTGATGCTTGAAAAACCTGTTTGAAATTCTCTTATTCTTTTTTTTCTTTTTGGCTTCATGGTATTTTTTTTGTTATTTATTTATTTTTTATCATCTTCACACCTGTTCCTGTTTCTACAAAGAACAGTCACTTCTTATATCACTTTGTTGCTGATGGAACCTCAGTGTTTTACGTGTTCATTTTTGTTTGACTGGCTCCTTGGACTTTTTCTGTTTGGGATGGGTGAATGCTCCTAATGCTCAGAGGTCCTTTGTTTATTACATAGTCCCACCCATGGTATACAGATAGCTATCTAATGCAGTCAGAATGTTTCCTGATGACTTCTCCAATTTTATTTTACTCATAAGTTTTTCCCCTTGCTGTTATTTCCATGGTCTCATTGAGATCATTCAGAATTTCCATGTTTTTATTGCTTCCTTCTCTGTATTTCATTTGAAACCCTAGTCTGAAGCATGCCAGTTCTTCTTAAGCAAATGTGCTTTTCCCACATTTATGAGTTACAAATATTTCTAATTTTTCATGGTTGTAGAGGATATCTTAGAAACAAGCTTTATGTAATTTGGAGTCTTTTAGTAATTTTCCAGTAAGAAGGGTGAATTTTTCTTTAACCTTTAAGAAATGTATCTGTGTAGAAGAACTGATATCACCTGTAGTAATGTATCAGGGGCCCTGCAATAGTCAAGAGGAAGACCGAACTGTAACTGTTTTTGCTGTAAGACTCACAGAACTATAAGGAATCTGATTAAGAGGAACCTGGGCACCAGGGATTGAGCTTAATAGTTGAGTATTTGCTTGCCATCCAAGAGGTGCAATTTTGATGTAGCCAGGACAAGACAATCAAACATACAAAATGAAAAACCTGGAATCTTTATTCAGGACATTTTTATTAGTCAGATCACTTTGGTAGCCAAAGGAAATGTTATCAGTTCTTTTTGCCTAACGTTATTTTTATCTTCATTCATGTCATATGTTACTCCTCTTAGACTGCTGATGTCTCTCTGTGGTCTATGATGTGAGCAATGGCTGTGGAAAAGTTGGGACACACTGTTGTAAACTGTGCTAAAGATGAGTATGAACGCCATGATCATATGACATTCTCAAAGAATGATAGAGGTCCGACAAAGCAGTCCTATAATGACAGGGATTGAGAATCTTGTGCTCTATCCAATCTTGCTCTGGCAATCACTGTGTTCCCAGTACTAATGAGGAATATGGAACAGATGAGACAATATTTAATGGTCCTTGTGTTCTTATGGTAGCATTTCAACAAGTTTGGCTAAACCATGAATAATGGATCTTATAAACACTTCACAAATGTGAAATATTAAAAACAACCCCCATTCTCAATCTCTTCTGTAGGATTCTTATTCCTTATAAATACCACCAAGAGAACATAACTGGGTTAAATGTAAATATCACAATGCTTTTCTATGTTGCAATTTGAAATGGCCACTTTTCTACCATTGAAAATCACTGGTTATTCAGAGCTAGTTATAGAGAGCAGAATGTCTGTGTGATTGCATGGTTTCGATTACTATCATTATGACATTATGCACAAAGGCTGATTACTTTCCATTTTGTTAAAACTTCTTTTCGAAACTGGGTTAACAAACTTCACAAGAACTTTTTCTCCTCAAATTGCTCATAGGAATATAATGCAATAATTAAAATTATTCAATTATTGACTATCCTGATGCGCAATTTCTACCATGGTTGAAATGATTTATTCTTTAAAGTGGTTCGTTTATATGAAGCAAATTTAGGTACTAATGGGACTGTCTCTGATTGTTTAAAGTGACATTCCAGATAAGATGTTTATACTTTCCTCCCTATGTAAGGTAGCAGTGGTAATAAACCATGACTGTCCCCTTCCAACTCTAACCTTGTAAGGAATATGAATTACCTAGAGTAAATTTTGAGAGATTAAATTTTTTCTTTTAAAAATATAATATACATAAATAAAATTAACTTTTAATGTATTCACTGGGCAAAAACTAGAAGACTAAGAAACATAGTTGGCATATAAAAAACATTCAGATAATTTTGATAAAGTAGCAGGAAGAAATGGACCCAGAAATCACAGGCAGCTCTTTCTTTTATAATTCTGAATTAATTATGGTTCATTCTCTGGTCAGGCCACAATGTCATACATGTAAAAGGAGGGTGTGCCTAGTACTATGAAAGCTCTATGCCCTGACACTTTCAGGAGAGCATGGCTAGGATGGAAAATGTATAGAAATAGGGAAAGAAGAGGGAGTTTTTCTGTTTCACTACTCTTTGGCATTTTATTCGAAATCATTATAGCTTATTGATTTTGAAGGATATACTTCAACCTTTTGCTGGTGGGAAGTGAAATGAATAAATAAGATTTAGTAAAAGAGAAGTGTCTGTTTGCATTTGTTTCAAAATGTTGCTTATTATGATATGACTTATAGAATTAGGGTGATACTGGAAAGCAACAAAACCATTGAGTAGTGAAGCTAGGGTGTTAAATTTGGGTTTGTATGATGTACCAGGTCTACTTCTCTTTTGCTTGTCTACTGTGTGGCAAAACTTTTTCTTGGGAGACACAATGCACACACACATACATACACAGACACATAGAGACACACAGACACACACACACACACACACACACACACACACACACACACACACACACTACTCGTAGGGATCTCATGATAGATGAAATTATGTATACCATCAAAGTCCAACATGGTGAAATGGTGAATCAATGAGTTTTACTGGGGTTATTTAAGGAAATACATACAAGGAGTTACCTAAAGGACTCAAAGGCAGCTCCATCACCAAAGCACACCCCATTAGGGGTGACAGCTCACAAAGGTTCAGAACATAGAGCACACTGCACACCTGCAGGCAGCTCAACTGGCTGGAGAGTGTCCTTTACAAGTGATTCTGCTGGTCTTTCCATCCTGGTGCTCTAGCCAGAGGATCTTTGCAGCTTGGATTGTCTAAAAGGAACTCTCAGAAATCTTTATTGTTTACTCTTGGGAAGGAGTGGCCTAGTGAATCTGGTCAATTTCAGGGAGTTTCTGAGGTTGTTTTGTGGTTGTTCACTGTCTGGCTTAAGGAGAAGCCAGGACATTCCATCCTTCTATGTGCAGGATGGAATGTTTCAATCTGGAGGAAACATTATCTCATGCCCTCCTGTGAGCATCTACGAAACTCACCTGGCAGTAGTTACATGATCTTATTAAAGATAGCTTACACTGTTTTTCCTATGGAGTTTAGTATCAGCTTCCACTCCCACAACAATTGTCTATTGAATACTCTGTTGGCGCTGGGAGCATTAACTATAAAAAGCTAGCAGTTTTGGCATTTAGTCAAATAACACAACTAATAGTCTATTACCCTCATGTTTATGGGGGCAAAAACAACATAGAGCTTTGCTGTTTTAGATGACAACATTATATATTATGTCAATTCTGAAAGGGAGGAGAAAGAATATATTCCTGAATGATCATGAATAAAACATTTAATCTGTAATGGCACATGGTTTTTCAAGAGTTAATTATTTAAGATATCCATAAATTTTAAAATGTATATTCACTTCAACAGTTTGCTAACATAAGCCTGTTCAATGAAATAATCAAACTATGAGATAAGGTGTACAATTAGCTGTCCATAATTGCATTGTGCATAAAAGCTAACCACTAGAAAAAGCACAAGGTAAATGGATGTTTTAGGAAATGTGCATGGCATTCAATACTGTATCTAATTATGACGATTCAAATTGCAATGTGAAATACTTATAAAGTGGCATTTAGTTGAAACAATCAGAACCTCAAAATTATGCAAGATTCCCCTTTCTAGTGCCCAATGGGAAACAGGCCACAGATGGCAATGAAGTAACATAAACCTTAATGTTAGTGGAAGCCATGTTTGAGAGATACAATGACAAAGAACTCAGTGGTGAAACAATTGTTTTCTTCTTGCTAATTGTCTGCATTTCCCATGTTTCCTACAGCAAGCATTTCAATTAAGCCGGAAAAAAAAAATTCTACTTAGCCTTTCATTTGATTCCCTCCAGTTCTCAGATGGAAAGAGAGCCAATTTTAAGCTCAAGCCCTTGAGCTTAGTCTCTCTCCCAGAGACTAAAAGTTCCCTTACATCCTCCATAAGCAGCTTAACCCTGAAGCTGGCTCATAGAGTTTCCTCCCACCCCCCAGCCCACTGCTCAGCAAGGCCTGCATTCCCTTCATCTACAATCCCAAATCACATTAGGATCCTTCTCCAGGAGCAGCTCTGGCTCCCTAGAGCCTTGACACTGCCCTTCTTCTCTTCTTTCCTGATTTCCCTTCTGAACCTTCCTGGCATTCTTAGGCCCAGGCCAGATGGCTGAGTTTCTGAAGCATTAACACTTTCCGTGTGCTGACTTGGAGCTGCTTAGAAGCCATCACCCACACCAACATGGTAAGGAGGTTTTCACCACAGTAGGCTGCCTGCTGGGATTTGGCAATTGTGTTGATGGGGCTGGAGAAATTGTCCAGTGGGAAATTAGCCACAACACAGGAATGGTGTTACATCATTCATTTAGAACACTTGGGAAGCATGGAAAATTCTTAATGAGCACCCATTAAAACTGTTTAAAATCACCTTTGGGTAAACTTGGTTCTGCAAGTCAGAATTTTGTTAATAGACTTTCAGACTTTGTCTTAAAAGTTGATGTTGCCATTGCTCGTGTCAAACTTGCTTAGAGATAAAATATTTTACTTTTTTTTTTTTTTAAATTCACATAGACAAAAGTAGTTCATTGCTAATTTACCGTCACCACTGGTGAATCTGGAACATGTGAACAGGAACCTTAAGCCCTTCAAAATAGTGGAAAAGGAAAGTATACATCATGCCTTTGGTTGGGATCAGTTTTCTATAAATAAGTAACCCCCACACTGAGCAAGCCACTACGAAAGGGATGGTATAAGAAATCATGAGTAAACATAATCTGAATTCTCCAGAAACTCTCCAGTGTGACTATGTAGTCTCTTTCTACCTACTTCCTCCAAGACAGAGCACAGGAAGATTAGAATTGGACCAGTACCAGCAGGAAGCATCTGGTGAAGGTTAATTTAGCAATTTAAGAACAATGTCTTAAGGATATTTTTGTCTTTTTTCTGTGTTATGGGCAAAAACCCTGGTTATTCACCTTAACTGGATACCACTTTAAGATAGCAGGACACTGAAGACAGTGTTGAAAAGGAGAAAGGGCAACTTACTGGTTTTAAATTGTTCTTGCAGAGTGAAATAGGCTTATCCTGTCAGGGATCATTTCTGTAGATCATTACTAAAGAGTTTCCCTATATTACAGTACTCTGACAAACCTTGAGCATGGAGCTGGCTCTTTGAGGCTTCATTGCCATGTGCCACTGATGGTCACTCTATCCTTCTTAGGCAGGCAGTGGGCAGGCATGTGGGTAGATGAGCTCTGAATAAGACGAAACAAAAACTACAAACTTTCGGGAGAATTGCTGTCCCATGCCATCTGGTAGGAAATGGCAGCATAAGTTTTCCCGTAGAGCAGAAAGTAAGGGAACACCCAACTGATGATTGGCCCAACCTGAGATTCACCCCATTGGAGAGAGTCAACTTCTGATATTATTAATGACTCTTTGCTATGTTTGCAGATGGGAGCCTGGCATTGTTGCCTCTGAGAAGCTCCACCCAGCAACTGATTGAACTGAAGTTGAAACAGTTAAATAATGGGCAGAGCTTAGAGAAACTTGTGGAAGAGTGGAGGGAAGGACAGAAGGAACAGGAGGGTACACTGCTCCACAGGAAGACCAACCAAGTAAATTAAATGAGCCCAGGAGGGCTTGTGGAGACTGCAGCACCAACCAAGGACCATGCATGGACTGGATCTAGGCCCTCTACACGTACGTACCCATGGACAACTTTGTCTTCATATGGGTCCCTTAGAAAAGGGAGTAGGGGCCTTCTCTGACATGGTCTCTGTTGCATTCTTTTCAATATCTGCTCCCTGGGCACTGTGGAAGAGGCTTCTCACAGTCTTGATGCCACTGGATGTGCTAGGGTGGGTTAGTGGGCGGGAGAGCTTCAATTTTCTGAGGGGTAAGGGACAGAGATTAGGAGAAGAGGGAGAGAGGGAAAGGAGGAACTGTGAGGAGATGAGTGAGGGGACTACAATTGGGATGTAAAGTGAATAACTAAATAAATAAATTTAAAACATGAATACCAGAGTTTTTTAATGAATAGCAATTATACAATACCATATTATCTTATATTAAAAAAACTTGCTAAAAATAAACCTTTAAAATGCACTTCAAATTCATGATCCTGCTTAGAATATCTTCACTCACTGTATAATTTATTGTTATACACTACTAATATCAACATGTGCCCTGAAAACAGATATAGCTCAGCTTCTTTCAATCTACTGGAAGGTGAGGCTAGACCAGTCATAGAGATTTATGAGAAAGTAGGACAACTGGGAAACACTTTGGCCAATAAAAATTAACCTACTGGAAATCCCCAAGCAGAAAACTTACCAAACCAACTGGGTTTCTGGGAATATTTTTTATTCCTTTTTGGTTGCTCATGCTGAACTCTGGCATCATGTTGGCAAAATCAACTCCTACAAGCCAGTAGCTAGCATCCTGGAACTTGACATCTTGCCATTCCAGCTGTCACAGCAGGAGTAGATTTTACTGTCAGCACAAAATTTTATCATGGTTAGGGCTGAAATATTGGTCAATTTGAAGGGCAGAGTCAGCATCTCTCTGCTTCACCAACACCTGCTCTGAGCTGTACATCTCCTTAGAGCTCTTCAGTGAATGGGCTACTCACCAGTGTGTGTTGCTGCTATTAGCAACGACATGCTTTGCTCAGTGTTTGTTAAGGGATTTTCTGCTGTGTACCACCTTCCTAAATTTCTGCAGCCACGCAGCAATCTAGCTGAGTCATCTCTTTGTGCTTGTGTAGACACCAGAGTCAGAGGTGTAATGTGGTTACCTATAGTGAGTAACACAAGCAGGCAGTAAAAGATGAGCTTATTGAAACCCCAAATCACACAAAGTTGAGGACTATACAATTCTAACCCTGGAGGAGCATAATTCCTACCTAGGAAGTTTAGAAGGTTCAGACAAAGGAGCACATAGGCAGATTGTTCAAATTCCTAGGTAGCAGGGACATTAGGAAAATTATATAGGGGGGCGGTAAGAGAAAGAAAACTCTCATTTTGTTAATTTTTGTTTGTTAATTTCAGAATAGAGCTAAATTTAATAATATTTTTCATATTTTCACTATGGATAGATTAGAATGTTGATATTATAGCTCTTTCCACAAGACAACATATGATCTTCCTCCATAGTTTATGCCCTAGGACAGAGGAAATGTTCCAATTTAGTTATCAGGAATAAATACTGTGGTTCAAAATAAACCTGGACTTCTATGGTAACTAAATTCAGATCTTATTTCACTAAGGGTTATAAAGAAGAATTAAAGTACTAGATAATAATTCAAAAATTTAACATGGAAGCAATAATAGCCAGAGGGAAAAACCAATAGTACTTCAAGAATGAGAACCAGAATCTTGCCTTTTGAAGGAGATGCCTTCAAATGCCTTCAAGTGGTGAGTTTTAAATCTGCAGATACCATGTGGTACATTAAAGAATGCTGTCAATGGGTGTTTGCCACTCCTATAAATTTCAGCTTAGTTTCCTCCATAGATGCAAACTAGCCTCCATTTCCCACCATCATTACTTGACACCCTGTTTTAACATTTTGGAATTCAACGTTTTTCTGTCTTCTGATCATTGAGTATGAATCCCTCACTGCAGAAAAATATGATGAAAGTATTCCCAGTGCCCTTGCAATATTGAAACCCAGGAATCACAGAGGCTCCATAGATTCTATTCTAGTGTCGACTTATTTAGAGGAAATTATGAACTACTTTCTTAAAAGTGTAGCCCCTGACATGTTTTTGCAATATGTTTTCTGTATCAACCATTCAACCAAACCCATATCTTCCATAGTATTTTCTGCTCTGAAGCTATTTTTCTGCAGCCTTTTGCTGAAATCATAATGAAGAAACTGAATAGAAAAGTTTGCCACATACAAAAGTATGACTTTCAAAGTTATTTTAGTATTTTTGTAAAGCGTAACAAAATTCCACATTAGTTGAATTATATTAAAAATTAAGACATGTTCTATTTTATCAGAGCTTTGATTATACTAATATACAAAAAATTTTCAAATCTATACAAATATTGTTGATTGTAAAACATAGTTAATTAAAGGTGGAAGAATAATTAAATTATATAGTAGTAAATATTGAAATATTCCAAACTTAAGTGAGAGAAAACCTAAAAAATGAATGTGAACTTGAGCGAAGTTAATCCTGAAGGTATTTCTTTCAATAGCTTCAGTAAATTGACAGATGCTGTTCGTTTTCTGGTATTCAGAAATGCCTATTTTGATCTCCTTTGTCCTTGGTGTCCTGAGATTAAGGCCAACAGGTGTCCTGAGGCTTCTGTAAAACTATTCTGTGCTAACAAAAGTAAGTACTAACAAAGATGAAACAGTGGCCAGGGCTTACATTTGATGTTTATTTGTTTGTTTTTTCAACATTTTAGGGAGTAAAGACACTTGTAGCATGATCATAGTGTCAAGCGAAGATGTTTTGGTATCAGGCTGTGTTCAGTCTCCCAGTTATAAAGCAGAGAAGATGAAAGGTGAAGGATAGATATGTGAGCAAATGGGCTGAGGACAACACATGTAATTTCCATCATGGAGTCTGCGTCTCTTATAGCTAAAACTCATTTACTGCTTAGATATGCTCAGATATGGGCGTCAGGAAGTCAAAGGCATCTTCCTGGTTGAAATCATGTCATAATTTGTAACTGCAGACTTACATCTTCTGTATACACTAGGGAAAGTGGAAACAGCTTTGTCAGAGAAAATCCTGAGAACAATGTAGATATTTCCATTCAACCCAGTCAACCATGTTTCAATCATTTTTATGTCTTAATAGAGCCCCTACAGGAAAGAAAGGCATAGAGAATTTCTGACACAGCCTGCAGTTCAAGATCTCTTACTTTGCCAGTTAAATGCACTTAGGAATTTTGGTTCCCTTCAAGTCCTGCTTGCTCAATTTTTGTCAGAATTCAATTTTGCTAAGACAATAAGTGACAGTGAAATGTGGTTCCCATAAAATAATAATCATCAAACAAGCTGACTTTGGCATTTTTAAAAAGTAATTTCTGGTGAAGAGACATCCTATATTTCCTGGGTGTCAATGGAAGTACAATGTTTTGTAATAAAGGGTGACAGGGAAGTAAATTTAAGACAAAGTGCCAATAAATATGGCATGCAGAATTTATGCCTTTTGCTTGTGCAATCTTACCGATGTAAGGACTGCATGCTGTTGGTGGTGGTAGTTTGATTACTTTTTTCTTCTTTCTACTATGTTAACAGCTATCATTTCTTTTCAGCAAAATAGAAGCAGAAAAATCTGAAATTGTACTTTGAAATGTACAATTTCCCTTTCTCATGTTTTCCGTCTAACGAGCAACTGTTCTTTGCTCTATCTTTTCCCAATCTGGTTTCATTTTTTTTAAATTTTCATTGCTAGAATTTTTATTTCCCCAAATTTCTGTATTCTCCCTACATCCTGGGGCCCTCTCTGCTAACTCTGCATATTTGTTTTCATATAGAATGTCAGACATTTTAGTTGTTATCCTTAATATCTTATCTCAACTGCTTCACTTCTTCAGAAGAATCCTATTCTTCTCTGTAGTTGTGACACATTCCATGACCCAAGTAACATAAGGGAGAAAGAGGTTATTTAGCTTACACTTCCAGGTACAATCCATCATAAGGGAAGTCAAGGCAGAAATTCAAGCAGCCACTCCTGCCATACCCAGAGTCAAGAGTAAGGAGAAAGGAATGTAGTCATGCTGCCTGCTTGCTAAGTACTCAGTCAGCTAATTCTCTTTGCTCTTATTAATTCCAGGCCCAAATCATGGAATAGAGTCACATACAATAGGTTACACCTTTCCACATCAATTAACACTCAAGACAATCCTCACAGAAATGCCTACAGGCCAAGCTGATTGCAGCAAGTTATCAATTGATGCTCTCTTCCCAGATGAGTCTGTGTTGCAGCAAGTTGATACTTAAAAACTAATCATTACAAACCCTTCTAAACCTGGCAATCTGGTCACAGCCATAATGTTTCCATTTTCTCATAATTTTATTGTCTTTCCATTATGTATTTGAAAGAGTCCTTATGTAATGCCAAACTAACTCTCAAACTAGCTCTAAACTCAAAATGTAGATTTTTTTCTGTACTCTGTGAAGAGGGTCCAGCACATTAGTAGGTGCTAAACCAATATTTGTTTAGCAAATCAGCTATAAAAGTCTTACTCATAACATCTGAGTCTAACCATATCTCAAAGTTAGCTTGTAGCTTTTCTATCCAAAGTCTCTTCCATAGCACTCTACACTGTGGCCAAAAGAACTTCATGTTTTCCATTTCTTGGTTTTAAACCCTGTGTGTGAGCCTTCACTCTTCTGTTTTTCACACTACATACTTATTTCATGGTAAAATTAGAAGAGTTTGCCTTAAACATTCTATTTTTCTAAAATTCAACTATATTATTACATTTCCATTGTCAGACATTCATTTCTAGGGAAACCTTTGGATTTCCCTTTTAGGAAAGACTATATTTTTTTTCCTGTGTAATACCATAGTATTTTAAAAGTACAAATAAATTATAATATTTCTTCTTCAAAACTCATTATAGTGTCCATTTCATTAATACTAAAAGTCCTCACAGTTATTTACAAAGTCCATGTAGTCTGCTTCATGACAATAGGCAACTTTGCTATGTTATGTTTCCTGCTATATTTATAGTGCACAGAGAACTGAGTGTCACAAAGTAGACTCTCAAAAAGTATTTTTCAATGATGTTCCACTTAACAGTAAGGTGTTATGTTATTTCAAAATGTATTCTCTATCTCTCAAAGCAAAAAGATCCCTGTTGGTAGGTTCCAGTGGAGCCAATTACCCTTTAGTTAATTCACTCCAAGAAAGTTCAATGCATAACATGGCATTATGAACCTTTGCTCTAAGTCCTACTCATGAAAAACATGCAGGACAGTACTTGCACTGTGAAGTCAGTTTTGACTCATTAGGAAAATCATTATTGCAGTCAATATTAGAGCAAAGATCTTTTTTTCAAGAGCATAATATGCCACATGGTAGACTATTGTGTTGCCTGATTTAAGAATGAAAAAATTTACTTGGTAATTTAATTTGTTTTTATGCTTTAAACAACTCAACTTCTTGGTTTGATAGGGAGGCAGTAATATTTACCAGGTAGTGGGAATAATAATCTTTGACTATTTTTGTTGAAAAATTTGTATTAACATTTTGAAAAAAAACCATAATCTACATGAAATCATAAGTCAATTATGATTTTTTTTCTCTACCCTGCTTGTGTAATGACAGTCTGTTATTGCATAACTTCAAAGAGTATGGATGAAATAGGTCCAGGAAGATGTAGTCACAGCTAGCCTCTGAAAACTATTACAGGGTTTTGTTTTTCATCAGATACTACATCATATACTACTACAGGCAAAGTGAACAAGTGAAACTAATAGAACAGTGAGAACATTTTATATGATTGAATGGGAAGTTCAAAGGAGTTTTAACTTGGTTTTGATCCTATGATGAATTCCTGAAATGATCACAGTAAAATTAGGACAATGAAATAGGACAAAGATGGTGATGTTAGTGGGTCATTGTTAAAATTAGGCATTCTTACTTAAGTGTGATAGTTAATAAACCTCCAGACTTAGTAAGGAACTCTGGATCTCTGATTCCTATTGCATATGCTTTGGTATAGACACTGCTTGTCTTCTGGAAATAGACATAAAATAAAGACTTGCTTAAAGAAAAGACGTAACAAAATTTGAACTAAGAATTAATTTAATTTATTCAAATAAAAAAATCAAAGTTATAATGTGATTTTCCTAAAGTTTGTGAATGCAAAAAGTAATTCTCATCTTAACTATGAGTTATTACGAGATGAACTATGACTCAGTAACATGGACTGTGTTTGATCCCAATATCACCAAACTGGTGGGAACATAACACAGGTGAGTTAGAGTAAAATGGGAACAACTGTCAAAGGCTCCAGATGCTATCTGATAACATTCTTAGCTTTTGAATTGGTAGAAGCTTATAGATCCCAAATTGCTTCTTTGCAAATTATTTTACCTGATTATCTATGACTGTTTGATCAGACACAGGAATGGACAATGAATGGCTCTTAAGGGTTCTAAAGATAGCACTACATAATTGGGGTGTGGATACATAATAGTCCAGCTGTCCATGACTACAGTGTTCAAATAAGTCAATGAATCATGTAGAATCTTTAAGACGTGACCTCTTGCCCTAGGAATTTCAATCCACACATCACAATTTCATTTGTGTAGAAACTGGGCTACAGAAAAAAATGTATAGGTAATACTGAACAAAGAATACATGGGAACTATTTAATACAATAAACCTATTATTAAATAAATTAAAGGAGGTATATTGAAAAATTATGTTATAGACCCTTCACATAAAATGTATGTTAACAAAAGTGTGGAAATACAAGTAGAAAAAAAAAGAGAAAGAAAAACACAAACAAAATTTATAAATAAGTAGAATTGACAAGATTTTAAAACTACTAAAAAAAGAAACCCCATGAACTCTTTAAAAACTAGGTCTCATGGAAACATATTTCATCCATATTTAACATTCTGAAAAACACATTAGATCCTCAGGCATCCTTTAAAAACTCATGCTTTGTGCAAGTCTAAGGGAGGAGAATGTTTCCTTTCTTGTATCTGAGAAAGGAAACTGCTCAGGCAATAAGATCCTCCTCAAACCTCCACCTATCCAGGGAGGGCCTGGAACCAGTGTTGTTCACCCATAACAAATGCCTCACAAAAATCGAACCCATTACACTATAGAAGACCAACTCTAAAATAATAAAAATTACTTATCCTTAAAGAGGATTAAACATACCCTCAAAGCACAGAACTCCAAGTAGCTGAAATTCTGTACATTTGCATGCACACATTTAAGCAATAACAGTTAAACAAAATACACACTATAAGAAACACATCGCCGATCAACCTAGCAATTTTGCTGTCAGCTAGAATGCTGGACTGGGAATCTTTTATACTATGTCACCCTGCCTTGACTCCACTAATCTAAAGTCCTTCATCAAAAGTGAACAGTCTCCCAGGAGAATGAGATCTGCTTTTAATTATAGAAATGCAATCACAGTACATGATTACATGCTAGACTTTAATCATTAAGACCCTTTAACCCATACACATACATGTCACAATGAATTCCCTATTCTTTGAAGAATATAGTGAAGCAAGAACTCTCACTAAATTTATTTTTTAATTAAATTTTTATTTTTTTATATTAATTACAGTTTATTCACTTTGTATCCCAGCTGTAGCCTCACCCTTCCTCCCTCTTGTCCTTCTATGCCACTCTCCAAGTCCTCTGTAGGGGAGGTCCTCCTCCCCTTACATCTGACCCTAGCTTATCAGGTATCATCAGAACTGGCTGCATTGTCCTCTGTGGCCTGGAAAGGCTGCTCTTCCATCAAGGGGAGGCAGTCAAAGAGCTATTGACTGAGTTCATGTCAGAGACAGTCTCTGTTCCCCTTACTAGGATACCCACTTGGAGACTGAGCTACCAAGGGCTACATCTGAGCAGGGGTTCTAGGTTATATCCGTGAATGGTCCTTGGTTGGACTATCAGTCTCAGGAAAGACCATGGTGCTCAGATATTTTGGTTCTGTTGCTTTCCTTGTGGAGCTCCTGTACTCTCTAGGCCTTACTATTTCCCCCTTCTTTCCTAAAATTTCCAGCACTCTGCCCAAGGTTTGGTTATGAGTCTCAGGATCTGCTTTTATACACTGCTAGGTAGAATCTTTCAGAGGCCCTCTGTGATAGGCTCCTGCCCATTTCCTGATTTCTCCTTCCAAGGTCTGTCCCATTTGTCTTTCTGAGTGGGGATTTATCATCTTACCCAGAGTCCTCCTTCTTGCTCAGCTTCTTTAGGTGTACAGATTTTTGTAGGTTTAGCCTATATTTTATGTCTAGTATTCACTTATAAGTGAGTATATACCATGTGAGTATTTCTGATTCTTGGATACCTCACTCAGGATGATCTTTTCTAGATCATACCATTTGCCTGAAATTTTCATGATTTTCTTGTTTTTAACTGCTGAATAGTATTCGGTTGTGTAAATGTACCACAATTTCTGTATCCATTCTTCTGTTGAGGGACATATGGGTTATTTTCAGCTTCAGGCAATTACAAATAAAGCTGCTACAAACATGTTTCAGCTAATGTCCTTATTGTGTATTTGAGCAAATTTTGGGTATATGCCTAGAAGTGGTATAGCTGGATCTCGAGGAAGCACTATTCTTAGTTCTCTGAGGAAGCACCAGAATGATTTCCAAAGTGGTTGTCCAAGTTTACATTCCCACCAGCAATGGAGGAGGGTTCCCCTTTCTCCACATCCTCTCTAGCATGTTGTCACTTGAGTTTTGGATCTTAGTCATTCTGATGGGTGTAAGGTGAAATCTCAGGGTCATTTTGATTTGCATCTTTCTGATGACTAAGGACGTTGAGCATTTCTTTAAGTGTTTCTCTGTCATTCTATATTCCTTTATTGAGAATTCTCTGTTTAGCTCTGTACACCATTTCTAATTGGATTACTTGAGTTTTTGCTTTTTAATTTCTTTAGTTCTTTATATATTCTGGATATTAGCTCTCTGTCAGATATAGGGTTGGTAAAGATCCTTTCCCAGTCTGTAGGCTGTCGTTTTGTTCTGATGACAGTGTCCTTTTGCTTTACAGAAGATTTTCAGTTTCATGAGTTTATTGGCTGTTGCTCTAAGAGCCTTTGCTGTTGGTGTTCTGTTCAGGAAGTTGTCTTCTGTGCCAATGAGTTCTAGGCTGTTCCCTAATTTTTCTTCTAACCATTTTAGAGTATCTGGTTTTATGTTGAGGTCTTTGATCCACTTGGATTTAGTTTTGTACAGGGTGATAAATATGAATCTATTTTCATTTTTCTGCGTGTAGACGTACAGTTAGACCAGTGCCATTTGTTGAAGATGCTATCTTTTTTCCATTGCATGCTTTTGGCATCTATGTCAAAAATCAAATCTCCGTAGGTGTGTGAGTTTATTTCTGGTTCTTCATTTCCATTCCATTGATCCACCATTCTGTTTGTATGTCAGTACCATGCAGTTTTTATTGCTATTACTCTGTAGTACAGCTTGAGATCAGAAAAGGAGATACCTCCAGATGATCTGTTCTTGTACATTATCATTTTGGAAATTCTGGGTTTTTTTTCTATATGAAGTTGAGAATTTTTTTCTTTTTATTTATTAATAATTTTTATTTTTTATGTTAACCACAGGTTATTTACTTTGTATCCCAGCCATAGCTCCCTCCCTCCCATTCCCACCCTCCCTCAGTCACCTCCTCCCTGCCCCTTTCCAAGTCCACTGATAAGGGAGGTCTTCCTCCCTTTCCATCTGATCGTAGCTTTTCAGGTTTCTTCAGGGCTAGCTACAATGCCCTCCTCTGTGGCCTGGCAAAGCTGCTCCTCCCTTGGGGGCGGGGAGAGCAAAGAGCCAGCTGTTGAGTTCGGTCCCTGTTCCAGTTACAGGACAGGAGCCTACCACAGAGGACCCTTGAAAGACTCTACCTAGCAGTGTATCAAAACAGATGCTGAGACTCATGACAAAACCTTTTGCAGAGTGCAGGGAATATTATGAAAGAAGGGGGCTACAATGTCCTCCTCTGTGGCCTAGCAGGACTGCTCCTCCCTTGGCATGGAGAGGTTAAAATGCCAGCCATTGAGTTCATGTCAGAAATAGTCCCTGTTCCTTCTACTAGGGTATCCACTTGGATACTGAGCTACCATGGGCTACAATCAAGCAAGGGTTCTAGGTTATATCCTTGTACAGTCCTTGGCTGGAGAAACAGTCTCATAAAAAACCCTTGTCCCCTGATATATTTGGTCCTTGTGGAGTTCCTGTCCTCTCCAGGTCATATTAACTCCCCCTTTTTCATATGATTCCCTGCATTCTGCCAAAGGTTTGGTTATGAGTCTCAGCATCTGCTTTGATACACTGCTAGGTAGTGACTTTCAGAGGCCCTCTGTGGTATTGGCATAGAAGCAGAAAGGTGATCAATGGAACTGAATAGAAGACCCAGAAATAAACCCGCACAGCTACAAACACTTGATTTTGACAAAGAAGCCAAAACCATTCAATGGAAAAAAGACAGCATCTTCAACAAACGGTGCTGGTCTAACTGGATGTCTACATGCAGAAAAATGAAAATAGATCTATATTATTCACCCTGCACAAAACTAAAGTAAAAGTGATCAAAGATCTTAACATAAAACCAGATACTCTGAATCTTTTAGAAGGAAAATTGGGGAACAACCTAGAACTCATTGGCACAGGAGACAACTTCCTGAACAGAACACCAACAGCACAGACTCTAAGAGCAACAATCAATAAATGAGACCTCATGAAACTGAAATTCTTTTGTAAAGCAAAGGACACTGTTGTCAGAACAAAATGACAGCCTACAGACTGGGAAAGGATTTTCACAAACCCTATATCTAATACAGGGCTAATATCCAGAATATATAAAGAACTACAGAATTTAAAAGTCAATAAATCAAGCAATCCACTTAAAAAATGGGGTATGGATCTAAACAGAGAATTCTCCGAAGAAAAATAAAGAATGGCAGAGCAACACTTAAAGAAATGCTCAATTCCTTAGCCATCAGGGAGATGCAAATCAAAATGACCCTGAGATTTTACCTCACACCCATCAGAATGGCTAAGATCAAATCTCAAGTGACAACACATGCTGGAGAGGATGTGGAGAAAGGGAAACCCTCCTCCACTGCTGGTGGGAATGTAAACTTGGACAAACACTTTGGAAATCAGTGTGGCTCTTTCTCAGACAATTAGGAATAAACGCTTCCTCAAGATCCAGCTATACCACTCCTAGGCATATATCCATAATATGCTCAAGTACACAACAAGGACATTTGCTCAACCATGTTCATAGCAGCTCTATTTGTAATAGCCAGAACCTGGAAACAACCCAGATGTCCCTCAACAGGGGAATGGATACAGAAATTGTGATTCATTTACACAATGGAATACTACTCAGCAAAAACAAAACAAAACAAAACAAAACAAAAAAAACCAAAAAAACCCCAAAAAACAAACAAACAAACAAACAAACAAACAAACAAACAAAAAAAAACCAAGGAAATCATGAAATTTGCAGGCAAATGGTGGGGTCTAGAAAAGATCATCCTGAGTGAGGTATCCCAGGAGCAGAAAGATACACATGAAATGTACTCACTTATAAGTGGGTACTAGACCTATAAGATAGAATAAACATACTAAAATCTGTACACCTAAAGAAGATAAACAAGAAAACAGACCCAGGGTAAGATGATCAATCCTCACTTAGAAAGACAAATGGGATGGAGATTGGAAATAGAATTTTTCTTTCAAGTTCTGTAAAGAATTTTGTTAGTATTTTGATGGGAATTGCATTGAATCTGTAGATTGCTTTTGGGAGGATGGCCATTTTCACTATATTAATTCTACTGATCTTTGAGCCTGAGATATCTTTCCAAATTCTGATATCTTCTTCAATTTCTTTCTTCAGAGATTTGAAGATTTTTTCAAACAGGACTTTCACTTGCTTGGTTAAAATCATACCAAGGTACTTCTTGTTATTAGTGGCTATTGTGAAGGGTGTTTTTTTTTTTTCATAATTACTTTTTCTTCCCTTTTTGTCTTTGGTATACAGGAGGGCCTCTGATTTATTTTTGTTTTATTATTAGTTACATTTTATTAACTCTGTATCCCAGCTATATCCTATTCCCTCATTCCCTCCCAATCCCACCCTCCCTCCCTCATCTCCTCTCTGCCCCTTTCCAAGTCCACTGATTGGGGAGGACCTCCTCAACTTTCATTTGACCCTGTTTTATCAGGTATATTCAGGACTGGCTTAAAAGTCCTCTTCTGTGGCCTAGCAGGACTGCTCCTCCCTCGGGGGCTGGGGAGGTCAAAGAGCCTGCCATTCAGTTCCTGTCAAAAATAGTCCTTGTTCCCCTTACTATGGGAAATCAACTGGTTACTGAACTACTACATCCAAGCAGAGGTTCTAGGTTATATCCATACATGGTACTTGGTGGAGTGTCAGTCTCAGAAAAGACCCCTGTGCTCAGATACATTTGGTCCTTTTGGAGCTCCTATCCTTTCCACATCATACTAACTCCCCTTCTTTCATATGATTCCCTCAACTCTGCCGAAGGTTTAGTTATGAGTCTTAGTATCTGCTTTGATACACTGCTTGGTAGAGTCTTTCAGAGGCCCTCTGCGGTAGGCTCATGTCCTACGTCCAATGCACATCCCATTTGTCTTTCTAAGTGAGGATTGATCATTTTACCCTGTGTCTGCTTTCTTGTTTATGTTCTTTAGGTGTATAGATTTCATTATGTTAATCATATCTAATAGGTCTATATAAGTGAGTATATACCATTTTTGTCTTTTTCCTTTTGGGATACTTCACTCAAAATGGTCCTTTCTAGATCCCACCATTTGCCTGCAAATTTCATGATTTCCTTGTTTTTTTTTTGTTTTTTTTTTTTTTATTGCTAAGTAGTATTCCATTGTGTAAATGAATCACAGTTTCTGTATCCATTCCTCCCTTGAAGGACATCTGGGTTGTTTCCAGGTTCTGGCTATTATAAATAAAGCTGCTACAATCATGGTTGAGCAAATGTCCTTGTTGTGTACTTGAGAAAATTGTGGGTATATACCTAGCAGTGGTATAGTTGGGTCTTGAGGAAGCACTATTCCTAATTGTCTGAGAAAGCACCAGATTGACTTCCAATGTGGTTGTACCAGTTTACATTCCCACCAGCAATGGAGGAGGGCTCTCCTTTCTTCACAACCTCTCCAACAAACTCAGTTGTCACTTGAGTATTTTCTTTAATTACACTTTATTCATTTTGTATTCCCCCATAAGCCCTTTCCTCCTCCCCTCCTGATCCCACCCTCCCTCCCCTTTCTGCATGCATGCCACTCCCCAAGTCCACTGATAGGGGAGGTTCTCCTCTCCTTTCTGATCTTAGTCTATAAGTTCTCATCAAAAGAGGCTGCATTGTCCTCTACTGTGGCCTGGTAAGGCTGCTCCCCCCTCAGGGGGAGGTGATCAAAGAGCAGGCCAATCATTTTATGTCAGAGGCAGTCCCTCTTCCCATTACTATGTAACCCACTTGGACACTGAGCTGCCATGGGCTATATCTGTGCAATGGGTTTAGGTTATCTCCATGAATAGTCCTTGGTTGGAGTATGAGTCTTTGGGATGTTCCCTGTGTTCAAATTATCTTGTTCTGTTGCTCTCCTTGTGGAGTTCCTGTCCCCTCCAGTTCTTACTATTTCCCACTTCTTACATAAAATTCCATTCACTCTGCCTGCCAGTTGGCCATCAGGCTCAGCATCTGCTGTGACAGTCTATACTGCAGAGGCTTTCAGAGGCCCTCTGTGGCAGGTTCCCAGGTTGTTTCCTGTTTTCTTCTGGCTTTCAGAGGCCCTCTGTAGCAGGTTCTGAGATTGTTTCCTATTTTCTTGTTCTTCTAATGTCCATCCTCTTTGCCTTTTAGGATGGGGATTGAACATTTTAGTGAGGGTCCTCTCTTTTGCTTTGTTTGTTTAGATGTACAGATTTTAGTGGGTTTATTCTATGTTGTATGTTTATATGAGTGAGTATATACCATGCATGTCTTTTTGCTTCTGGGACAACTCACTCAGGATGATCCTTTCCAGGTCCCACCATTTATCTGCAAATTTCATGATTTCTTTATTTCTCATTGCTGAGTAATACTCCATTTTATAGATGTACCACAGTTTCTGCATCCATTCTTCAGTTGGGGGGCATCTGGGTTATTTCCAGCTTCTGGCTATTACAAATAAAGCTGCTACAAACATGGTTGAGCAAATGTCCTTTTTGTGTACTTGAGCCTCTTTTGGGTATATGCCTAGGAGTGGTATGGCTGGATCTTGAGGAAGCGCTATTCCTAGTTGTCTGAGAAAGCGCCAGATTGATTTCCAGAGTTGTTGTACAAGTTTACATTCCCACCAGCAGTGGAGAAGGGTTCCCCTATCTCCACAACCTCTCTAGCATGTGTTGTCCCTTGAGTTTATCATCCTGGCCATTCTGATGGGTGTAAGGTGAAATCTCAGGGTTGTTTTGATTTGCATTTCCCTAATGGCTAATGAGGTTGAGCATTTCTTTAAGTGCTTCTCTGCCATTCGATATTCCCCTACAGAGAATTCTCTCTTTAGCTCTGTTCCCCATTTTTTAAGTGGATTACTTGGTTTGCTGCTTTTCAGCTTGTTGAGTTCTTTATATATACTGGATATTAGCCCTCTGTCAGATAAAGGGTTGGTAAGATTCTTTCCCAATCTGTAGGCAGTCGCTTTGTTTTGATGACAGTGTCCTTTGCTTTACAGAAGCTGTTCAGTTTCATGAGGTCCCATTTATTGATTGTTGCTCTTAGAGCCTGTGCTGTTGCTGTTCTGTTCAGGAAGTTTTCTCCTGTACCAATGAGTTCTAGGGTATTCCCCACTTTTTTTTCTACCGATTTAATGTGTCTGGTTTTATGTTGAGGTCTTTGATCCACTTGGACTTCAGCTTTGTACAGGGTGATAAATATGGATTTATTTTCATTTCTCTACATGTAGACATCCAGTTGGACCAGCACCATTTGTTGAAGATGCTATCTTTTTTCCATTGTATGGTTTTGGCATCTTTGTCAAAAAGCAGGTGTCTGTAAGTGTGTGGGTTTATTTCTGGGTCTTCTGTTCGATTCCATTGATCCACCATTCTGTTTCTATGCCAGTACCATGCAGTTTTTATAACTGTTGCTCTATAGTATAGCTTGAGATCAGGGATGGAGATACCTCCAGAAGATCTTGTATGGTAGAGGATTGTTTTAGCAATTCTCGGTTTCTTGTTATTCCATACGAATTTGAGAATTTTTCTTTCCAGGTCTGTAAAGAATTGTGTTGGCAATTTGATGGGAAATGCATTAAATCTGTAGATTGCTTTTGGTAAGATGGCCATTTTTACTATGTTAATCATGCCAAGCCATGAGAATGGAGATCTTTCCATCTTCTGATATCTTCTTCTAATTCTTTCTTCAGAGCCTTGAAATTTTTTTCATACGAGTTTTTGACTTGCTTGGTTAGGGTTACACCAAGGTACTTTATGTCATTTGTGACTATTGTGAATGGTGTTATTTCTCTAATTTCTTTCTCAGCTATTTTGTCTTTTGTATACAGGAGTGCTACTGATTTTTTTTGAGTTAATTTTGTATCTGGCCACTTTGCTGAAGGTGTTTATCAGCTGTAGGAGTTCCCTGGTAGAGTTTTTGGGGTCACTCATGTATACTATCATATCATCTGCAAATAGTGATAATTTGACTTCTTCCTTTCCCATCTGTATCCCCTTGATCTCCTTCAACTGTCTTATTGCTCTAGCAAGGACTTCCAGCACTATGTTGAAGAGATATGGAGAGAGTGGGCAGCCTTGTCTTGTCCCTGATTTCAGTAGCATCGACTTAAGTTTCTCTCCGTTCAGTTTGATGTTGGCTATAGGTTTGCTGTATATCGCCTTTACTATGTTTAGATATGTGCCTTGTATTCCTGATCTCTCCAGTACTTTAAACATGAATGGATGTTGGATTTTGTCAAATGCTTTTACAGCACCTAGGGAGATTATCATGTGGTTTTTTTCTTTCAGTTTGTTAATATGGTGGATCACATTGATGGATTTCCGTATATTGAACCACCCCTGCATACCTGGGATGAAGCCTACTTGGTCATAGTGGATAATATCTTTGATGTGTTCTTGTATTCGGTTTGCAAGTATTTTGTTAAGTATTTTTGCATCAATGTTCATAAGGAAGATTGGCCTGAAATTCTCTTTCTTTGTTGAGTCTTTGTGAGGTTTAGGTACCAAGGTGACTGTGGCTTCATAGAATGAGTTTGGTACTGTTCCTTCTGTTTCTATTTTGTGGAATAGTTTGAATAGAAGTGGAGTTAGCTCTTCTTTGAAAGTCTGGTAGAATTCTGCGCTGAAACCATCTGGTCCTGGGCTTTTTTTGGATGGGAGACTTTTGATGACTGCTTCTATTTCTTTGGGGTATATAGGACTACTTAATTGATTTACCTGGTCCTGATTCAGCTTTGGTAAGTCAAATCGATCAAGAAAATTGTCCATGTCATTTAGATTTTCAAATTTTGTGTCATATAGACTTTTGAAGTAAGTCCTAATGATTGTTTGGAATTCCTCAGTGTCTGTAGTTATGTCCCCTTTTTCATTTCTGATTTTGTTGATTTGGGTGGTGTCTCTCTGCCTTTTAGTTAGCTTGGCTAAGGGTTTGTTGATCTTGTTGATTTTCTCAAAGAACCAGCTCTTGGTTTCTTTGATTCTTTGAATTGTTTAATTTGTTTCTAATTGATTGATTTCAGTCCTGAGTTTGATTATTTCCAGCCGTCTACTCCTTTTTGGTGTGCCTGCTTCTTCTTTTTCTAGGGTTTTTAAGTGGGCCATTAAGTTGCTTCAATAAGTTGTCTCGAATTTCTTCTTGAAGGCACTTAGTGCTATGAACTTTCCTCTTAGCACTGCTTTCATTGTGTCCCAAAAGTTTGGGTATGTGGTGTCTTCATTTTCATTGAGTTCTAGGAAGACTTTAATTTCTTTCTTTATTTCTTCCCTGACCCAGCTGTCATTTAGTAACAAGTTGTTCAGTTTCCATGTGTGTGTAGGCTTCTTGCTATTTCTGTTGTTGTTGAAGTCCAGCTTTATTCCATGGTGATCAGACAAGATACAAGGGATTATTTCAGTCTTCTTGTATTTGTTGAGGCTTGCTTTGTGACCACCTATATGGTCTATTTTGGAGAAGGTTCCATGAGGTGCTGAGAAGAAGGTAAATTCTTTTGTGTTTTGGTGTAAAGTTCTGTAAATGTCTGTGAGGTCCATTTGATTTATGACCTCTGTCAGAGATATTGTTTCTTTGATTAATTTCTGTTTTGTTGACCTGTCCTTTGTTGAGAGTGGGGTGTTGAAGTCTCCCACTATTAATGTGTGGGGATCTATATGTGGTTTAAATTTTATCAATGTTTCTTTTACAAATGTGGGTGCTCTTGTATTTGGGGCATAGATGTTCAGGATTGTGATGTCTTCCTGGTGGAATTTTCCCTTGGTGAGTATGAAGTGTCCTTCCTCATCTCTTTTTATTAATTTTGGTTGAAAGTCTATTTTATCAGATATTAGAATGGCTACTCCTGCTTGTTTCTTGGGTCCATTTGCTTGGAAAGTCGTCTTCCAAACTTTTACCCTCAGGTAATGTCTATCTTTGTGCTTTAGGTATGTTTCTTGTATGCAACAGATTGCTGGGTTTTGTTTATGTATCCATTCTGTTAGTCTGTGTCTTTTTATTGGAGAGTTGAGTCCATTGATGGTGAGAGAGATTAATGACCAGTGGCTGTTAGTTCCTGTGATTTTGATGTTGGCTGTGGTCATAAGGTTGTGGGCTTGGTTCCTTTTTGTTTTACTGTAGTAAGGTTAAGTATTTCTGTGTTTTCTTGACAGAAGCTAATTTTCTTGGGTTGTATTTTCCCTTCCAATATCTTCTGTAATGCTGGATTTGTGTGTAGGTATTGTTGAAATTTGTTTTTGTCATTGAATATCTTGTTTTCTCCGTCTTGAGGACTGAGAGTTTTGCAGGGTATAGTAGCCTGGGTTGACATCTCTGTTCTCTTAGGGTCTGCATGATATCTGTCCAGGCCCTTCTGGATTTCATAGTCTCTGCTGAGAAGTCAGGTGTGATTCTGATGGGTTTGCCATTATATGTTACTTGGCCTTTTTCCCTTGCAGCTTTTAATATTTTTTCTTTGTTCTCTATACTTACTGTTTTGATTATTATGTAGCGGAGGATTTTTTTTTCTGGTCAAATTTGTTGGGTGTTTTGTAGGCCTCATGTATCCTTATTGGCTTCTCCTTTAACTTGGGGAAATTTTCTTCAATGATTTTGTTGAAAATATTTTCTGGGCCTTGGAGTAGGGAGTCTTCTTTTTCCTCTATACCCATTATTCTTAGGTTTTGTCTTTTCATATTGTCTTGGATTTCTTGGACGGTGTGTTTCTGGAATTTTTTGGATTTAACATTTTCTTTGACAGATACATCGATTTCTTCCATTGTATCTTCTACACCTGAGATTCTTTCTTCCATTTCTTGTAGTCTGTTGGTTATGCTTACCTCTGTAGTTCCTGTTTTCTTCCCTAAATTTTTTCTCTCCATTATTTCCTCCAATTGTGTTTTCTTTAATTTTTCCAGTTCTATCTTCAGGTCTTGAGTTGTTTTGTTTACTTCCTTCACCTGTCTGATTGTATTTTCCTCTTTTTCTTTTAGTTCCTTCAACTCTGTGTCTTTTATTTCTTTCAGTGATTTAATTATTTGTTCTCTGAAGGCCTCAAGCTGTTTGGCTGCATCTTCCCATATTTCTTCACAGATGGCCATAATCTTCTTGTCTTTAACTTTCTCCATTTCTTTAGGGATAGCTATGAATTGTTTGGTTTTATCTTCCTCTAATTCTTTACGTATTTTATTTGTTTCCTCTATTATCCTCTTCATCAGCATAGATGTAAGGTCATCTTCTTGATTTTCTATTATGCTTCGTTGTCCAGGGCTGTTCGCCCCTGGATGGCTGGGTTCTGGAGATGCCATATTGCTCTGTCTTTTGTTGTTTGAGCTTTTACGCTGACCTCTACCCATTGGGCTGATTTAGGTGTTGGCTGTTAGTTTCTGTGCTTCCTGGAGTCCTAAGGTAGGGAGAATCCCCTTGGCTGGAAGATGATTTTTCCTGAAGGAGTCCTCCTCTGCTTTTTGGTTTTGGTCACTGTATGGCCAGTGTTTCTCAGGAATTGCCATTGCTCACCTCAGGTTTATAGCCCTGAGTAGTAGCTGTGGTCTTTGTTAGGCAGGGGGAATCTCACCCATAGAAGTTCTCAAGGCAGCTGCCCCACTGCTGGGTTTCTTGTTATAAATTTAGTGTCCTGCTGCTCACTAAATTTCCAGGTACAGTCCTCTTGAAGAACCTGCTGATTCCCTAGCTGTGGGGTTTTCTCCCAACAGGGAAACTCAGTCTGTTATCCTGGAGCACACAGTTCTGTCCGGGAAAGTGAGAGGTGCACCCAGCAAGTCTCTGGACCAGAGGCTGAGTGCTCTGCTCTGGGCCTGGAGAATGTGCACCTAGGTTGAGTTGGCGCCTGGGGGTGCTACTCTGGTCTGGAGGCTGGGTGCCTCACTTTGGACCAGAAGCTGTGTGTCCCTGTCTGGGATGGCAGCTGCAGGCACTGCTCTGGTCCAGAGGCTGTGGGTACAGCCCTCTTTTTTTTTTTAATAGATCCTTATGTTGATTTATTTTTGAATATTTACTCATTAAAACTTAAGAGCATTGACAAAAAGATTTGATGGCCAAGGTAGGAAGTGTGTCCTAGCCCAAGAAGAGAGAATAGATGCTCTGCTGATGCACTCACACAGGTGTACAAGTTGGCTCTATACACTGCTCTATTTTTTTTTTGAATTTTATTTTTTTCTTATCAGTTACATTTTATTAACTATGTATCCCAGCCATGTCCCGATCCCTCATTCCCTCCCAGTCCCTCCCTCCCTCATCTCCACCGAGCCCCTTGCCAAGTCCACTAATAGGGGGGACCTCCTCCCCATTCATCTGATCCTGTTTTATCAGGTATCTTCAGGACTGGCTGCAAAGCCCTCCTCTGTGGCCTAACAGGACTGCTCCTCCCTTGGGGGGTGGGGAGGCCAAAGAGCCAGTCATTGAGTTCCTGTTAGAAACAGTCCTTGTTTCCCTCACTATGGGAAACCAATTGGTTACTGAGCTACCACAGGCTACATCTGGGCAGAGGTTCTAGGTTACATTCATACATGGTCCTTCGTTGCATGTCAGTCTCAGAAAAGACCCTGTGCCCAGATTTGGTCCTTGTGGAGCGCCTATCTTTTCATCATCAGACTAACTCCCCTTCTTTCTTATGATTCCCTGTACTCTGCCAAAAGTTTGGTCATGAGTCTTTGCTTTGAAAACACTGCTAGTTAGAGTCTTTCAAATGCGCTCAGTAGCCTCCTGTCATATGTTCAATGCACATCCCATCTGTCTTTCTAAACGAGGATTGATAATCTTACCCCATGTCTGCTATCTTGATTATCTTTTTTAGGTGTATAGATTTCATTATGTTTATTATATCTTATAGGTCTATATAAGTGAGTATATACCGTGTTTGTCTTTCTCCTTCTGGGATATTTCACTCAGGATGATCTTTTCTAGATCCCACCATTTGCCTGCAAATTTCATGATTTCCTCCTTTTTGATTGCTGTGTAGTATTCCATTGTGTAAAAATACCACAATTTCTGTACCCATTCCTCCGTTGATGGACATCTGGGTTGTTTCCAGGTTCTGGCTATTATAAATAATGCTGCTATAAACATGGTTGAGCAAATATCCCTTTTGTGTACTTGAGCAAACTTTGGGTATATACCTAGCAGTGGTATAGCTGGGTCTTGAGGAAGCACTATTCCTAATTGTCTTAGAAAGCACCAGATAGATTTCCAGAGTGGTTGTATCAGTTTACATTCCCACCAGCAGTGGAGGAGGGTTCCCCTTTCTCCACAACCTCTCCAGCATGTGTTGTCCCTTGAGTTTTTCATCTTGGCCATTCTGATGGGTGTAAGGTGATATCTCAGGGTCGTTTTGATTTGCATTTCCCTGATGGCTAATGAGGATGAGCATTTCTTTAAGTGTTTCTCTGCCATTCGATATTCCTCCACAGAGAATTCTCTGTTTAGCTCTGCTCCCCATTTTTTAATTGGATTGCTTGGTTTGCTGCATTTCAGCTTCTTTAGTTCTTTGTATATACTGAATATTAGTCCTCTGTCAGACAAAGGGTTAGTGAAGATTCTTTCCCAATCTGTAGGCAGGCGTTTTGTTTTGATGACAGTGTCCTTTGCTTTACAGAAGCTTTTCAGTTTCATGAGGTCCCATTTATTGATTGTTGCTCTTAGAGCCTGTGCTGTTGGTGTTCTGTTCAGGAAGTTGTCTCCTCTGCCAATGAGTTCTAGGCGGTTCCCCACTTTTTCTTCTAACAGATTTAGAGTATCTGGTTTTATGTTGAGGTCTTTGATCCACTTGGACTTTAGTTTTGTGCAGGGTGATAAATATAGATCTATTTTCATTTTTCTGCATGTGGACATCCAGTTGGACCAGCACCATTTGTTGAAGATGCTGTCTTTTTTCCATTGAATGGTTTTGGCTTCTTTGTCAAATATCGAGTATTCATAGGTGTGTGGGTTTATTTCTGGATCTTCTATGCGGTTCCATTGATCCTCCTTTCTGTGTTTATGCCAATACCATGCAGTTTTTATTACTATTGCTCGGGTACAGCCCTCTTGAAGGACCATGGATTCCCACAGTTTTGTCAGTCTAGCTAGGGATAACGGGTTGATCCTTGGCACAGTATCTGAGGGCTGTTGTAATGGCTCTCTGGCTTTTGTATGTCTGAGGATGCAACTGTGTGTCCCAGTGCCCTAGGGGAACTCAATAATGGCGGCTGAGCACAGCACTCCTGCCTGCATTAGAGCCTAGAGTCTGCGTGAGTCCAGGAAGTCTTTTGGTGCTGGGTGTCCTAAGCGTTAGACCTGATGATCCCCTCCGCTGGGGGTTTCCTCCTGCCAGGGACACCCAGTCTTTGCTTTGGGTACCGCTGTTCTGTCTGGGGTGGTGATTAGAACCCACAGGCACAGATGCCCGTTTGTGGCTCTGACTTTCTGGGCATTTGGAGCCTTGGCAGCTGCCTAAACTGGGTTATTTTCCCCAAGACCTTTTCGGAGTGGGGGTGTCGGCTGAGTGCTCTGAGATCAGACCAGCCGTTTCCCTCCTTGTGTGTTTGTGAAACGCAGTCTCTGGGCCTGGTGCCCTGGTGCCCACAGTTCTATCTGAGGCGGCGAATCATGCGCGCAGGCAGGGCTCCCTGCAGGCGCCTGGGTCCCTGCCTCTCGCTCTGGGCTGGCTCCTGGGGCGCCTGCAGAGCCCGAATATTTTCCAGGGGATGTCTGGGTGACCTAAGGTCAGTCCCAATAGTTTCCTGCTCCGTGGGGTTATCTCTCGACTGGAAAATCCAGTCTGTGGTGTTGTAGGCCCACAGTTCAGTCTGGGACAGTGACTAGATCACTCTGGCGTGTAGCTCTGGGCTGGCGACCAAGTGCCTGGTGGAACAAGGATCTCTTCCTCGGTTTAGCCGGGTGAGTTAAAGCTGATTGAATCCCCCACCGTGGGGTATCCTCTCACCTGTGAAACACAATCAATTGTGTTTTATGGCCGCGAGTTCTGATTGCTGGTCATTGTGACAATCCTGCTGTGCTGCTCCTCAGAATGAGAGTGCTCCTGGCGCCGCCATTTTGCCCCGCAAACAGTCATCACTTGAGTTTTTTATCTTAACCATTTTGGTGGGTGTAAGGCAAAATCTCAGGGTCGTTTTGATTTGCATCTCCCTGATGGATAAGGCTGCTGAGCATCTCTTTATGTGTTTCTCTATATTCTCTATATATTCCCTATATATTCTATATTCTATAGAGGCAATTCTATATTCCTCTACAGAGAATTCTTTGTTTAGCTCCATACCCCATTTTTTAATTGGATTACTTGATTTATTGCTTTTTAACTTCTTTAGTTCTTTATATATTCTAGATATCAGCCCTCTGTTAGATATAGGGTTGGTGAAGATCCTTTCCCAGTCTGTAGGCTGTCAATTTGTTCTGACAACAGTGTCTTTTGCTTTACAGAAGCTTTTCAGTTTCATGAGGTCCCATTTATTGATTGTTGCTCTAAGAGCCTTTGCTGTTGGTGTTCTGTTCAGGAAGTTGTCTCTTGTGCCAATGAGTTCTAGGCGGTTCCCTAAGTTTACTTCTAACCATTTTAGAGTATCTGGTTTTATGCTGAGGTCTTTGATCCAGTTGGACTTTAGTTTTGTGTAGGGTGATAAATATGGATCTATTTTCATTTTTCTGCATGTAGACATCCAGTTGGACCAGCACCATTTGTTGAAGATGCTGTCTTTTTTCCATTGAATGGTTTTGGCTTCTTTGTCAAAAATCGAGTATTCATAAGTGTGTGGGTTTATTTCTGGATCTTCTATGTGGTTCCATTGATCCTCCTTTCTGTTTTTATGCCAATACCAGGCAGTTTTTATTACTATTGCTCTGTAGTACAGCTTGAGATCAGGGATGGGGATGCCTCCATATGATCTGTTGTTGTATAGAATCGTTTGGGAGATTCTGGGTTTTTTGTTTCTCCATATGAAGTTGGTTTTTTGTTTCTCCATATGAATCTTTCTTTCAATGTCTGTAAAGAATTGAGTTGTTATTTTGATGGGAATTGCATTGAACCTGAGGATTGCTTTTGGCAGGGTGGCCATTTTCACAATGTTAATCATACAAATCCATGAGCACGGAGATCTTTCCATCTTCTTATATCTTCTTCAATTTCTTTCCTCAGAGACTTGAAGTTTTTCACTTGCTTGCTTATTGTCACCCCTAGGTACTTTATGTTATTAGTGGCTATTGTGAAGGGTGTTGTTTCCCTGATTTCTTTCTCCGCCCTTTTTTTCTTTGGTATATACAAGAGGGCTTTTGATTTTTTAGAGTTGATTTTGTATCCTGCCACTTCGCTGAAGGTGTTTATCTGCTGAAGGAGTTCTCTGGTTGAATTTTTGTTTTCGCTCATGTATACTGACATATTATCTATGAATAGGGAAACTTTCACCTCTTCCTTTCTGATTTGTATCCACTTAGTTGTCTTATTGCTCTTGCTAGGACTTCATGTACTATCTTAAAGAGATATGGAGAGAGTGGGCAGACTTGCCTTGTCCTTAATTTCAGTGGGATTTATTTAAATTTCTCTCCATTGTGTTTGATGTTAGCTATAGGCTTGCTGTATATTACTTTTACTATGTTTAGGTATGTGCCTTGTATCCCTGATCTCTCCAAACTTTAAACACGAATGGGTGTTGGATTTTGTCAAATGCTTTTTCGGCATCTAAGGAGATGATCATGTGATTTTTCTCCTTCAGTTTGTTCATATGGTGGATCACATTGATGGATTACCTTATATTGCACCACCCTTCCATGCCTGGGATGAAGCCTACTTGGTCATGGTGGATGATACCTTTGTTGTGTTCTTTGATTCGTTTTGCAAGCATTTTGTTGAGTATTTTTGCATCAATGTTCATAAGGGAGATTGGCCCGAAATTCTCTTTCTTTGTTGGGTCTTTGTGACGTTTAGTTATCAAGATGACTGTGGCTTCATAGAATGAGTTTGGGAGTGTTCGTTCTGTTTCCATTTTGTGGAATAGTTTGGAGAGAATTGGAGTTAGCACTTTTTTAAAGTCTGGTAGAATATTGTGTTGAAACCATCTGGCCCAGGGCTCTTTTTGAAGGAAGGCTGTTGATGACTGCTTCAACTTCCTTGGGGGATATAGAGCTATTCAATCTTTCTACCTGATCTTGACTTAATTTTGGTAGATGGAATCTATCAAGAAAATTGTCCATTTCATTTATATTTTCAAATCTTGTGGCATATAGTCTTATGTAGTATGACCTAATGATTGTTTGGATTTCTTTATTGTATGTAGTTATGTCCCCCTTTTCATTTCTTATTTTGCTGATTTGGATAGTTTCTCTCTGCCTTTTAGTTAGCTTGGCTAAGGGTTAGTGTATCTTGTTGATTTTCTCAAAGAATCAGCTCTTGGTTTCATTGCTTCTTTGAATAGGTTTATTTCTTTCTAATTGATTGGTTTCAGCCCTAAATTTTATTATTTCAAGCTGTCTGCTCCTCTTGGGTGTATCTGCTTCTTTTTTTTCTAGGGCTTTCAGTTGGGCCATTAAGTTGCTTGTATGAGATGTACAAATTTCTTCTTGAAAGCACATAGTGCTATGAATTTTCCTCTGAGCACTGATCTCATTGTGTCCTATAAATTTGGGTAATGTTTCACCTTCATTTCCATTGAATTCTAGGAAGTCTTTAATTTCTTTCTTTATTTCTTCTTTAACCCAGCTGTCATTGAATAGCAATTTGTTCAGTTTCCATGTGTGTATAGGCTTTTTGCTATTTCCATTGTTGTTAAGGTCCATGGTGGTCAGATAGAATACAGGGGATTATTTCAAACTTCTTGAATCTGCTGAGGCTTGCTTTGTGACCAATTATATGGTCTATTTTGGAGAAGGTTCCATGAGGTCCTGAAAAGAAGGTATAGTCTTCTGAATTTGGGTGGAAAGTTCTGTAGACATCTATTAGGTCTGTTTGATGTAAGACCTCTATAAGTGCCTTTCTTTCCCAGTTTAGCTTCTGTCTAGATTATCTGTCCTTTCGTAAAAGTGGGGTGTTGAAGTCTCCCACTATTAAGTTTTTGGGATCGATTTGTGATTTAAGTTTTAATAATGTCTCATGTACAAATGTAGGCGCTCTTGTGTTTGAGGCATAGATGTTCAGAATTATGATGTTTTCCTGATGGATTTTTCCTTTGATGAGAATGAAGTGCTCCTCCTCATCTTTTCTGATTAATTTTGGTTGAAATTCTATTTTACTAGATATTAGGATAGCTACTCCAGCTTGTTTTCTGGGTCCATTTACTTGAAAAACATTTTTCCAGCCCTTTACTCTGTGCCCTTTGTCTTTGATGCAGAGGTGTGTTTTTTGAATGCAGCAGATGTATCCTTTTTCTGCAACCATTCTGTTAGTCTGGGTCTTTTTATTGGTGAGTTGAGTACATTGATGTTTATAGATAATACTGACCAATGAATGTTAATTCCTTTTATTGTGGAGTTGGTGGTATTACTGTGGTTCATTGTTTGTTTGTTTTTTTATTATTTTTTGTTGTGAAATTCATCTGCATCCTGTTTTTTTTTTTTGGTGTAGTTGTTTTCATTGGATTGGAGTTTTCCTTTTACTATCTTATGTAGGGCTGTGTTCCTGTATAGATATTGTTTAAATTTAGTTTTGTCATGGAATATTTTGCTTTCTCCATTCATGTTGATTGAAAGCTTTTCAGGGTATAGTAGTCTGGGTTGGCATCTGTGGTCTCTTAAAGTCTGCAGGACATCTGCCCAGGCCCTTCTGGCTTTCATAGTTTTTGTTGAGAAATCTGGTGTGATTCTGATAGGTCTATCTTTATATGTCATTTGGCCTTTTTCTCTTGCTGCTTTTAATATTTTGTTGTTGTTGTTGTTCTGTAGATTTAGTGTTTTGACTATGATGTGATATGAAGAGTTTCTTTTCTGGTCTAGTCTATTTGGTATTCTGTAGGCCTCTTGTATGTTTATGGACATCTCTTTCTTTAGGTTGGGAAAATTTTCTTCTATGATTTTCTTAAAAATATTTCTTTGAGAGCTTTGTTTCTTTCCTCTTTATTTGCCTCTACTTGGAGCCTGGAATCTTATTTTTCATCTATTCCTATTATTCTTAGATTTTTATCTTTTCATGGTGTTCTTTACTTCTTGGATCTTTTGTGCTTGGGACTTTTCCTATTTTACTTCTTTCTTTGAGAGAAGTATCAATTTCAGCAAGTGTATTTCAGCACCTGAGATTCTCTCTTCCATCTCTTGTATTCTATTGGTGATGCTTACCTTTGTGGTTCCTGATCTTTTCTCTAAGTTTTTCAGCTCCTGGGTTTTTTTTCTGTTTGCGTTTTCTTTATTAATTATAATTCTTTCTTCATGCCTTTCACCATTTCCTTCATCTGTTTGAATGTGGCTTCCGGTCTTTCTATGATGGCTTCTATTTTGTTGTTGTTTGTTTGTTTCCTCTCTATATGTCACTAATTGTGCCTCTACTTGTGCTATTTGTTTGGCTGTATTTTCCTGTATGTCTTTGAGAACTTTGTTCACTTTCTCTTTATTTGCCACGATTTGTGTGGCTATTTCTTTGTGAGCTTTGTTTCTTTCCTCTTTATTTGCCTCTACTTGTGTGGTGTTTCTTTGAGAGATTTGTTTGTTTCCCCTTTATGTGCCACTAATAACTGGATAAGCATAGCTTTAAGGTCATTTTCCTGTGTTTCTGATGACTTGAAATATCCATTGATTTTGTGGTTGTTGGTGGAGACATGATGTTCTGATTTTTGTTGGGTGTATTCTTACACCTACCTCAGACCATCTGCTTATCCGTAATCTTCATTATTTGTTCCTGGAGTCTGTACTTCAGACTGGGTCCATCTTTCTTTGGTGTCTGGAGTATTATTCAGGAAGATGAGAGAGGTCCACTGGTTTGAGAAGTCCATTGGTGTTTTAGCTTTACCTAAGGTAGGAAAAGCCTCTGGCACAGAATCACAATTGCAGGGGAGTAACATGCACATGTACATGGAAGTGTGTCTTGAAGGACAGAGTGCTAGAGAGTGTGGATGCTTGGAATGTGGGGGCAGATGTAGGTGCAGGAGGGTATGCAGATGATAGCACTATTTGTGGGTGAAGTTTGTGGGCACAATTTGTAGGCACTGTTTTCTCGTGCAATGTACCTGTGTTGATTTCTTGAATACCTCAGTGGTCTACTGTCCTGTCATACTGTTATTCTGGTATTCGTATCTGTCTGGGCTCCAGGAGTTGTTTGCCTTGACTTCACTGGTCGACCTGCAGAGCAGGGTCTTTAATATTGATAATGTTGTCCCCAAAATCCTCATGTTGCCACAGAACTTGGGGGCTGGTGTTGTGGTCACCTGGGAGTCAAGCCACCACAGCAGAACTAGGAGGCCACTGAAACAGATGCCTTCTGGAAAGCCCGGGTGAGCCTTGAACTTGGTTGGCCTGGTGGAGCCACCGGCACTGTGCTCTGTGCTAGGAGCTGTGGGCACTGTGGGCTGGGAACTGTACTCTATGGAGGATGATTTAGACCTCCTCTGCAGCTTCGGCCTCCACCAAGGAGGGAGAAGGCAGGCCTGTTGAGGGGAAGTACAGGGGGACTGAGTAGTCTCTGTCTCAAATCTCAAGCAGGGAGTTCTGTGCTAGGAGCTCTGTGCTAGGAGCTGTGTACTCTGTGGGCCACCTCTGTTGCCTCTGGTGCTGGTCTCAGTAGGGAGGCCCATTAAAGGGGAAGTGCTTGGGAATTGATTCCCCAGAAGTTCACGGTTGACCTGAATCCCAATGGTCTCAGCTCAGGATTGTCCCCCAACCCCCAGAAACCTCAACGTCGATGTTCTGGGTTCAGCTTTCCCTCCACTCACCAATTTCAGAGTTTCAGATCCTCTTCCCCTCAGATACGGTGCATGCTGCTTGCCGCCATCTTGGTTCCCTCTTACTAAATTTATAACTTAATGAATTTTTAGTAAAGCAGTATTGGAAATCTTAAAGGATGGTAAGTGGATTCAGATTGTTTGTGGGAGTGGCCTGAAAAATATGGCAGTCATGTTACATCCCAGCTTATTTATACATGGCCTAACACAATAATAGTAACCAGGCCAATCTTAGTTGTACCTTAAGTATTAACTTTTAATGTTTACTGCTGTAATATTAAGCATTCCTTGTTGTCTGTCTCTGGTGATTTACATGAGTTCATCTGTCGATCAGTTGAAGTCAGTCCACAGAAGGAAAGCACACTGGCAATGGTATGAAAGCCATAGGCCCTATGAGGACATGTGTTCTCCTTTCTCCAGGTCTTCATGGGTGGATGACTTTTTCCTTCTTGTAATCATTTGTTTGAGGAAATCAGGGTTTCACTGAACAGGAGGAATCACAACAGTGCCATTTAGAAAGCCACAGGAAAGAAAATATTTCTTATGTGCAGACACCAACAGGATGTCAACATTCTGCTCTAAGGATGGGTGGCTTTCAAGTCTCTCTTTCCTTTTTAACAAGTAAAGAGAATGTCACCATGGGACTTTGTCATAATTAAAGTCTTGTGAGCCCAAGGCCACATTTTTAAGGTCCAAAGACCTAACATGGTATTTGTGAACCTTGATGAGGATGCAGGGGTCTACTCAGTGGACATATGTGTCTTCCATGCCCATGGCCTCACCAGAAGTATCCTGGCTGCTGGCTATAAAACACGGTTCACAAGGAGTTGAGCACAAGTCTTTTCACAAATTGGCATAAGAGCAAACCTGTGCTATTTTCTGGACTCAGATTCCTATTGGTACAACATATTTAAGTTTTCTTAATCTAGTCTCCATAAGGCCCATGTTGTTAAGCATAGTTGTCTTTTCTTAATAATAGCAGAGACACAATCCTTCTGATCCTTCCTTAGGCTCAATACTCTTTTATTTAGACCTGTACTTATTAAGGACATCCTCTGTGGGGAACATGCCCTCAGCTATTTGGCAATAGGAGATGGAGTTTTGCACATTGTGAGCTGTGGGCTTAAAGCCACTTCTGTTGTATCAGTGTGGGGATGACTATCTGTTTTCTTTCTCGATCTACAGAATAAACTAGACATGTCTAAGGATCTGTCAGAAAGGGTTAAATCCCTTTTTCTTTGAATGGTGGTGGTGCGAAGTTTCTGTCTTCAGGGCCTAAAAGAAGTAGCATGGATATTTAAGACAAAGTATTTAACTTCAGGTCTCTTGCTCTACTGTAGTAATACTCAACTCTACATTTGGCACAATCTGGAGGCATTTGGGGCCATGATTACTAGGGAGTCACAACTGGGAGGAGGCCAATAGCACTGCTAAACATCCTACAATGCACTGGGGAGCCCTTCTCCTCTTTTACCTTGACAACAAAGAATTACTTTGCTTAGAATGTCACTGTCTGATAGAAACTAAGGAAGTGTCTAAACCAACACAAGAGAGAATTACTAGTATTTTAAGGTTATGTTAAAGATTTTAAAGTACAGAAATTAACTGTATTAGCTATAGAACCAAGACAATATATTTCAACTTCCATTTAGTTCCCAGGATCTGAAAGCTAAGGAATTAATACAACTCTTTTTAATTTAGCTCATGCTTAGCTACTCTCAGTCCTTCCATAATTTTAGGGATATATACCAATCAGTGTTGGTTCCTTTTTTGTGTAGCTGCCTGTCAGTATGGTGTCCAGCTTTTCTGTAAATCTCAGGCTGACTGATATCATTCTGTAGGGAAATACCTGACAAAAGCAACTTACGAATAAAAATGCTGATTCTGAATCAGAGTTTGAAGGCACAATTTTGTTTGATGGGAGAATCATGACAGCAGTGTGGGAGACAGCTGGTCATGTTGTGTCCACAGTCAGGAAGCTGAGCGAAAAGAATGCAGTTGCTCAGTTTGATCTTTTTCCTTTTATTCAGTCAAGGGACCCCACCCATTAGAGTAGTTGCCTCCTCCTAAATGAAACCATTTCAGACACAACCAGATGTGTGTTTCTAAATCCAGTTAACCTGAAAATGAAGATCAATGATACCAGCTCCACTCTTTGTCAACCTGACACCTAAACAAGTTACTTTAAATCATAACATTCTATCCTATGTCCTCTAAGTCTCATTTTTATCTCATAATGCAAAATACAATTATTTTACTACAAGCAGTCCCCATAGTATTTAATCCAATACTTTTCTCCTTTGAGATTCAAGATGAATGGAATGACTGTGAGCCTGTATAAAAATGAAACAAAAACCAAGTTACATATATCAAATATGCAATGACACTGGATAAATATTCTGTTCTTCAAATGTAGTACTAGGAGATAACAAGGAAAGACAGTACCAAAGCAAGCCATAAATCCAGCAAACAAAACCATGAAACCATACAGCTCCGTATTCGGCATCTGAAGTTTGTGATAGACCAGTCTCCAATCCAGCAGCATTGAGTAACTTGAATTTTTCAGTACTGCCTTTGCTATCATATAACCACTTTACTTGCCATCTCTACTCCATGAAGACAGCTTCTTTCAAGAGATAACCCATGATACGAGTACACTAACATCCTGGTATCTCCATTTAAATTTAAACTTCACCTTTCCAGCTTCATGCCATGGTCTCCCAGAACCTGCTTGTATTGAACCTGACCCTGCCATATTTTGCCTCACCAGGTTTATCATATCTTGGTGTGAGCATCTATAACCCCTTTCATTCTTACATCTTTGTGCTTGCAAATTAGTATCACATAGGCAGTAACATCAACTTCTGCTTCCAAGTAGAGATGTTGGACCCTACCCAGGATCACAGTTGCAGCAGAGGTGAATGCATTTAAGGCTAATACTGAGTGAAAACTTTATTAGCTATTTTTTTAAACAATAACATTCTTAGTTCAAGCCATGTCTTTTCAATTTGCTAGGAATAGTGATACATGTCTGTACTCCCAACACTTAAAAGAGCTGCATGCAAAATAAGGATTTCAATGTCATCCTTGGCCACATTGCACAATCAAAGTCAGCATGAGCTAAATGAAACACCATTTCAAAACAGCAACAATAAAATGCAATTAATTTATATCTTCACAAGCTGCAATCTCTGATATGTGGAATCTTGCCTTAAGACTCCTTGTGCTGAACTCTAGGGTTAATTTTCTTTAATGGTATCAATATTGTTAATAATTACAACATTTTTCCTGCTCTTCTAGTCTCTAACTTTTAAGCAATGCTTCCTTCCATACCAAACTGCATATTTTTTCATACTTTTTGCTTTGACTGTTTTTCTACAAACTGCAAACCTGGATGAGAGCATAGAGCAGTAACCACAACACAGCTGGAGGCTACCATGTTCTGACATTTCTTCCACTAAACAAATCATTCAATTACTTTTTAATTCAGCTTCTCCCCAGTTCTCAGGTCATGGGAAGAATGGAGCCAGATTACTTGATGAAATAGCATGAATGACTTCTATTTTAGTTCTCGATAAAGTTATTACTCACTTCTGAAATTTCATGAGCTAGGCCTTGGTTGGCCACAGTTCTCCTAGGATTTTGGTGTTCCATTCACTTCAAAATGGTTCATAAACTCTTTGTTATCTTGCTAACTCAGAGTTCCAAATTCTTCCTCATTTTTTCTAAAAACCAGTTCCAGAGGCTTATGAGGCACATGGTCAGATTATAGCAAGGTCCCTATGCCTTGGTAATAATTTTCTGCACTACTTATTTTGTGTGTGTGTGTGTGTGTGTGTGTTAAAAAATAAACAAACAGCTAAAATCAACTCAATAAAGGAATGGTTTACTTTTGCTTGCAGGGAAAGGTACAATGTACTAGGATAGAGATGACTTGGGAGCTTGAGTGGGAGGCAGCTGGTCACATAATGTACACAGAGAGACTTGAATGTTGATGCACACCTTGATTTCTCCTTTTTTTTTAAGGCAAGTTGCCCCAACTATTGGGTGGTGACAATTCACAAAATATTCTCATAGACATACCCAGAGGTGTGTTTCTACAAGGAAAAAAAAAATCAAGCAAGTTGGCAACACACCACAGCCATATAAGGTGAAGTAGGATAACACACAGGGACAATACTTAGTGACAGAATGAGAAAGCAGGCCAATGATTGCGAGACCTTGCAGTAGTAAGAAGATAAGATGTCCTTGATTTTCACAAGAGAGTATGACTGACTGGTTTAAATAATTTGGAATGAGGATGAGCGCTAGAGATTGAGCCTATTGAAGACCAGTGGACTTTATCAGTTCATAATACTGAAGACAGTTTTAAGACTTAAAGCATAGTTACCTCTCACTGCATTTCTTAGCCCAACTACTTCACAGATAGAAGGTCACCGAAAGGTCATTCTAAACCAGTGGTTTCTAATCTGCCATGTTTACACACAAATGCTGCTTGATAGGATCCTATCTAAACATGATAATTACAACAGTAATGGTGGAATCAACACGATCAGAGCTGATGACTTGAAAAATAAGCATCAAGAAATTCCAGTGTCTTTAGGGATACAGATTTTAGTATGTTTTTCCTATATTATATGTCTAATATCCACTTATAAGTTAGTATATACCATGTGCATCTTTCTGCTTCTGGGTTATCTCACTCAGGATGATCTTTCTAGTTCCATCCATTTGCCTACAAATCTCACGATTTCCTTGTTTTTAATTACTGAGTAGTATACCATTGTGTAAATGTACTGTAATTTCTGTATCCATTCCTCTGTTTAGGGACATCTGAGTTGTTTCCAGATTCTGGATATTACGAATAAAGCTGCAACAAACATGGTTGAACAAATGCCCTTGTTAGAAGCTAAGCAAGAAAAGGACCCTAGGGAAGATGCTCAACCCTCATACAGAGGGCAAACAATATAGACATTGGAAGTGGGAAAAAATAGGGAACAGGACAGGAGCCTACCACAAAAGACCTCTGAAAGACTGTAGTGATCAGAGTATGAAGGCATATGCTGAGACTCATAGCCAAACTTTGGCAGAGTGCAGGGAATCTTACGAAAGAAGGGGGAGATGAAAGACCTGGAGGGAACAGGAGCTCTACAAGGAGAACAACAGAACCAAAAAATCTGAAAAATCTGAAGGACCAACGAAGCACCATGCATGGAGAGGACTTAAAACCCCTGCTCAGATGTAGCCTATAGATTCAGTCTGCAAGTAGTTTCCCTAGTAAGGGAAGCAAGGGCTGTATCTGGCATGTACTCAGTGTCAGACTCTCTGGTCACCTGCCTTGGGGAGTGGACAATGCAATCAGTCCTGATGAGACCTAATAGGCTAGGGTCAGATAGTAGGGGCAGAGGACGTTCCCTGTCGGTGGAATTGCATGGGGGAAAAGAAGGAGGGAGAGTGAGACTAGGGAGGGGGCTACAACCAGGATACAAAGTTAATAAACTGTAATAAATAATAAAGAAAAAAGAAAAAAAGAAATTTCACTATCTTCCCATCCACTGATATGAACTGAATGCTTTACAAATGATAAAACTGAAGTCTAGAGAATGAGAGGATTATATGCAGAGTTCATAGCTCTTGGTGTGAATGTTTGTTTTTTTAAGTGAGAAACAGCAACTCATTTGGTGAAAAGCAATAATAAAAAAAAATAAGTGGTCAGTAGGTTCTGAAAGTACATACATATGACTAAAGAGCATGCAGAAGAGGGTAGAGGAAGGAGGAAGAACAATGGTGAACTTAAATTAGAAGCTGAAAAGAATGGCAACAACTAAGACATATTTCTAATGTGATAGCTAAAATTATGTACTAAATTGAAATTACTGTGTTTAAGAGGCCTATAAGACAAATTTGTTTCAAACCTTCAGGCCCCACTTGCCCAGGGACAGAATAGCCTAAAAAGCAGGCAAATTATTCTTTTAATTTCCTGGTTTTGTACAACTTGTTATTTAAATGGAAGTTAATGGTCATACTATCACTCTAAAGAAAGCTTGCTTGCTGGAGATAACCAAGACATCTGTTTGCTAAACAGAATATAACCTTTAGATTGCCCGTAATCAAGTTGTGTGTTTGACTGCACATAGGTGGGATGTGTGCTTGATTACACATAGAAGGAAGTACATCTGGATATGTGCTTGTCCTTGATTGCTCAAAGGCAAAAATATCGGGTCTTTTATGTTTTGCCTATAGAAGTCCCTTACTAAGGTAATTTGGTGCACTTTTGGGAACCCGGAGACCTAAGTGTTGCAGAATGATTGATCACACTGTGCATATGAGATAGCGCTGTTTACTGGAAAACAGTTGTGGAATGGCTCAGCCCTAGCATACACCATTAATCCAAAAGCTTTATGTTTGAGTACTGTAAAAATGAGTAAATGAAGTTATCCCTAGGTCAAGAGGCAGAGCCCCCAACCAGTTGACAGGAAGTGTACATAGGGAAAGAAACATAGAGATTAAGGGGAATTTAGGAGAATGGATTGAGAGATGCACAGGAAGTAGAAGTGAGGGAATTCAGTTTGAGGGTTTTTTGAGATGGCATGGGAAAAGAGCCTTTCCTTTTGGGTGAGCTGAGGAGGAAGGTCAGCTGGATATTTTCTCTGTCTCTCTGAGCTGGCAGGCTTTTACCCCAGTATCCAGCTCCTGAGTGTTTATTGGTAAAATCAAACATCGGAGATTGTATTAAAAATACTCAAGTGTAGTCCTGGTTCCAGAATCTGAACAAAAGCCTCTTTTTTGTTAAAATGTTTTCATGGTCAGACTGATAAATCTCTGAGTGACCCCAGGCTCATAACAGTCTTAATTGTAGATCATTTGTTCAACATGAGAAAAGCCCCGAGTTAGACCTACAGAGCTGCCAGAAAGGCAAAGAAAATATGCACTACAGTGATGTCTTCCACATTGTTTGTGTCCATCCAGAGGCCCAAGATTCAGATGCCAAACCTGCCACCAAGTTAACGTCTTTGCTGGGAATTTCACATGCATCTTAATCTTCTATGTATGGTGTTTAGCTATTGATTCCAAAATCTATCAACTCTGCTTGTTAGTTTTGATAATGGCAGTGCCTATACCAACAATATTCTGCTCTCATACCAAATATGTAGGTCCCAATCATTGTCTCTTTTTACTCCATTAGGCTCTATAGCTAATGGCTAGTAAAGCATGTTGGTCAATCTTCAAAATATATCCCTAGTTTAAGCCTTTCTTAATAGATCTTCACCTTGCACTCTCATCAGAAGCTCTGAACCAACCTTTGGTTAACATTCCTTGTATCTTCTTCTTCTTGTCCTTAGATATAAAGTCAAGAGCTCTTACTTGCACGGTGAGCCAGCTCTTTAGCACAGAATCCAAATCACTGGGTATCAGGTCAAACTTCCTGGATGTCCAGTCTCTGGCTCCTTAGTACTCCGATTGACCATCTGCAGCCACAATGACCTCCTTGCTGATAGTAGAACACTCTAAGATTGTACTGATGTGTAAGTTTATTGCTTACAATTTTAGGAGTCCTTACTGAGACTCATATGAGTAACATTTATTCATGTTATAAAAATACCAGTGAAGCTGGGTATAGTGGTCTAAACTTTTTTTTTCAGATTAAAAAAATTATTATTATACAATTTTTTAACTTTGTATCCTTGCTGTGGCCTCCTCCCTTTTCTCCTCCCAATCCCACCCACCCTCCTTCTTCTCCCCCTATGCCCCTCCCCTAGTCCACTAGTGGAGGTCCTCCTCCCCTTCTATCTGGCCCTAGCCTATCAGGTCTCATCAGGACTGGCTGCATTGTCCTTCTCTGTGGTAGCCTTAACTTTTAATTCCAGCACTTGGATGGCAGAAGTATGTGGATCTCAGAGTGCAAGGGCTCTACAAAGGATAGCAAGGGCAGGGCTACAAAGAGAAGCCCTGCCTTGAAAACAACAAACAAACAAACACAAGTCCAGTAAATGTTTCAACTATTATGATTATAATTAGAAAGGACTCTTTCTCAAAAGGCTTCTCTGAGTCCCATCACTTTTTTTTAGTACTTATTTTGCATTTTGTACAATTCTTTTTTTAATTAAATTTTTATTTTTTATATTAATTACATTTCATTTACTTTGTATCCCAGCTGTAGACCCCTTCCTCATCCCTCCCAATCCCACTCTCCCTCCATCATATCCTCCCTGCCCCTCTCTAAGTCTACTGATATGGGAGAGCCTCCTCCCCTTCCATCTAACCCTAGCTTATGAAGTCTCTTCAGGACTGGCTGCAATGTCCTCCTCTCTGGCCTAGCAAGACTGCTCCTCCCTCCTGGGGGAGGGGAGGTCAAGGAGCCAGCAACTGAGTTCATGTCAGAGATAGTCCTTCCTCTTATTAGGGAACCCACTTGGATACTGAGCTGCCATGGGCTATGTCTCAACAGGGGTTCTAGGTTATATCCATATATGGTCCTTGGTTGGAGAATCAGTCTCAGAAAAGACCCCTGTGCCCAGATATATTTGGTCCTTTTGGAGCTCCTGTCCTCTCCAGGTCTTACTAACTCTCCCTTCTTTCATATGATTTCCTGAACTCTGCCCAAAGTTTGGTTATGAGTCTCAGCATCTGCTTTGATATTCTGCAAGGTAGAGTCTTTCAGAGTCCCTCTATGATAGGCTTCTGTCCTGTTTCTTGTTTCCCCTTACTTCCAATGTCCATCCCATTTTTCTTTCTAAGTGAGGATTGATCATCTTACCCTCGGTCCTCCTTCTTGTTTACCTTCTTTATGTGTGCAAATTTTAGTATGTTTATCCTATCTTTTAGGTCTAGTATCCACTTATAAGTGAGTATATGCCATTCATCTCTTTCTTCTTCTGGGATTCCTCACTCAGGATGATCTTTTCTAGACCCCATCATTTGCCTGTGAATTCCATGATTTCCTTGTTTTTAATTGCTGAGTAATGTTCCATAGTGTAAAAGTACCACAATTTCTATATCCATTCCTCCGTTGGATGGATATAGAAATCCTTGTTTCCAGGTTCTGGCTATTAGGAATAAAGCTGCCATGAACATGGTTGAGCAAATGTCCTTGTTGTGTACTTGAAAATCTTTTGGATATATGCCCAGGAGTGGTATAGCTGGGTCTTGTGGAAGCACTATTCCTAATAGTCTGAGAAAGGGCCAGGCTGATTTCCAAAGTGGTTATAGAAGTTTACATTCCCGCCAGCAATGGAGAAGGGTTCCCCTTTCTCCACATCCCCTCCAGCATGTGTTGTCACTTGAGTTTTTGGTCTTAGCTATTTTGAGGGGTGTGAGGTGAAATCTCAGTGTCATTTTGATTTGCATCTCCCTGATGGCTAAGGACACTGTGCATTTCTTTAAGTGTTTCTCTGCCATTCTATATTCTTCTACAGAGAATTCTCTGTGTAGCTCTGTACACAATTTTTTAATTAGATTGCTTGAGTTGCTGCTTCTTTAGTTCTTTATATATTCTGGATATTAGCCCTCTGTCAGCTATAGGGTTGGTGAAGAACCTTTCCCAGTCTGTAGGCTATCGTTTTGTTCTGACAACAGTGTCCTTTGCTTTACAGAAGCTTTGCAGTTTCATGAGGTCCCGTTTATTGATTTATGCTCTTAGAGCCTGTGCTGTTGGTGTTTTGTTCAGGAAGTTGTCTCCCTTGCCAATGAGTTCTAGGCTTTTCCACACTTTTTCTTCTAACCAATTCAATGTATCTGGTTTTATGTTTAGGCCTTTGATCCACTTGGACTTTAGTTTTGTGAAGGGTGATAAATATGGATCTATTCTCATTTTTCTGCATGTAGACATCCAGTTGGACCAGCACCATTTGTTGAAGATACTGTCTTATTAAATTATATTACATACTTGAAATCATATTTTAAAAATTAAATTTTCTCTACTCACAACCAAACTTTGGGCAGACTGCATGGAATCTAATGAAAGAAGGGAGAGTTAGAAAGATCTGGAGGGGACAGGAGCTCCAAGGAGAGCAAAAAAAAAAAAAAAATCTGGGCACAGGGATCCTTACTTAGACTGATACTCCAACCAAGGACCATTCATGGAGATAACCTAGAACCCCTGCAGAGAAGTAGCTCATAGCAGCTCCGTGTCCAAGTAGGTTCCCTAATAGTGGGAACAGAGACTGTCTCTGACATGAACTCAGTGGCCTGCTTTTTGATTACCTCCCCCAGAGGGGGTTGTAGCCTTGCCAGACAATAGAAGGAAACAACATAACCAGTCCTGATGAGAACTGATAGACTAGGGTCAGAGGGAAGGGGAGGAAGACCTCCCCTAGCAGTGGAGTTGGAGAGGGGCATGGGAGGAGATGAGGGAGGGAGGGTGAAATTGGGAGGGGACTAGGGAGGGGACTACAGCTGGGATACAAAGTGAATAAATTGTAATTAATAAAACAATAAACAAATTTTTAAAAAGTTAGAAAAAAACTAAAGTAAATCCACAAAAATTGATTTTTTTTCATTAGAATATGTTTATTAAGTATAAAATATGCTTTGTAAACCAACAGCCTCTTATGTTTGAGTCTGTTTCCTAATTTATTCATTAATATGTTAAAAAAAAGATGTTGCTACCGGCGAAAACAGACTCCTTGGATCAGGTGAGTCCTTAAGCAGAGCAGATCCCCATTGTGGAACACATTCTTTTGACTATACTAGAAATGTTCTGCAGTTCATTTTAAAATGCATCTAACAGACTGAAGCATTTCACAAAGAAATGAAATGGGAGGAAAGTTCCTTTTCTAATGGGCAGTTTATTCTGAAGAAAAAAAAATGCAAAATAAAATTCTCTACCCTTTATTGTGTTAGCTTTTGTTATCCTGCCTGCATTCATGCCCCAGTGGCACTGACATCATTCATAGGACACATATGAGTTTGAACTTACAGTACAATGGAGAAGGAAGCATAATGTGAACACAAGCTGAGCCAATGGTAGTATCATGGAAACTGACTTGGTGCATCGTCAATCCCTAGTTATCAAGTATTCTAAAATAATTCAGTTTCATAGGGCTGCATAAAAATACTATATTACTGTAAAATGGGAAAATAATACAGATTTTTTTGAAGTTACTCATACATCTTATCTAAAGCCAGATTGTTTTCAGTTCTGAAGCAGCAGCTATGAACCCAGAACAAGACCATGAATGCGGGTGCCGTGGGGTGGGAGTTTAATCATGGTTAAATCCTCTGATAATGTAATAATGTCATCAGCCATCACGTGGCCAGATAAAGGAAGCTCTGTGGGTTTTCTAATTATTCAGAAATGTGGATGCCATGAACAGACAGCTGTCTCTGTAAATTCAGTTTCTTTCTGGGCAGGGGCAGCAATGCTAGAAGCTGAATTCTTATGATTCTGTCTAATGTATGCAAATACTTAAAACTGAGTGCAGAAGTAGCATGTGAAAAGCAACCCAATGAACCTCATTCTGATGTCAGACATAGGATAAGATGAACACCTCCCCCCTGAAGTCTCTCATCACTCTTTGGAATGTTATATTATTATTATTATTATTCCATTACTCATCTCATGGAAGCCTCTGCTTCCATAACAAAAACAAGAACAAACCAAAACACCAAAAACCAAAACGACAACCAACTAAACCAAAACAAACCAAACCAACCAACCAATCAACCAACCAACCAACCAACCAACCAACCAACCAACCAAACAAACAAACAAACAAACAAACAAACAAAAACCCCAGCTTCCTCAAGTAGGTCTATCACATTTCCTTTATGATAGGTGAAAACATGAGCTCTATTACAAGCTACTGCAAAATTAATAAATGGTAAAACTGAAGAACAGATAGAAAGTGTGAACAAGTCCATGATATGATACAAGCTATCTTTCAAAGAATAAGCATAAACTCTCAAGAAGAGAATGTAAGAACTGTCAGACTACTGATGGCCAAAACAGAACCTCTTAGTTACTACATGAAATCTGGGGAAACACTGAAAGAAATGGGACATAACAAGCTATGACAAGCTATGACTAATTATGTAATTGAGGTGATAAAACCACCCTGGCAGGAGCTTCAGCTATCAAACTTTTGAAACAACAGTTCCCCAAGGAATTACTATTTCTCTCAGAATCTCATGCTTGGAGAAGAAAATGCTTAAGGTTTTGTTCCAGCTAGAGGAGTTTATCTCCTAAGAAGAGATTTCACACAGTTTTGACAGCTTGTCTAACTACCTTTCAGGAGAGACTGTAACCGGATGATGACGGGTCACTGAGGGGTGGGTCCACACCATGAGCAGGACTTCTTATTTGTGCTGCTTCGTTCCACCAATTTAAATGTTAACCTCAGATCAGGACCTTAAATATAGACTTGAGGTCACTGAGCCCTTTGTTTGTTGCTCTTCTCAAAGTGGTCACCTTGAATAAAAACCTTGCCTCTGTTTTTCACAGTCATTTGTCTTTTTAGTTGGTCTACCGCAGACAGGTGGCTTAGCTGATACAAGGGCTCATGCTTTGATCTTCACAAAGCTGATAACTGTGGCAAGCTATGACTTGGAAAAAAGACACATTTGGGGTGTCAGCCACTCTCAGAAAGCTGTCCCTGGAAGGAGAGGAAGATTGAATGTCCCATGCAGCTGCTACAATTACTTTCTTGCAGGGACTTTTCTTATCTTTCTACTTCAGCTGGCAGCAGCTGGCCTCCACATCTATTTGGTGAAGCAGAGAGATGAATACTTGATCTGAACTTTGGTAAATCTCTACCTAATATGTGTACTTTGGCTGTTGGTTCCTTTTAGTTTGGGATTCCCTTTGAGCTGTTTTGGTTCCTTTAAAATAATTTTTTATGGTTACTTTTTGGCAATCAGCTTTATCTTTCAGTTCTGAGCTGTTTATATGACAGGGCTTATCAATCTAGAAGCTAATTTTTAGTATATTTGGAGTTGTATTGAAGTACCTGAGTATCTGCAATGTGACAGAGAAAAGTTGAAATATGTTTGTCTTTCTGGTCTCTGCTGAGCCATTGGTATCATGTTGAACTTTAAGACAAAGAAACAGGACTTTTGTGGAGAAGATAAGGCTTGTACAGCTGAGGAAATATTATTGATTCCTTGTGACCTCTAGCGAGTAGTATTTATAAATTTGTAAAATCAGGTGGCAAAATCAAATCTGCCCCTAGAATTCCTGAAAATCAAGGAGCAGCAAGCCCCTGACCACTTTATTTTGGAATGTGAAAAAGCAAGCAAGCAAACAAAACTTATACTAAAGTTATTCTCTCTGGCAGAGAAAGCATCACTGAGACAGACAGAGAGAGAGAGAGAGAGAGAGAGAGAGAGAGAGAGGGGGGGAGGGAGAGATTGATTTTTAGCAAGTACTGTGGTATTTATTTGTTTCCATATGGCGTTTTCTAAGGTCCTTAGTGTTAGTCATCCTTCCATATGCACTCTTCCTCTAGCCTGCCCTCCCTTCCTCCAAGGCATTTAGCCCTTCCTCTTTCTTTATTCCTCTTTCCCCTTTATATCACTTGCTTTCTGTCTCCTTATTTGAATCTCATTCATAGCCCCTTATTAGTTTCCTGACCTGTATTGCTAGTCTAAATGCAAATATGGATCTAAAGATTTGAAGTCAGCATTCATGTCTTTGCCTTTCTGAGTGTGGGTTACCCCACTCAGGATGATATCTTCAGATCCATACAGTTATCTGTGAATTTAATATTCCTTTACAGCTAAATAATAGTCTATTAGGTATATGAACCATATTTCATTATCCATTTATCAGTTTATGGATGTGTAGGCTGTTTCCATTTCCTGGCTATTGGGAGCAGAGCATCAATGAACACAGAGAACAAGTATGTCTGTGGTAGGATATATAGAGAGCCCTTTGGGAATAGGTCCAGGAATGGAACTTTTGAATAATGTGCTTTTAACATTTTAACATTTAAGTTAGTGTTGAACCTCCACACTAATTTCCATAGTGGCTTCACTTCTACCAATAATGAATGTGTGTTTCCTTCTCCCCACATCCATAACAGCATTTGCTGTCTTTTGTTTTATTAGTTTTAGCCATTCTACCTGACATAACATTACATCTCAACATAGTATTAATTTGTATATCCCTGATGGCTAAAGATGTTGAGGATTTAAAAAATTAAATATTTATTGGTTTTTGAGAATTTTGTTTCATTTCGTTCTGGTTTGTATTCTATTGCTAGGATATACCATTTACTCAAACCAACATGGAAGAAAGGGTTTCATTGCAACTTATACTTCCACATCATAGTCTATTACTGAGGGAAATCAGGTCAAGAACCTGCATGTCTGCACTGAAGCACAGACCATTGAGGAATGCTGATGATTGATATTCTCTCCTGCTTCTGCTTAATTAACTTTCTCTTATAGATCAGGCCCATCTGCCCAGAGATGGCACTGTCTACATGAACTTGGACATCCTCCACCAACTAGTAGTCAAGAAACTGTCCCACATATAAGCTTATAAGCCAATATGATTGAGGTAATTCCTCAATTTAGGTTCCCTCTTCCCAGTTGTCTCAAATTGACAACCAAGAATAACCATCATAAGTCTATCCTTTGTCAACTTGTCACACAAACATGTTACTTTAAGCTATAGCCTTTCCTTTCCAAGGTCTCATGTAAATATCATTATATAAAATATGGTACAACTTTCAGTACCTCCTTTGGGTCTAATCAGAAAAGGTTTTTCTTGCAGTACATGGGAATTGACTTAGAGACACTAAACTAGACAATATGAAGAGAGTAAGATGCTATGGGACATTCATCCCTAAATGAGATATATTTATCAACCACCCCCAAAGGCTCTGACATTAAGTGGAAGAGTAACTGGTAAGAGTATAGTAGCCAAAGGTTATGAACTACTCCAAGAAATCTGTGTCTTCCAAGTACAACAGGACTGATATGTATATAAATCAGTATTTAATATTATATTAACATAGAGTCTTGGGAACAAATAAGCAAGGAAAGGATATGGTTCAAAGAGATGCTTGTGTGACTCAAAGAGACTGTGGTATCACGTACAGATTTAAAGAGTTTCTAGATAGAAAATCAAGCACTGAGAAGGGAAAGCAAACACAGAGTTCCACCCTAAGAAGCTATCTGAAATTGATACCTACTGGAAAAGGAAAAATAATTTTCCTACAATAGAGTCTGAGTATAGTAACCATACACCAGGGCAGGGCCCATGACCAGGAGAAACTGGTCAACAAAAAATGAACTCAGTAGAAATTTGGAGACATTTTGTCTCATTTTTGCTTTGTTTGAACTTTTTTGTATTATTTGTATTATGATTGTTTATTTTGGGTTTTATTTTGTAGGGACATTTTGTATGTGTTTTTGTTTTGTTTTTATTGTTTAGAGAGAGAGAAAAACAGAAAATGGGGTGGTTTTTAAACAGAGATGCTCTGGTAGAAATTGAAAAAGGGATAAATTGATTAAAATGCACTGTATTAAAAGAAATTATTTTCTTTCTTTTTTTTAATTTTATTTTTTCTTATCAGTTACATTTTATTAACTCTGTATCCCAGCCGTGTCCCGATCCCTCATTCCCACCCAGTCCCTCCCTCCCTCCCTCCCTCATCTCCACCGTGCCCTTGCCAAGTCCAGGATTCGTCTGATCCTGTTTTATCAGGTATCTTCAGGACTGGCTGCAAAGCTCTCCTCTGTGGCCTAACAGGACTGCTCCTCCCTTGGGGGGTGGGGAGACCAAAGAGCCAGTCATTGAGTTCCTGTTAGAAATAGTCCTTGTTTCCCTCACTATGGGAAACCAATTGGTTACTGAGCTACCACAGGCTACATCTGAGCAGAGGTTCTAGTTATATTCATACATGGTCCTTGGTTGCATGTCAGTCTCAGAAAGCACCCTGTGCCCAGATATATTTGGTCCTTGTGGAGCTCCTATCCTTTCCTCATCAGACTAACTCCCCTTCTTTCTTATGATTCCCTGTACTCTGCCAAAGGTTTGGTCATGAGTCTTTGCTTTGAAAACACTGCTAGTTAGAGTCTTTCAAATGCGCTCAGTAGACTCCTATCAATGTTCGATGCCCATCCCCTCTGTCTTTCAACATGAGGATTGAACATCTTACCCCATGTCTGCTCTCTTGATTATCTTTTTTAGGTGTATAGATTTCATTATGTTTATCATATCTTATAGGTCTATATAAGTGAGTATATACCGTGTTTGTCTTTCTCCTTCTGGGATATTTCACTCAGGATGGTCTTTTCTAGATCCCACCATTTGCCTGCAAATTTCATGATTTTCTCCTTTTTGATTGCTGAGTAGTATTCCATTGTGTAAAAATACCACAATTTCTGTACCCATTCCTCCGTTGATGGACATCTGGGTTGTTTCCAGGTTCTGGCTATTATAAATAATGCTGCTATAAACATGGTTGAGCAAATATCCCTTTTGTGTACTTGAGCAAACTTTGGGTATATACCTAGCAGTGGTATAGCTGGGTCTTGAGGAAGCACTATTCCTAATTGTCTTAGAAAGCACCAGATAGATTTCCAGAGTGGTTGTATCAGTTTACATTCCCACCAGCAGTGGATGAGAGTTCCCCTTTCTCCACAACCTCTCCAGCATGTGTTGTCCCTTGAGTTTTTCATTTTGGCCATTCTGATGGGTGTAAGGTGATATCTCAGGGTTGTTTTGATTTGCATTTCCCTGATGGCTAATGAGATTGAGCATTTCTTTAAGTGTTTCTCTGCCATTCGATATTCCTCCACAGAGAATTCTCTGTTTAGCTCTGCTCCCCATTTTTTAATTGGATTGCTTGGTTTGCTGCATTTCAGCTTCTTTAGTTCTTTGTATATACTGGATATTAGTCCTCTGTCAGACAAAGGGTTAGTGAAGATTCTTTCCCAATCTGTAGGCAGGCGTTTTGTTTTGATGATGGTGTCCTTTGCTTTACAGAAGCTTTTCAGTTTCATGAGGTCCCATTTATTGATTGTTGCTCTTAGAGCCTGTGCTGTTGGTGTTCTGTTCAGGAAGTTGTCTCCTGTGCCAATGAGTTCTAGGCTGTTCTCTGCCAAACTCTGACTCAAATTGTGGTCTCATTTAAATGTACCAATCAGCTCCCTGTAACCATGCTTCTCGCTTCTGTACCCGCGCTTCTGCTCTAAAACCCTATAAAAACCCCAGCTTTCCACCCAGGGGGCGCACAAGTCTTCCGAGAGACTTTGTCGCCCCGGGTACCCGTGTACTGAATAAAGCCTCTTGCTGTTTGCAGCCGAACAACTGGTCTCGCTGATCCTTGGGAAGGGGGGTCTCCCTGACGGAAGATACCCCTCGGGGGTCTTTCAAGTATGACCTAATGATTGTTTGAATTTCCTATGTGTCTGTAGTTATGTCACCCTTTTCATCTCTGATTTTGTTGATTTGGATAGATTCTCTCTGCTTTTTAGTTAGTTTGGCTGAGGGTTTGTCTATCTTGTTGATTTTCTCAAAGAACCAGCTTTTTGTTTCATTGATTCTTTGAATAGTTTTATTTGTTTCTAATTGATTGATTTCAGCCCTGAGTTTGATTATTTCCAGCCTTCTGCTCCTCTTGGGTGTATTTGCTTCTTTTTTTTCTAGGGATTTCAGTTGGGCCATTAAGTTGTTTGTATGTGATGTTACGAATTTCTTCTTGCAGGCACTTAGTGCTATAAATTTTCCCCTGAGCACTGCTTTCAATGTGTCCCATAAATTTGTGTATGTTGTGCCATCATTTTCATTGAATTCTAGGAAGTCTTTAATTTCTTTCTTTATTTCTTCCTTAACCCAGCTGTCGTTGAGTAATAGGTTGTTCAGTTTCCATGTGCGTGTAGGCTGTTTGTTATTTCTGTTGTTGTTGAGATCCAGCTTAAGTCCATGGTGGTCAGATAGAATACAAGGGATTATTTCAATCTTTTTGTATCTGTTGAGGCTTGCTTTATGACCAACTATATGGTCTATTTTGGAGAAGGTTCCATGCGGTGCTGAAAAGAAGGTATAGTCTTTTGAGTTTGGATGAAAAGATCTGTAGACCTCTATTAGGTCCATTTGATTTAGGGTCTCTGTAAGTGTTTTTATTTCCCTATTTGTTTTCTGTCTAGTTGATCTGTCCCTTGGTGAGAGTGGAGTGTTGAAGTCTCCCACCATTAGGGTATTAGGATCAATGTGTGATTTAAGCTTTAATATTGTTTCATTTACGAATGTAGGTGCTCTTGGTATTTAGGGCATAGATATTCAAAATTGTGATGTCCTCTTGGTGGATTTTTCCTTTGATGAGAATATAGTGGCCGTCCTTATCTTTTTTGATTAACTTGGGTTGAAATTCTATTTTATTAGATATTAGGATGGCTACTCCCGCTTGTTTTCTGGAACCGTTTGCTTGAAAGACATTTTTTCCAGCCCTTTACTCTGAGGTAGTGTTTATCTTTGTTGTATTGGTGTGTTTCTTGGATGCAACAGAATGATGGATCCTGTTTCCGCAACCATTCTGTTAGTCTGTGTCTTTTAATTGGGGAGTTGAGTCCGTTGATGTTGATAGAAACTAGTGACCAACAATTGTTACTTACTTTAGATGTGGTGTTGGTGGTGTCACTGAGTTTTATTGCTTGTCTTCTTTTGGTTTTTTTTGTTGTTTAGTTATCTATTTCCTCTGTTTCCTTCAATGTAGTCGTTTTCTTTGGTTTGGAGTTTCTCTTCTAGTAACTTCTGTAGAGCTGGGTTACTATGTAGATATTGTTTAAATTTGGTTTTGTCTTGGAATATCTTGAATTCTCCGTCTATGTTGATTGAAAGTTTTGCTGGGTATAGTAGTCTGGGTTGGAATCTGTGGTCCCTTAAGGACTGTATGATTTCGGTAGAGTCCCTTCTGGCTTTCATAGTTTCTGTTGAGAAATCTGGTGTGATTCTGATAGGTCTACCTTCATATGTTACTTGGCCTTTTTCCCTTGTTGCTTTTAGAATTTTTTCTTTGTTTTGTAGGTTCAGTGTTTTGACTATGATGTGACGTGAAGAATTTCTTTTCTGGTCTAGTCTACTTGGTAAGTTTTTTGAAAATATTTTTTTGAAAATATTTTCCGGACCTTTGAGCCTGATGTCTTCTTATTCTTCTACTCCTATTATTCTTAGGTTTTGTCTTTTCATGGTGTCCTTGATTTCTTGGATGTTTTGTGTTTGGAACTTTTCTGATTTTATTTTTTCTCTGATAGACATGTCAGTTTCCGCAAGTGTATCTTCGGCTCCTGAGATTCTTTCTTCCATCTCTTGTATTCTGTTGGTGATGCTTACCTTTGTAGTGCCTGATCTTTTCTCTATGTTCTCCAGCTCCTGGTTTTTCTCTATTTGTGTTTTTTTTTTATTGATTCTAATTCTGTTTTCATGTCTTGCACCATTTCCTTCATCTGTTTGAATGTGGACTCCTGCTTTTCAATGATAGCTTCTATTTTTTTTGTCCATTTCCTGTCTATGTATCACTAATTGTGCCTCTATTTCTTTGGCTATAATTGCCTGTATTTCTATGAGAGCTGTGTTCATTTCTTCTTTATTTGCCTTCATTTGTGTGGACATTTCTTTGAGAGCTTTGTGCATTTCTTCTCTGTTTGCCTCAATTTTCGTGGTCATTTCTCTGAGAGCACGATTTGTTTCCTCTTGGTTAGTCTTGATTTCTTTGGTTATTTCTCTGAGTGCTTTGTTCATTTCATCTCTATGGGCCTCTAATAGCTGGAGAAACATAGTTTTGAGGTCGTTTTCTTGTATATCTAGTGAATTGAAGTGTCAATTGTTTTGTGGGGTTTCTGGTGAGGTCCTTATGTCCTGATTTTTGTTGGGAGTGTTCTTATGTCTGCCTCTAGCCATCTGGTTATTTATAATCCTCACTGGTTTTTCCTCGAGATTGTAGTTTGGGCTTGATCCTCTCTTTCTATTTTCTGGACTGTTTTTTCAGGAAGATGAGAGAGGTTCACTGCTTTGGGAGTGTGCACTGTGTTTTCAGTTTTGCCTAAGTAAAGAATGTGATGCTGGCGCTATTCACATGTGCTTTTAACAGGCGCAGTGTGCATCCGCGGATTCTCTGACTATTGTAGTGGACTGCAAGCCACTATTATGCAGTTCTGAGTGAGATCCAGGGATTGTTTGCCTGGATTACACTGGTGGACCCGCAAGGCAGAGGCTTCAGTGTTGGGGTCGCTATCCCAAGAATCCCTATGACGCCCACACTAGGGGTGTGGGTGGCAGGGATCTCGTCTGGTTGCTTCTGTGGAGAGGCCCTGGGTCTGGGGCAATCTCTCCCTAGAAGGCTCACTCACTCTCTTGCAGGACCAGTTGGAATGCACAGGGGTCCACCTTGTTCACTACTCTCTGTTTTGGTCCTGCTGCAGAAGTGCACGGGTAGCTAACAGTCAGCTCTGTGATACTGTGGCCGCAGGACTCGGTGTCCACCTTTCCTGTGTGCTGCTTCTTTGTCCTTTCCCTCTGCCAGGAGGGGTTATGTTGACTGGTCCCTGGCTGGCACGGGAAAGAGTTAGGATGAGTGTACTTAATCCCAGATCCCAGGCCCAGATCTCTCTGCCAGAAGCAGCCTAGTGGTAGAATCTATCTATGTTTGCTGATCCCAAGAGAGTACTGGGTAGGGTTGAGTGTCCTCAGATCCAGAGCTTGGGTTTCTCTGCTAGGGGCTGCTGGGTGAGCTGGAGAGAGGGTGCTGTGTCCTTGGCAGGCTGCCTCTCTGTCTTTCCCCTCTGACCTTCTCCTCTGCTAGGGCAAGCTTATGGAGGTGCTCTCAGGGGAATGCCAGCAGGGGTTGGGGCTTCTCAGTCGGATCCTGAGCCCTGAGCAGGTGGTGTTTCTCTGCTGGGGGGGGGTGGTGCCGGTGATAGAACTTGCTGCTAGACCTTATTTTGCTGGACCCAGGATAATCTCAGGACATGTAGACTGACCACAGTCCCAGATCCCGAGCTGTAGTTTGTTTGCTAGGAGAGGCTGGCAGCACTGGAGTTCCGGCACAGTGAAGTCGCTGTGCGCCTCTTTATCCTTCTGCTCTGCTACAGCAGGGTAATGGCGGCATTTGGGGGAGTGCCCAAAAGGATTGGGTTTTCTCAGCCCCGATCTCGGGTTGGGGTACAGACAATGTCGTCTGTGGCAGATTCTGCTGGAAACCTCCTGCCTCCTCCAAAGAGGGAGTAGGGATTTTGAGCTAGGCGTGTAGCTGCAATCAGTGAGTGGCACGGGAGCTCAATTGTGATGGCGGCATGTACCTGTGGTCGGCGAGACCTTCCAGGGAAAGACTGGGTGACCCATGAGCAGTCTGGCAACTTTCCTTCCCCGTGGGGTTTTTTTGCGATTGGGACTCCCAGCCTTAGGCCCCCTTGTGCCCACCAATCAGCTTGGGAAGTTGATCTTGACAAGGAGGCTTGTGGCACCAGCCTGGAGACCCAAAGCCCCAGTTGCCGGGTTCTCTTCTGGGTTCTGGCTGAGAATGGGCCTGACCGCTTCCCATGCCGTGGGAGCCTCCCCTCACCTGGGAAACACGATCGATCGATCGATCGCTGTTGTTTTAGGGCCCAGAGTTCAGTCTCCTGGTCGCTGCGTGGAGTGTGTTGTTCCGCTTCTCAGACATGGTGTTCTCCCGGTGCCGCCATCTTGGCCCCCCACAGTCATGAAATTATTTTCTAATTAAGAAAAAAAAATTAGAAGTTTTAATAGCCTTTAGAAAATTCTAATGCTGTAAATGTTTAATTATTATTTAAAAGTCTTATATCTCTCAATTGTGGACTCCTACAAAACCAAAAATAAATTACATAATTTCTTATTTCTAAAGGAAGAACCAGGACACAATTATAATAAGAAAGCTATGCTCAAACAGTGTAAATCCTAGGTCAGTATCTAGTCTCTGGGATTTGCTCATGATCCAATGGGAAACAAAGGCTCATTCTCCACCTCTGTCATCCATAACAAATAGATAGTCTAGTAGCCTCCACTGAGCTCCATGATACAACTGTTACTGTCCTTGGTGGTCTTTTTATAGTTCTGGCATCTTCAGTATGCTGGGGTTGCCATTTTAGCTATGGCTGAGCCTTCACAATGGCTTCTCCCTCCTTTTATAACACTAAGCCTCAGTTTCTTTCTATGACCTTTTCAGTTCTGGGGCCTTCACTGCACCCTAGGTTGCACCTTCATTAATGCCTTCCTGGCCAATCTGTAGGGTCTCCAACCATGTCACATTATTCTAACCCTCAACCTCTATGAGCCCTAAACCATGTGGGAGAGCCATACACATTACCAAGCACAGCTATTAGCTTGAGATGCAGGTTTTTCTCTCTCTAGACCACAGCTTATCCATCCTAACCTTGAGGAAATACCTCCCAGAAGGCTGCCTGAATGATGCTGGTCTACTATCACAGCTCATTTTTCAGTCTTAGTTAACCAGCATCAATTGTCCTAGTAAAGCAAAGATTTCACTTAAATGACCTGATCTCTTCTTAATCACAGCTGATTTTTCAGTCCCAACTGACAAAGAAACATAGTATTAACCAAAAACATTACAGGAAAAGCCTAAAGAGCCTTTGATTATTTTACAGACTTCTTTCTAAGACTTCACAAGCCAGGCCTCTATCATCCACACTTCTCACAGCATTATCTTCCAAGGTCCCATAACAGTTCATTGATCTCCGAGGACCTAATGGTCTTTTCTGGCTCAAAGTTTTAAAAATTTTTTTTCACAATTCTCCCTCAAAAGACATGACCAGGTTCATCACAGCAACACTCCATGCCCCTGCTATTAATTTCTGTCCTCGTTTGATTTCTGTTGCTGTAAAAAGACACTGACCAAAAGCAACATAGGTGAGAAAAGGATTATTTGGCATATAGGTCATATGCCATCGTTGACAGAAGCCAAGACAAAAACTCAGGCAGGAACTGAAGCAAGACTATGGAGGAATGCTGCTTCCTGACCTTTGCTCAGCTAAATAGATATAGATATAGATATAGATATAGATATAGATATAGATATAGATATAGATATAGATATAGATATAGATATAGATATAGATATAGGTCAAGCACCCTTGTTCAAGGAAGCTACTGTTCACATAGGCTTGACACTCATCCTTCAATTAACAAACAAGAAAATGCCTGTCGGCTCGGTCCATAGGCCAACAAGTTGGAAGCAATTCCCAATCAGGGTCTGTGTTCTTAGGTGTGTCAAGTTGACAACTAAGAATAGCCATCATAAGTTTCATGCCTCATTTTTAAAAAAAAAAAAAACTTGTTTGAGTTTTTGTTGTTGTTTGTTTGGTGTTTATTTTTTTTCAGTTCTTTGTACATTCTTGACATCAATCTGTCAGATGTAAAGGTGATAAAGATTTTTATCCAGTTCTGTAGGCTCCGTCTTCCCTGGGATGGTGGTGTAACTGGCAATTTTTGTAGTTATTATTTATTAGGCTAAGAAAGATACAGTGCATATAATTTTAATAAAAATAGTTAAAAATCAATACACAGCTAAACAAATATTGACACACTTATTATATGGTTTGGTTTTTACCTAAAAGTTAACTTAATTGAACCTACACTCTATTTTTATACTTTTAAAGTATGCTAACAAGTTTATTTTTATTAGTTTATTTACTTTACCTGCTGAGGTTGCCCACTCCCTCCCCTCCTCCCAGTCTCCCATACTTTCTGGTATCTCCCCAGAAAAGGAGAGCCCCCATCACCCCATATCAACCTTCCTCAGCACATCAAATCACATCAGGATTGAGATATCTTCATCCCCTGAGGCCAGGCATGGCAGCACTGCCAGGGGGCAGTAATCCAAAAGCAGGCAACAGAGTCCATGTTGGAAACAGCCTCCCCCACTCACTTTCCAGGAGCTCCATATGAAAACCAGGTTTCCTATCAGCTACATGTGCACAGGGGGCGTAGGTCCAGATCATGCACTATAGTTGATGTCTCAGTCTCCAAAAGCCCTTATGGGTCTCGGTTAGTTGTCTTTGTTGGTCTTCCAGAGAAGCTCCTGTCCCCTCCATGTCCTTCTATCTTTTTCCCAACTCTTCCATAGGACCCCCAGAGTTCTGCTTCATGCTTGGCTGCAAATCCCAGTATCTGTCTGAATCCTCTGCTGGCTGGAGCCTCCCAGAGAACAGTCAAGTTAGGCTCCTCTCTGCAAGCACAGCAGAGTATCATTATTAGTGTCAGGCTCTGGCTCTCTACCATAGGGTGGGTCTCAGGTTGGGCCAATTATTGTTTGGACTTTGTCTTAATCTTTGTTAGTATGTTAAAAAGTTTAAAGCATCTATCATACCCAATGTTTTATGATTCCTCTTAAACAACAGTTTCCTGTTTTACTCATCTGTTGTCCTCATCTTTTTTTCTGTAGTAATTTTTGATGATACTGTTCCTGTCTCTAATGATGGCCTTAATGCTAATGCCTGTAAGATTCTTTCACATGTTCATTATCACAGGCTGGTAAGCTAAAGATGAAAATCCAGGTCAGTTTCTTTAGAAACTAGACAGAGCAAGTATTAATGAGGCTCAGACATTTCAGAAAATGATGAAAACTTGGTCAAATGAACTTCCAAGGGGACTCTAAAAGTTTCACACAGCCTCAATGAACAATGTAAATACAATTAATAGAAAAGCTATGCTGAAGAAAGCAGTGAAAGATGATTTAGCCAATTTTAAATGAACTATGTTGTGCATATATATCTATAAATAATATATATATATATAAATCACTAGATCTTGGAAAACTTGTGCATCAATAGCATCCAAGCTCAAGTAAGCATTCCCCCCCCCCTTTGTATATTACTGTGGTTAATAACCCTTTCCAGGGGTTAATGTCCCCTGGCTTAGGTGGCCTAATTTTAAACAATGACCATAACTTTTTTGTATATCAAGCCTTATTTGAAATAAGAATTTGTGAATATTTTTCAAGTTGATGATGCAGAGTCAATAGGATGGGCCTAAATAGTGCAGACTGGCAGTAGAATTTGAGAAGCAGCAAGAGGGTAGCTATCATGTTAACATAAATAATTGTTTTTGTTTGTTTTTTGAGACAGGGTTTCTTTGAGTAGCCTTGGCTGTCCTGGACTCACTATACAGATAGTGCTGGCCTTGAACTAACAGAGATCTGCCTGCTTCTGCCTCCCAGAAGGCAGAATTTTTTGTTCTTAAATCAAGTCCAAAGATTTTTTTTTTAAAGGAGGAATCCAATAAATCATAAAACAATGTTTTTATTGTTTCCTGAATTGTTACCTAAGTGTGAATATAATCATCAGTAATTTTTAGAAAATTAAAGTTGAAGTTTGGGCTAACAAAGGAGGAATTGGGATCTTTAGACTAAGTATATTAAGTGCTAATACATTTTATTTTATTAATTTTGCCCTTGGCAAGATTGGTAATACCAGCTACTGAGTGGACTTATTTGCAAACAAGAGTTATGTCTCACTTTCAAATTATGTGCAACAGGAAAAAAAAATTGTTTTGTGAAGTTGAAATTACCATCTCTGAATTTTGAAGCTTTCGTTTGAAGGACAGTTTCTAGAAAGTCACCAGCCAACATCATTGTAATGAAAATGTAACTAAAGGAATTTTGAACATAGCTGTAAAATTTGAGAATGATCCTAATTTACATGTGGTGAAACTAACTCAGTGTGCCTTTAGTGTTGTAAAAGCAAACCCAATCAACAAAGTTTTAATACTATCTTTTATGTGGATCAGGGTGTATCTTTTTTAAAGGGCAGGAAGGTTCCTAAGTAAAACTTTGATAGAATTCAGAGGACCTATGTAAGTTCATTAAAAAAAAAAAAAGACATTATATTACCTTAGTACTAAAATATTCTTAAAATTGTGAATTAAAAACAGTAATACATGAAAATATTTAAAAAACCATGACTATGATCTTTTACTCAGTGGACAAAGAATCTGTCCCTCACTTCAAGTTAGGTCATCTGGCATGTAACCACCTACTTGCTTCACCTCCCATTTACCACTGCATTGATAATTCCAGGAGACGTAATTAAGCTAACTGAAGAACATATTCAAGATAGTCAGTCTATTTCTGCCAAAGAATTTGCTTTGAAAATTTCAGAAAACAAAACAAAACAAAACAAAACAAAACAAAACAGAATTACCCTAGATTTAAAAGAAAGACAAATATGTAGCTCACATGAGAAGTCAGAAGGGAGGACAGTGCCCTTAGATAGATGGAGGAAAGCACTGACTACAATTCTTTAACACTGTAGGCATTTGGGGTTTCCCTGTGTGCCCTGCAATCTCAGGGTGACAGCAGGACACTTAACCATTGTGGCCATTGTGTGTAGGTACTTCTGACTATAATAGAAGGAAAAGAGAGAGCCACATAACTCTCTGCATATACATGACCAGAACTCATATGTCTTGTTCCAAATTTATCTATCTTAGTGTTTCTCTACCAAGGAAGGTATCACATGTTGTTCATCTTTGTATCTAGCTCATGTCCAACACATGTGAAAATTCCAAATAAGGTCGTGTTGAGCAGGAATTACTAAAATTTTTCCAGCATTATTTAAAATACTTTTCTAGTTTTCTCCTACTTTCAAGGTCCATCCCAATTGTCTTTCTAAGTGAGGATTGAAACAAGAAACAGGACAGGAGCCTACCATAGGGGGCCTCTGAAAGACTCTACCAGCAGTGTATCAAAGCAGATGCCGACACTCATAACCAAACCTTGGGCAGAGTGCAGGGAAGCATATGAAAGAAGGGGGAGTTAGTAAGACCTGGAGAGGACAGGAGCTCCAAAAGGACCAAATATATCTGGACACAGGGGTCTTTTCTGAGACTGTTTCTCCAACCAAGGACCATGAGAACTCCTGCTCAGATATAGCCCATGGAAGCTCAGTATCGAAGTGGGTACCCTAGTAAGGGGAAGAGGAACTGTCTCTGACATGAACTCAGTGGCTGGCTCTTTGACCTCCTCCACTCCCCGAGGGAGGAGCAGCCTTGCTGGGCCACAGAGAAGGACATTGCAGTCAGTCCTGAAGAGAGCTGATAAGATAGGGTCAGATGGAAGGGGAGGAGGCCCTTCCCTATCAGTGGACTTAGAGAGGGGCAGGGAGGAGATGAGGGAGGGAGGAGATGAGGGATGAAGGGAGGGAAAAGAAGGAATGAGGGAGGGGGCTACAGCTGGGATACAAAGTAAATGAACTGCAATTAATATAAAAAATAAAAATTTAATTAAAAACATAAAAAAGAAAAAATACTTTTCTATACTGTATTCTTGTTTTCTTTCATTCTATTAGGAATATTTATAAAGTGGTCCTGGTGATATTTTTAGTGGCCTTTCCTAGATACTTCTCTGACATTTTTAAAACGAGAACCTAGGAAAACAACAACAAAAGAACAAAAAACATTTCTAAGGTTTCAGAATAGAGATGAATCCAATCTATCGGGCTATTAGTATGTAGGTATCATGAGGAATAGATTGGGTTATATTCATTTTAAGGCCACTGATATCAATCTCTCCCTATTTTAAGTCAAATTTAATATGTGTTAGAGAATATGATTAATACTAAGGAGACACTATTAATTAATAAAGGTCCCTATATGTGTGTTTGAGAAAACTGAGATTAAGAAACCACAGGGGAAGACAATGCAGCCAGTCTTGATGAGACCTGATAGGCTAGGGTCAGATAGTAGGTGAAGAGGATCTCCCCTATCAGTGGACTAGGGGAGGTGCATGGGGGGGGGAGAAGAAGGAGGGAGGATGGGACTGCAAGGAGATGAGAGAGGGTACTACAGCAGGGATACAAAGTGAATAAACTGTAATAAGCAATAAATAAATTTAAAAAAAATTGAAAGAGAAAAAAATTTCAATATATTTAATTTTTTTGAAAAACAATTGAAAAAAAATTGTACCACCTATTGTGATGCTTTATGTCCAAACATCTGAGTTTCTTTTGAAAGAAGGGAACAAAAAATGTGTTAATCTTCTTAAGGAATAGAAAGCACAAGACTTTTTTGTCTCCCCATGTCAATTATTTTCATCCACTCAAGTATAATTACAAATTAGGACACAGAGCCATTTGGAAATGTGCTGTTATCTCACGAAGGGGAAGGTAAAAGTCTTCAGTGTGTGTGGGGCAGTGGTCAGCATATATTTAAGTGGCATGAACACTCTTCTCTGGAAGAGATGTTCACACTATACAAGTACATAGCTGTGGCTGCCCTGAGGCAAAGGGACTGCTACAAACACACAGGTCTTTGCTGTTTGTTGACATGTGAGGTTTGCGTACTTTTTCCTTTACATGATTTTTCTAAGGGTCAGAAACAAAAGGTACTCAGGGTTCCTTGATACAATCACCACATACTCAAATCTGTTTTCCGGGCTGCAGATATATTGCAACTGTAGATCTATTAGAGACTGACCTTAAAGTACAGGACTCCTTCTACATGGTAAAAATCTCATGCTTCAATAGTCTCTAGGGAATCCATGCTGAGCCACAGACTCAACACCTATACGCAAGAATGCAGTGACAGTGAAGATCTCTAGAAAGCTAGAGGGAATATTGAACTTGGGCAGAAAAGATTCTTTTCACTAGGGAACAAATTAAAATGTATTCACCCAAGGCCTTGTTACTCAAAGAGCTCATCTTTTTTTCATATATTTTTTCTTTTTAAACTTATTTGACAATTATTCCTATAGAAATGCAGATTGAAGCTTAAAAGATTAATAAATGTATATTTTTTTAGTTTTTCATGTTTTCTATAATTTTTTTAAAAAATGTACATTTGTCATTCAAACTTTGTCATTTCTTGACTATAGTTGTGTGGTGATTTTTCCTCAAGTTATAACAAGATGCTAAAACTTTACCTTGTAGCCATGGAAACTAAAGCAGAACAGTACAGTGGGTACCAGATCTATAGTAATGGTAATAGAGGTAAAGGAGGTAAGACAGGGTCAGCACAGCCTTTCCTAACATCCAGATAATAATACCTTCCCCAGCTATAAATGATTTTTGAAAAGCTATATTATACAAGAAGTAAATAGTTAATTGAAACGGAGTTTCCATAATGTAGCTTCCTTGAGGTTGTCATCCGTGATAGGGTGGGAATTGGTGGCTGATAGCCCTTACCTCTGCAGAAGCCCACAGACTTGGTCTCACAAAGTTGAGCTTTAGTGAAATCAAACTTTGGTCTTTTACAGTTTTGATGTTATTTGCATTCCCTCATAACAGCTAATGAAATAACTCCCTACATTATCTCAGGCTTCAGAAGGAGCTTGTATTGATTGTCTTAAGGGTTGCTTTCTTTAATTTTGTTAAGTGTTTGTGGAATTGGACATTTGGTTGTGGAGGCCATTTTATTCACTGTATAAGAGTACTTGCCCAGTTGAGTTGAAACCTACTTTTCTCCATGAGTTTTAGCACAGGAATTCTACTTGTATAAATCGCTGTTCTGCACCGAGTCAGAGCCTGAGTGATGCTTACCGTGGTTGTATGTTTTAGATGCATTGCTTGTAAGTGCTCAGCATATCTTTTCCTCTTCAGGGTTATTATTATTCTTTTCCCTACTCACTTAAAGCCATCAGTTTAAAATGATAATCTCTCCCTCAATAAGAATTTCTATCTTGTCTCCACATGACTAGGGAATGCAGTTAAGTCAATTCAAAATAGAACTTCAATATAATAAAAACACACATTTAAACTTTTACAGAAAAAAGTACCCAATTCCATTTACAAAAGTATAGCATGAAGATGAATGGAAAACCGATTTCTAAAAGGCAGGGTATAAATAAACTCAAACTCATTTTTTTCCCTTTGACTGTCACAGGGCACTTCTCATACCAGGTATATGAGGAGTTTTCTTTTTACCAAAAAAAGTAGTGGAATAGCAGGGAACATTAGCAGGTGCTCTCTTTCTCAGTTCTGAGGATACCCTTCTGAAGACAGGTCTGAACGTTACAGAGAGTGCATACCCACAGAATTTCCTAACTTCGGACAGTAGTCACAACTGTGTGCCTGGGAAATTAGTGCATAAAAATTGGAGTTTCCACAAACCCTTTCTTGAATACAATTATTGTGCTAGATTATCCCAGAACCAGAATGTGCTTATTAGTTCAGTAGGAAGTATATTTCAAAAATCCTGTTGAACAAATGCTATGGTAATATATGGAGAAAGGTGCACAAACATTCAATGCCTTCCCTCTATGCTCTTGAAGCCATTTTATATGGTTTTTATAACTGTTTTATCTTGATAGACATGGTTGAGCAAACAGTTGTCCTCCCACTGGCAATCACCTTTATCTCTCTCTTGCTGAGATGAAAGTTCAAACCTTGTGATTATGATTATGTGTCTAAATAACAGAAATGTATCATGACAAAACTAGCAGAAATAATTACCTCCCGTGCAAACTAGAATGTTGAAAATAACTCTCACTTTCAGGTCTTGAGTGACCAGTGTTTTATAAAGTATATTCTATAAATATGTTACTGGTTACTTAAACTCTCCTGTTATTGTTAGAGTTGTGTTTGGTTTTGCTTGTTTTTTTTTTTTTTAAGTAGTGTTGGCTCAATTATAGGGCTGTAACTACATAAATCAAATAGACACACCTCTCCTGTGGAATGTTGAAGCAAGACAAGGCCATAGACATCTGTAATTTAACTATAAGCAGGCACAGCAAGATAGGCAAAGATAGGCTGTTTTTTGATTGTTTTGTTTATTTTTCTATTATTATTGTTATTATTATTTACAATTTATTCACTTTGTATCCCTGCTGTAGCCCCCTCCCTCATCTCCCCCCAGCCCCTCCCTTTTCCTTCCCTTTGTCCCTCCCCTAGTCCATTGATAGGGAAAGTCCTCCTCCCCTACTATCTGACACTAACCTATCAGGTCTCCTCATGACTGTCTGGATCTTCCTCTGTGCCCTGGTAAGGCCATGGGGAGGTTATCCCAAAGAGTAGGCAGCCAACTTTATGCCAGTGACTGCCACTGTTCCCCTTACTAGGAAACCCACATGGGGACTGAGCTGCCTAAGGGCTACATCTGAGCAGGGGTCTAGGTCCTCTCCATGCCTGGTCCTTTTGTTGATTCATCAGTCTCTGCAGGAACCCCTGGTCCCAAATTTTTTGGCTCTATTGGTCTCCTTGTGAAGTATCTGTCTCTTCCAGATACATCTCTGTCTTTCTATCTCCCCCTTCTTCCATAAGATTTCCTGCACTCTGCTTCAGTACCCCGCTGGGCAGAGTCTCCAGCAGAGACTACTTGAGACTCCAGAGACAGGTGAATCTAGTATGCAGTTGGAATATAAGCTGTTTTGTTGTTGTTGTTTTGTTTGCTTTGCTTTGTTTTGTTTTATGTTTTCTCCCTGGTCACATCTTTTTCCTTTTAGTGATGACAAAGAATAAATCAGATAGTTCATCATCTGGAGATAAAATAAGTCATTCATTTTGACTGCTATTTTTTCTACTATTTAATGATGACTCTTGAGAGATGAGTGCATATTTTGTCTTCTCATATGAGTGAACTCAGCATGAGTTTCTTCTTATGTTCAGCTTCAGAATATAGCATATACCTCTAGGGAATATGTAGGTATTGCTAAAGTTGGCCTTCCCTGTCCCATACACTTAATTATGCCTTGTCCTATTTAGCATTAACCTTAATCTTGATACAGTTTAGAGTCAGTTGGGTGGATAGACTCTCAATTGAAGAACTATTTTGATAATAATAGCATATGAACATGTCTGAGTGGGATTATCTTTTTATGTGTTATCATTTCCTACTTTAAATTTATTTATTTATTTACTTACTTATTTCAATTTATTCACTTTGTATCCAAGCTGTAGCTCCCTCCCCCATCTCCTCCCAGTCTCCTCCCTCTTCTCTTCCTATTTCTCTCCCCTAGTTCACTGATAGGGGAGGATCTTCTCCCCTTCTATCTGACCCTAGCCTATCAACTCTCATCAGGACTAGCTACATCATCTTCCTCTGTGGCCTGGCAAGGCTGCACTGAGGGGGATTATCTTGAGTGTTACCTGATTCAGCAGGGCTCAGTCCACTTTGTGTACAATATCTGTGTGTCTGGTCCAGGGTTCTATAACACAGCTAGCCAAACATGAGCCCCAGAGTAAGACAGCAACAGCCCTCCTTCATGATTTTTATCTTAAGTTCTTGCTTGAGTTTCTCTCCTAACTTCCCTAAAGGATGGACAGTAACCTGAAAATATGAAGCAAATAAAACTCTTCTGCCTTGAAGTTGCATCTTGCCAGAGTGTTTTATTACAGCAAAAGTATGAGACTAAAAACAAGCCTCAAAAATTATCACAGCTCAGTTATTGTTCCCAAGTCCTGAGGCACTTTTAGCATCCTTGTAAGTGCAGTTGCTGTCCTATCAAGACATTCCCCATCAGAACACATTTCTAAAGCACTGTCTAACACCTCCCTCTAACTCCATATAGCAGCACCTTAGCTTTAACCACCGACAGCACTGAGTTCATGTGTCCTGTTCAACTGGATAAGGAGAAGAAATGAAAGGGTAAGAGTGCTCTAGGTCAGTGGCTTTAGAAAATGCAGTCCTCTTCTCTGGAGCAAGGTTCCAGGCCCAGAATAACCAGCTGTGCTGTGGATTTAATTTGGATTAAGAATCAGCAAAATTACCTTTAATCTCTGCAGGGAAGTGAGCCATTTGAAACCCAAATTGGTTGCAACTACTAAGAGCAAAAAACCCAAAACATGAAAAAAACAAGGAAGACCCGTATCCATCTGATATAGATTCTTTAGATTGCAGGCTAAAGGTATCTGAAAGAATTCTAGACAGCAAAGAGGTTTATCCAGAAATCACCACGTCTCCCATGAGAGTATCTGTACATAAGCACCTCATTTTTTGTACACTTCAATAAAATATCTTATGCTGAACTCAAGTGGCTAAAGGACAGAAGGCAGACAGGCAGACAGACAGGGAGTATAATAGGATCAGTATATTTTCCAAAAGTTTCCTCCATCTAGTTATTTTAAATAGTGAAGTATCTTAGGTTGATATGTGATTTAAATATGTTTAGAATCAGTTCTTATATTTATGGATATGGGTACCCGTGATTATATAGATACATTTTATAGTTTCTATACTTGTTATTTGCTATCATCTTAACTAATTATTAATCTTTATTTAAAAATATTTCCAAATAATGTTTCAAACTTTGTTAGGAGTACATGACAACTTATCTTGACTGTCAGCTTGATTTGGTGTTTAAAAGCACTGTAGAGGGGACTGGAGAGATGGTTCAGAGATTAAAAGCATTTGCTGTTCTTCCAAACGTTTTTAGTTCAGTTCCCAGCAACAACATGATGGCTCATAACCATTTATAATGAAGTCTGATGCCATCTTCCAGCATGTAGGCATACATGCAGGTGGAGACTGTAAAAATAATAAATAAATAAATCTTTAATAAAATAAAATAAAATCACTGTAGAAACAAACCTCCAGGTATGTCTTTGAGGCAGTATTTAGATAAGTTTGAGACAGAAAGACTTACCTCAAATCTGTTTGGTCCCATTCCATGGGCAAGGATTCCTGATTGAACTGCAAAAATGTGAGTTGAGCATAAACTTTCCTTACTGTCTGCTTCCTGACATTATGACCAGCTGCATTGTGCTTCAACTGCCTGCCATGCCTTCAGCCATGATGGAGTGTATCTCCTGAAACTGTAAGCCAAAATAAGCTTTTCCTCTTAAGTTACTGGTTCAGGTAATTTGGTACCACAATGAGATAAATATGGACAGTTTTAATTTAGAAAATATAAAGTGATTTAATGCATACTGAGTATTCAAGACTGTCCTTCACAGACTTTCAGGACATCAGAATCTGTTCTTTTATTTTTTTTTATATCAATTTCCTTAATTATCTGAAACATGGATTAGAAAAACTGAACATTCTTCTGTCAGTAAAGTTTTGATAGGAATAATGGTTCAATAAAATCAGAAAAGCATAATAAAATTTTGGGACCAAAAACTGATAAACGATTTATATATTTTGATTCAAAACAACCGGGTAACTGGATTAAATTATTGAAACATTAACTCAAGTAAAAAAATAATTAGCTAATCTGAGGTGATGTTATCAAAAGTACTCTATTTATAAAGCTTTGGTGAATATGTTGCCTTTACCTTTCCTGCTTTTCCTCTTTAGACCGTTGAAATTTTGGATGACATTTACAATAGTAAATTAATATAGGCGCATTGTAAAATAAACATAGGGGGTAAACAATGTCATATCTTCTGCCTTGTTTTGGCATAATCCCAGAGAAAGCTATAATTATATTTAGGACTACACACTAAAAGACTTTGGATATTATTTTTCAATACACCTTTTCATTTAACAGCATATTTTGGTCACTGTTTCAAATCAGTGAGCAAGTAACTCTTCATTTATTTTAACTTCCACAAGTATGACATTTTAGAACTGCCCTCGTATATTTAATCAATCTCCTGCAATAGCCATTTACATTCTATTCTTTGTAAACTTTCAGTGCTTTCAGGGTCTCTCTCTCTCTCTGTCTGTCTCTCTCTTTCTCTCTATAAGAAAAATAGACAGAGACAGCAATGGAACATCCTTTGAGAAGGATGTGTTTTTGATACTTTGGGAACTAGAAGACCCTAAAGGACTCCACTCTTTTCTTTATAAGTTCTTAAATATTTTTCAGAGAAAAAAAAAATAGCACCAGTGAAATGATTTCAGCCAAGGTACGTTTTTTGAGAGCTAACCAGCATTCCAGCAGGCTTGGTAATTCTTGGAAGTACTTCATAATTCAGTTAGATTTACTATATGTTGTCTTTAGCTTTTTCAAAGTTGTGGTTCGTGATCTGGCCACTGTCCAAACTCAGTTCTCACTCTTTCCCCAGATACTGTTTAAGTTTTGGTCATTCCAAATGCTGGCTGCTAAGCACAGAAGCCATTCTTCACCGATTCTTGCAGTTAAACATGCTGTACACTGTGTTACAAATCCTGCCTCCTGGAATCTTTAGTGAAGCACAGTTGACCCTTGCTGTCTGGGGATTGGGTACAGAACCCTTACAAGATCAAAAGTTACCCATGCATGCGTCTATTCTATTAAGTGCTCTGTTCTGTGTATAGAACCCATGAATCCTTCCAAACAGACTTGAAGTCATTTGTTTTTCAGTGTGCTAATACGATGTTAGTGATGTGCAGCTAGTTGGTACTTTGTGTTGCTCAGGGAATAATGACAAACTGTAGTTTGAAGCACAGTTTCATCCCCTCCCCCACAATTTTGATTATCAGTGGCTTGAATCTGCCAATGTGGAACTCCCAACATGGAGAGTTATTTCATGATTGCTTTTACCAAATCACGTTGTTTCTTCTCATTTCACCCAGCTAACCTCAGGTGTATTATTATTGTTATTATTATGATGTATTCACTTTGTATTTCGGTTGAAACCTCCTCCCTCATCTCCTCCAGGACCCACCCTTCCACACTCTTTCCCCCCTATCCTTCTTCCCTAATCCACTGATAGGGGAAGTCCTCCTCCCCTACTATCTGACACTAGCCTATCATGTCTCATCAAGATTGCATGTATCCTCTTCCTCTGTGGCTGCCTAGATCATACTGCCAGGGGAAGTAATCAAAGAGCAGGCAACAGAGTTCATGTCAGAGAGTGCCCTGTTCCACTTACTTGAGAACCCACTTGGAGACTGACATGCCTATATAAGGGCTATATCTGAGCAGGGGTTCTAGGTCCTTCACATGCATGGTCCATGGATGATTCATCAGTCGCTGAAGGGCTGCCCTGGGCCCAGGATTTTTGGCTTTGTTGGTCTCCTTCTGGAGCTCCTGTCCCCTCTGGGTCTTTTTGTCTCCCCCTTCTTCCATAAAACTTCCTGTGCTCTGTCCAAAGTTTGGCTGTGATTCTCTGTATCTGCTTTGATCCACTGCTGGGTGGAGTCTTTTAGAGGACATCTGTGGTAAGCATCCATCCTGTCTCCTCTCTTCTACTGTTTCCAGAATCTATCCTGTTTGCCCTTCTGAATGAGAATTAAGCATCATCCCTAAGGTCCTCCTCATTGTTAAGCTTCTTTAGGTCTGTACTTCCTACTCCCACTTTAACATATCCATTTACCAGATAAAGTTCTGCTGTTTAATATCTGACTTCTCTATAGAACTGGACATTTGAGCAAATGGACTAGAGAGAGCATGTCCAAGCCAGGTGATAGTCCACAGAAGACACTGCCTAGAGATCAGATGGCAATAAAACCACATTACTCTAAAGGGAGGCTGCCCGGAGACATCCCTTTTATCATGCAGACTATTGACAGGAGAAACTGACAAGGAATTATTGAGGTTGGGCAGTACATGAAGCTAGCTTTATATGATGCCAAAGTTGCTTTTTTTTTCTGTTCAAGCTGCCATCACACTATGCTATCCAAAGTTTACTGCACATATTTCTAGTACTAAGCAGTGCTCAAAAAGTTATTACAGATTCCAGTATAACAGAATTTTCCATGTGACTCCTCACATACTCATCTTTCTGTTTGGTGACAATCTATAATGGCACTATGCATTATATTTCACATGGTAGGCTGATGGGAAGAATCCAAAGATGGGGATTTAAGCTGTCAGAAAGCAAAAGACATTGGCTATGGTGGTTCATTAGAGCACAGTTGCTGTAAAGGGACATCCAAAGAAGATGTGCTTTAATCGTTGCCCAGTGAATTTTTTTCCCATGATTTTATGAGGATGTACAAATTCAGAAACAATAGCTGCTTTGCCTCTAGCTGTTGTTTTATTTGTACTAAAACTCAAGCAATCAATCTAATTTGCTCTGGTTCTGGAGGTTCAACAGCATCAACAACAGAGATCTAAGTTTCACTTTTAAAGATGCTTGTATGCAACCAGAGTGATTACCGTGAAGAGAGGTGAATAGTGACAGGGATCTAATGGTAAGAGTCAGGACATCACAAATCAAGGTGTTCTACATTCAAGGATCTGCAAAGAGAATTTCTAATGAAAGCATTAAAGAGTCCAAATTGCATATAGCCCCCAAATAATGAGAAACAGTGATCACTAAAGTAAATATACAAAAAGGACAACTTCCCTAGTGTTTCCATTTTCCTTTCCTGGGCCCCAAATTCTAGCATCTTGAAGAATGTCTGCAGCACCTGGAGAATATATCATGAAACACAGATTTGTCTATACGTCACAAGCATAAAACATTACCTGTTCAAGTCTGAACTCCTTTGCTTTATTAGTTTCCCAGGAAGAAAAGGCCAGATTTATCTGTTTCTAATATAGCTGTGAACAGATGGCCAAGTTTTCCTCTGTTGATACTGAAAATAGTACTGTAAAAAGCTTTCTTTTCATTGGATCAACTCTTTTAAAGTGACACGAAGTAGAGAACAATCATAAGAACTATGACACAAACAACTGTTTCCTTAAAAACCTTAGTATGAAATCCTTTTCCCATGTGCCTAAAACTTACTTGATTTCCATGCTATGCCTCCATAACTGAGAAGTAGAAAATTTGAACTAGATGACAGTTGTAATTTACAATACCACAGAACATCAGCCTCATAGCTAAGAGATTCCAGGGAACTACACATGACTAAATAGTTGCTGTTTACAGATGTCTTTGACATGCATTAACTATTTCTTTTTTTTTCTTTTTAAAAATGTTTATTTATTTATTTATTTATTATTTTTATTTATCTATCTATTTATTTATTTATTTATTTTATTATTTTTTTCTTTTTAGTTACATTTTGTTAACTCTGTGTCCCAGCTGTATCCCGCTCCCTCATTCCCTCCCCAACCCCACACTCCCTCCCTGGTCTCCTCCCTGCCCCTTTCCAAGTCCACTGATAGGGGAGGACCTCCTCCCCTTTCATCTGACCCTGTTTTATCAGGTATCTTCAGGGCTGGCTGCAAAGTCCTCCTCTGTGGCCTAACAGACTGCTCCTCCCCGGGGGGGGGGGGGGTCAAACAGCCTGCCCTTGAGATCCTGTTAGAAATAGTCCGTGTTCCCCTTACTTTGGAAAACTACTTGGTTACTGAGCTACCATGGGCCACATCCGAGCAGAAGTTCTAGGTTATATCCATAGATGGTCCTTGGTTGAGTGTCAGTCTCAGAAAAGACCCTGTGCCCAGATATGTTTGGTCCTTGTAGAGCTCCTATCCTTTCCATATCATACTAACTTCCCTTCTTTCATATGATTCCCTGCACTATTTCTTGAGAACCAAGAAAGAGCTTTGGTACTACTAATTAATTTGTAAAGGCACATCATGTTCTTTTTAAAGTAATAAAGTAGGATAAGAAGTTGCTTTTCTTCTACACATGATTTGCCAAGATGGATTTTCTTTATGTCTTTAGGAAAATATGGAAAATTATGAATTGGATAGTGATATACTTTTTGTGTAGACAATTTATTAGATTACATTTTTGTTAAATTTATTCATTTATTTATTCATTTTATATGCTGATAGCAACCCTCTCTCTCACCTCTTTCTAGTCTTACCCACCCTCTTCCCTTTTTCTCCCCTTCCCTTCTCCTCAGAAAAGGGGAGACCCCCACCTTACAAACCCACCCAGGCTTATTGATTTGTACCAGGATTAGGTGTATCTTCTTCCACCAAGGCCAGAATAGGCAGCACAGTTAGGGGAAAGTGATCCAAAGGCAGGGAACAGAGTCCATGTCAGATACAACTCCTCTCCACTTGCTAGGGTACCCACAGAAAGACAAAGCATTAGATTGCTTTATAAATTCATTTTGCAGTGGTATGAATCAAATGCAAGGCTGCATGTGTGTGTGTGAATATATATACATATACATATACATATATATATATATATATAATATATATATATATATATATATTAAACATTTTGACTGAATTTTTGTGAGGGAGGAATAGTCAGATTCTGTATCTGTGGCTGATGTTAGCATATTGTTGGTGTTTTCCCTTTATTTATGTATGTTTTATTTGTAGAAAACACTGTTTTTTTCCTGTCAAGAAACAAGTAGATTACGCATATGGGAATATCATTTTCATAAAGTCTTGAAGAGATTAAAAGATATTTTGAAATAAAATTTAAGTTGTTTATTGATGTAAATAAACTGATTACTAAGAATAAGTGAAAATTATAAAATGTTTGGCTTTTGAAGTAAGAGAATATTACTGGTACCAGGTAGATTGTAAATATGATTCCCAGTTAACAATTTTTGACTATTTTAAAGTATTTGAATTGACTGTTAAAAACTTTGGCTGAATTATTTAAAATGACTGGATACATGTAAACCATGCTACTACTATTGTCAATGCATGTGTCAGGCATAGGATATTTAATGTGATATTTCTTTTCTAGAGAATTGGGCAAAGTTGTTCTATGGGGAAAGCATAGCATGGTCTCATGACTCATTTTGTCCAGTGGGTGAGAATAGAGGTAATATGTTTAATTTCTCATACAATGGGTTTAAGAAATGAATATTCTTTCTCCATGTGTTTTTTTTCCCACTAGACTGACTGAAATGAGCATGCATAACTTGGAAATCACATTACCACAATGAATGGAAGCCTTTAAAAGGACCCAAGTGTTGAGTAAAGAAACACCCATTGACATCAAGTAGTTCTGTGAGTGACTAACATCTGTTGCATGGAGTAGCTAAAGTTGTTTTTTTTTTTTTCTGAGTTAAGTTTCATATTACTCTTATTAAGTTTCAATATTATGCGAAGTAAAATATGTTTGTCATTGTTTTTTCCTTAAACTTTGTCAACACGTTGAGGTCTGGGCATAGTTGTCCTTTGATGGCAAGCTCTTGCTAATGGCAATTCTCCACTTACTAGAAAATGGCTTATCCAATCTCCTCTTCTTTTATTTTATTAACTGTGAGAATATAAGAATAAATCTACTTCATCTTTTCTTCTGTTCTTAGTATGCACAAGACCCTATTTCAATGCATAATGCTAATAAATATATAAGTTAATAATCATCAGAAATGCTAAACTCAAATAAATAAATGAAATAAAATTAGTATCTAAAAACACCAGAAACACAAAACAAAGCTGAGCACTACTTCATTAAAAATAAAAATGAAGAGGCTGGAAAGATGGCTAGGAAATTAAGAACATTGGCTGTTCTTCCAAAGGACTTGAGTTTAATTCCCAGCAACCACATGGTGCTCATAACATTCTATAATGAGATTTGATGCCCTCTTCTGGCCTGCTGGGTCACATGCAGGCAGAATCATGTATGAATGAATGAATAAATCTTTTTATACAAGAAGAAAAAAGGTTAAAAAATGAAAAATAAAAATGAAGAATTCATGGTATCACAAATTTCATGTAAAAATTCTGAATACTTTAGGGGAGTAAATGCTTAGAAGGAGCAAATGAAGATATGTAATTACAAGTAGAGTTCTGGTCAACAAACAGGTTATGGCACGTTGAGGTCTCATTTACCATATTCTTTTTTTTTCTTTATTAATTGCACTTTATTCACATTGTATCCCCCCTGTGGTTCTCTCCCTCCTCCGTCCCAATCCCTCCCTTCCTCCACGCTCTGCATGCATGCCCCTCCCCAAGTCCACTGATAAGGGAGGACTTCTTTTCCTTCCTTCTAATCCTAGTCAGTTAGGTCTCATCAGGAGTGGCTGCATTGTCTTCTTCTGTGGCCTGGTAATGCTGCTTCCCCCTCAGGGGGAGGAAATTAAAGAGCAGGCCAATCAGTTCATGTCAGAGACAGTCCCTGTTCCTATTACAATGGAACCCACTTGGATACTGAACTGCCATGTTTTACCATATTCTTCACAGTAACAAATACTGGGCAGAAAGAAAGCAGGGGTACCCAATAACAATGATAGGACACACTTAATAGGAATTTTTAAATTTCCTGAGAGTTCTCCACTTTAAGAGTTGAGTCCCACTGTCAGAAGCTGGATGAAACAGATAAAATGAATACCTGTCTTGTAGGAGATGGGTTGTGTAATTTTGGAGAAATATGTTTCAATAATTGTGCCTTTCAAGTATATCCAGGTTGACCTGGGAAAGTTGTGGAGTTTGGGCAAAAGCTGAATGATGGTTTGCTAGGTTCCTCATAGAAGTAATCCCCTTATCAGGATAAAGGTGAGCACCATCATCTGAAGAAGTGTTCAGATTCATAAAACCCCATCTCAACAGGGATTGTATTGAGAGGGATTGCATTTGTAAATGATTAGGCAAGGAAAGCAGAGACTACAAGATAGGATTATTGTCCCTAATAAAGATACCCAGAGAGCTCCCTTGGTCCTTCCTCTTTCTCCATGTGAGGACACACTGAGATGATAGGCCTCTTTGAACCAGGAAGCAGACTGTCAACAGACACAAAATCAGACAGTTCCGTGGTTTGGGTTTTCCAGAATTGTTAATAGTTAGTCTTAGGTGTCCCTAACCCTCCTAGTCAATAGGGCCTGTTACAGAAACACAAGGAACTAAGTGAGCAGAAAAAGCCCCACAACCTGAAAAGTCTAGATTATCTACATAGACTCAGATCAATCCCAGTTTGTTCCAGCATGTTCAGAAAGCTATTTAATTTTCCTTTCTTACCACCCTTTATTTCCTTTCTCTTCTCTTCCACTTTAGATCTCTCTCTTTATCAGTTTCATGGTTTCTTTCCTCTTCCTTCTTAATAATATTAACTACTAATCATTATAAGTAAGACATGCTAGAACATACTGTGGGTAAATAGTGTTATATTAGAGAAGGCTGCTATAATATTTAACATTACTCAAGAACATAGACAAATGTTAAACAGAACATACATTGCAATAACATGTTATGAGGATTGAGGAGGATATGGGAGAAAATGCTATTCCAAGACAGGGTTTTTGTGGAAAGTACATTAAAAAACCAGGCTTCTTGACACAAGCTCAGCACTGCAGGCATGGAAAGCATTAATGTGGCAGACCAGGCAGAATGGAATCAGGTTCTTTATCTTAACACATTCCCAAAACAATCCAAGCACTCTGTATATTATATTTTAAATCACAAAATGAGTGTTCATACCATGTACCATTCTCCAACACTGCCAAAAAAGGTCTCTGTGAGAGTAACACATATGCCACCCTTTTATAGCCACCTGAATACTGTCAGTGCTCAAAAAGTAAGTTTGGCAAGGTAAAAAAGAAATGGAGATCAGAGCAAGAGTGACAGGGCGGGAGAAAGGCACAGGAGAAGGAAACATGCTATCTCCCAGGAGACTGCCTCTTGTGACAAGATAGATTTTAATTTCAGGACTTAGAATTAGTTTTCCTTGAATCAGAAATGGCTAACATGATTGCCTACGGAGCCACTGTCAATCCAGATTTGAAACTCATTATTGTAAATTGCTTTGAGATACCTTAAGCATGAAAAATGCAATAAAAAACAAAATGTACTTTGCCAAGAAGGTGGTAAAAGTGTAAGGACATTTTTTAATGAGTTTCCCTCACAGAAGTGAGCTGAGGCACATGCCTGGGACCCTAACTCTGCCTATAGGGAATAGTGGTCGATATTGAAAGGGAAAACAAGATGAAAATCGTTTACTTTGGCCCATCCATGAAAAACAACAACAACAAAATAGCTATTAATTGAGCTAGTTTCAAAACACTAACTTTCATTATTTGTTGCCTATTAAGATATTTTTAACAGAAGCCAGTGGCGACACATGCTAATTGCCTCCTATTTGTGTTGACTGCTATGCTTTCTTTAATGATCATTTGTTTCTACAAAATAGCCAAATGTCAACACTTCAACCTGAGTCCAGTTAATCCACATGTGACTCCAAGTAGTATAATTTGAGTTGGTTTTTATTATTTGTGAGTTTGTCAAGGAAAGGCAAGGAATCTATCCAGCGCAACTGGATATGACATTAATTTAGTACTGAAAATGTATTACAGATGTTTTTCTCTGTCTGCAAGTTTAACCCTTCTTGTTTTGCTACAAAATATCTTACTTTAACTGGGCAATACTTCCACCTTACTGCAAGAAAATTATAACTGACATAATATGATCATCATTGTTGTTGCTATTATTGTTGCAAATATTCCTGTAAGGGCACATGCATAGAGAACATGTTGAAGTCAAAGGAAAACCTGTAGACTTGGTACGTTTTCTACCTTTACATGGTTCTGAGGTTCAAACTTTGGTTTCTAAGATTATATGACAAGCTTATATATCAATTGAGCCATTTCACTGGCCCCTGACATAGCTTAAAATAGCAGTTATTTTAATTTGTTTAGGAAGACACTTTGTGTTTATTCTGAGAATAAAATTGTTAGTAGCAACTGTGATTGACCTAGCATCATTGTAAAACAAATGATCTATGATCATGATGTATGACATATGATCATGATGGTCACTGGAAAGAATAAAGTGCGAGTTAAGAGTTCAAGAGGACTGAATTTTGTTCTGGCTCTCATGATGACCAGCTGAGCAATCATGAGTCCCTATGATAAGGCAAAAACATATAGAATACAGCATATCTGTGGTAACTTATTTTCATTGTCTCATATTTTTGAAACTGAATTTTTTCTTCCAAGCAGTTATCACAATTAATTGTATTTAAATAATGTACATTCACATGTGCATTTGTGCACAATGTGTGTGTGTGTGTGTGTGTGTGTGTTGAGTACTGAACTCTTGGCTCAGAATATGCTAAGGCTGTGTTATATCATAAAGCCATGCTTCTATGGCTTTATGGGAGTTTATATTATTCTTTAATTAGGAGCTTCTTCCCCCCTGGTGCTCTATGAAAACAGTTGTCTTGTTTAAATTGGCCAATATCTATTTTTTTAAGTATTTCTGGCATTTCCAAGAACTCAATGAACATTTTTTTGTTTTGATAAATGAAAGGAAAAACAGCATTTAGAAAATATCTTACATTATTATTCTTTTTTTAAAATTTTTTATTTAACTTTTATTAAGTACACTTTATTCATTTTGTATCCCCCCATAAGCCCTTCCCTCCTCCCGATCCCACTCTCCCTCACCTTTCTGCATGCATGCCCTTCCCCAAGTCCACTGATAGGGGAGGTCCTCCTCTCCTTTCTGATCTTAGTCTATCAGTTCTCATCAGAAGTGGCTGCATTGTCATCTTCTGTGGCCTGGTAAGGCTGCTCCCCCCTCAGGGGGAGGTGATCAAAGAGCAGGCCAATCAGATTATGTCAGAGGCAATCCCTCTTCCCATTACTAGGTAACCCACTTGGACACTGAACTGCCATGGGTTACATCTGTGTAGGGGTTCTAGGTTATCTCCATGAATAGTCCTTGGTTGGAGTATGAGTCTCTGGGAAGTTCCCTGTGTTCAAATTTTCTTGTTCTGTTGCTCTCCTTGTGGAGTTCCTGTCCTCTCCAGCTCTTGCTATTTCCCACTTCTTACCTAAAATTCCATTCACTCTGCCCGACAGTTGGCCATCAGGCTCAGCATCTGCTTTGATAGTCTGCATGGCAGAGGCTTTCAGAGGCTCTCTGTGGCAGGTTCCTAGGTTGTTTGCTGTTTTCTTCTTCTGGCTTTCAGAGGCCCTCTGTAGCAGGTTCCTAGGTTGTTAAATAGCAGTCTCAAGACTACTATGATGATTAATATCTTGAAAAGATAATAGTTATTATAGGATCTAGAATCACCAAGAAGACACACCTTTGGGCATACTAAGTTATCTCCTAGGAATGCTTGTGAATTATTATATTAACAGGTTATTTGATAGTCTTTCCTTAGTTTGGGATGGCTCCATCCTGTAGGTTGGGATCCAGATTGAGTATAGAGAAGACAGTCAGCTTACTACTGTAATCAGCTTTCCTTATCTTCCAGAGAGTGGAAGCATCCCAAGCAACTCTGTAAATATCCTGCCTCATAACACAACCCTGCTAGACTGTATCCTGACCTGCCAACCAAAATAAACCCTTCCTTCATTAAGTTGCTTTTGTCAGAGTAACTGAGTAACTGAGACAAATACTAAACACAAAACCTAATCTCTAGGTGACATTTCTGTGTAACTTGCCTGTGGCTGTCTTAGATAGTTTACACCATTCATTACAGTTATTTGTATAAATCCATCTTACTTTACCTTTAATAGTTTTTGATTGTTTCATTTATAATAGGTATTTGGTAAGTATTGTTGAGTGTGAGACAGTATCTCTGGCTTCTTTATCTTTATATCCAAGAGGAAAAATGCTATATAGTCTTTATTAAAAGACTATTTCATCATAAAAGTAGTGTTCACATGAATCTGGTTTAATAAGTAAAGCTGTAATGATGACTCATAGCTCAAAAGTGGCTGGTTAAATTGGTTTCAGAAAGATTCTGCTGTTGAAGTTCATGTTTTCATATTTCTTGTCTATATTCTCCAATTTCTATTCCTTCCTAGAGCTATCTGAAAGATACTTTGTTCCAAGTACTATCTCCAGTGCTTACAAAGGGCAGGATTATATGGCTTCAACCAAAACTTTATATGTATAAATTTCAAATATATTCATTTTACATATGAGAACCAAGAAACAGAGTGATTGAACAACTTGCCCAAGGTCATACAAAGTGGAAAAGACAGGATTAAAACTGTGGTGTTCTGTCTACTCCTAACCATGCACCTTCTCACTCAGTGGAGTATGAATGATATGTTGGCAATGGAGAGAGAAATTGGAAACAGCCTCTCCAGACATGCCCTGCATATGTCTCCTTGCACTTCATTGGCCTGACAGGATTTATTCATTACTCATTCCACTCGCACTTTGAAGACAGCAGTTGGAATGTGAGGATTGCTTTAATTCCATTATGATAACATTCTGGAGCTGAATGGCCCAGAATTTTATGTTCTGATAAAGTGGGTAATAAGGCAATTAATTGATGTTTACTATTATGGGTATTTGTAATAACGAATTTGGTGGAAAAAGAACAACTGTCTACTATTGCTTGTAGACAGTTTTTAAAACCATAAGAAATCTTTTTGATCCTTTAAAGAATGATTAGAATGCCAGATAATGCCAGATAGAAATTTCAGTTTGGGTTCAATAACAACTTTATATTTTATAATGTTGATTGAAAGAAGTCTGTCTACATAGCCATCAAAATTAAGTTACTGCATTGGCTAGTGCACCAAAAAACTTGTTGAATCATACTTTGCAACTGGAATTGTTTTATACTACAATGTAATGCTGTAAATATCACTTGCCTCTGATTTTAGTAAATTCAAACTGTGCACTCCCTGAGCTCTGATCTACAAGGATATGAATGAATATTTGGCTGAGAGCTGCTGGTTGCTGTAGTGCGAAAACACTGAAGAGTAGCAGATCACTGACAGACCAATACAACTGCTATTAGCATTTAAAAAAATGTCCTAAATTTATGGACATGTGCTTTTAAATTGAACTCTCTGTATATACAGTCTAGGATGTAGCTTAACTTCTAATACATTTAGCTAAAAAGATAAGCGATCTAGACTGAAAATAGCTGACCTAAGCTGAAATCTAAATGCTTCCAACTCAGCTGAAATTTATGGAGTAAATAAATTATGGACAAAAGCAACATATTAGAAACTCTTGTGTCAGTGAGCTAATAGACAGCTTCAAACAAAGACTGGAGAAGAAAAGCATTTCTATTTGGGGATGGTAATAGAAGTAATTATCTTTGTGCCAAGAAAAAATAAAGCACTAAGAGGCCATGATGAGTCTATAAGCTCAGTCAACAAAGGGAATTTTCTAGAATTATTTGACCTAATTACAACAGAGGATTTGCTAGTTGTTTTTGTAAATATCTTGAAGATGTAACATTCACCACAAAATGAGATAGTTTGGTGAATAGGTTGTGCATTATTAAAATCTGAGCCAAAAAAGCTTAGGGACTGGGCAAAGAGCAAACAAAACACAAGAAATAGAATGAGCACATCAAGCACATAGAATAGAAATATGAAAGAGAACAAATACAGAAAGAGAACCAAAGACCTTGGCTTAGCAAGTGTTAAAGGTTAATCAAATCAATGCAGATTCTCAGGCAAGTAAAGATTGACTTGGTTGAGCATCTTCATCTTACTATTACCCTTAATTTGTTAGGATATGCAGCTATAACTTGGAAAGGACTGTTGCCCATTTGTGTAGAATAATTAGCAATAGATGTTATTCTTGACCCTAAAGCTTCATTTTGTTAGTGAACAACCATTTGTTAAGAACTGTCGACTTCTTAGGCATGGCTAGTCACAGAGGCACCCAGAGGCACTTACAAGTTGTAAGGCATGTCCTTACTAGACTTTTTCTAATATATGCAGCTTTCTTGAAAGTTCTTCATGATGGCAACCAAGATATATGTTTTTGCTTATACTTTTTTGAGCTAGCAACAAAAACATATTACCAAGTGAGTTAATATCTTGCAGATATGTGATTTTATATCTTCAAACTGATTCTTCTGCTCATATTTATAAAACCTAGACTTTATTAAAATTTCAGTTTGTTCTTGAGTGCCAGTAAGAATAAGAGGGCACCATATTGTCCTAGAATCGTGCAGTAAAAATCAACTATATAGTTTTTGATATGAACAAAAATGTTTATTTCCAATTGCACTGATGAGGTAAGAATTAGAAACATTCAATTCATGTTACTCTATGTTCTATGTAATGTTTGACCTGCACATATATAAACATCTTCCATCTGACCTGGGCAGAAGAAACCTCCAGTATTGTAACAATTGACGATGAATGGCTCCAAAATAATTGCTTATTCATTCTGAGAAAAACAAACAAACAAACAAACAAATAAACAAACAACATGTTAAAACATAAGAACTTTGGTTCCTTATCTGCCACTCAGCTTTGCTTTTGGGTTTACATCAGCATGGAGATGTGAGTTCCATGCTATATCCAATGGCTCCACTTTAGTTTAAAAGTAGAACCTCATACAGGTCTTTCACTTGTTTGGTTAGAGTCACACCAAGGAACCTTGCTATTTGTGGCTGTCACTTGTTGGTTAGAGTCACACCAAGATACCTTGCTATTTGTGGCTATTGTGAAGGATGTTGTTTCACTAATTTCTTTCTCAGCCCATTTGTCTTTTTCATACAGGGGAGCTTCTGGTTTGTTTTGTTTGTTTGTTTGTTTTGTTTTGTTTTGTTTTTAAGTTACTTTTGTATCCAATCACTTTGCTGAATGTTTTTATTAGCTGAAGGAATTCTCTGGTAGAATTTTTGGCATAATTCATGTATACTTTCATATCTTCTGCAAATATTGATACTTTGACTTCTTCCTGTCTGATTTGTATACTCTCGATCTCCTTTCTAAACAATGAGGGCCCTAGAGAAGATGCTTAATCTTCATTCAGAACGGCAAAAAGTGACAGGAAACAGGGCAGGAACCTACCTCAGAGGGCCTAGCAAGTTATCGAAGCAGATGCTGAGACTCATAGTCAAACCTTGGGCAGAGTGCCGGGAATCTTATGGAAAAAGGGTGAGATAGAAAGACGTGAAGGGGACAGGAGCTCCACAAGAAGATCAACAGACCTAAAAAATCTGGGACCTAATGGGTAAAGTCTTTAGAGCTCCCTGTGGAAGACTCCTGTCCTGTTTCTTGATGTTTTTAATTCACTGTTAGAAGAGCTCAGCTTCTCTCCTGAATGCAGGTTGAAAGGCCAGCCTTAGAGTGCAGGGAATCATATGAAAGAAGGGAAGTTAGTATGATATGGAAAGGATAGGAGCTCTACAAGGACCAAATATATCTGGGCACAGGGTCTTTTCTGAGACTGAAACTCAACCAAGGACCATCTATGGATATAACCTAGAACTTCTGCTCGGATGTGGCCTGTGGTAGCTCAGTAACCAAGTAGTTTTCCAAAGTAAGGGGGACACGGACTATTTCTAACAGGATCTCAAGGGCAGGCTGTTTGACACCTCCCCCCAGGGGAGGAGCAGTCTGTTAGGCCACAGAGGAGGACTTTGCAGCCAGCCCTGAAGATACCTGATAAAACAGGGACAGATGAAAGGGGAGGAGGTCCTCCCCTATCAGGGGACTTGGAAAGGGGCAGGGAGGAGACCAAGGAGGGAGTGTGGGGTTGGGGAGGGAATGAGGGAGCGGGATACAGCTGGGACACAGAGTTAACAAAATGTAACTAAAAAGAAAAAATAAAAAATAAAAAAAAATAAATAAAAAAAAAAAAAAAAAGAAAGGCCAGCCTTAGCCAGAATGCTACTACTAACTGGACTTTCTGGCTTGGTCCAGCATTTAATTCCCTTCATTTGTTTACTAGTGTCTTTGTTTGTGTTTTGCCCTGCTTAGGATTTAATCATGGTTGTGTCTACTTGTACACAAGTTGAGAAATAAAAATTTAACGAATAAGCCAGATGTGGTAGCACATAACTTTAAAAGCACTCACCGGCAGAGACAGGCGATCTCAAGTTTGAGGCAACCTTGTATACATAGCAAATTCCATGTCAGTCAGGACTATGTAGTAAAATTCTGTCTCAAACCAAACGAAACCAAACCCAAACAGACAAACAAAAAAGCAACTTCAAGAAAAAAAAAGTCTTTCTATAAACACCATATAAATACAAACACACACAGATAACATAACTTTTAAGGACATTCCACTGCCATTGTACCGTTCTAGTTTTCATATACATCCATGCTATTGCTCTAAATCAAATAAAATATAGAATCAAGAGTTAACACTAACTGAATATTTAATAAATTCAGAATGAGTCAATACTAAAATTTATTTAATTCTCACACAATTTGAATAAGTTAGATCCCAATTGCACAGCCGAGGAAACAATCTTTGGGAAACTAGATATGGTTCCAAAAGCTTGTAAGAATCTTCAAGTTCTTGATCCACTTTGACTTTAGTTTTGTGCAGGGTGATAAATATGGATCTATTTTCATTTTTCTGCATGTAGACATCCAGTTGGACCAGCACCATTTGTTGAATATACTGTCTTTTTTCCATTGAATGGATTTAGCTTCTTTGTCAAATGCTGAGTATTCATAGGTGTGTGGGTTTATTTCTGGGTCTTCTATGCGGTTCCATTGATCCTCCTTTCTGTTTCTATGTCAATACCATGCAGTTTTTATTACGGTTGCCCTGTAGTACAGCTTGAGATCTGGGATGGAGATACCTCCAGATGATCTGTTGTTGTACAGGATCGTTTTGGAGATTCTGGGTTTTTTGTTTCTCCATATGAAGCTGAGAATCTTTTTTTCAAGGTCTGTAAAGAATTGAGTTGGTATTTTGATGGGAATGCATTGAATCTGTAGATTGCTTTTGGCAGGATGGCCATAAATCAAAGTGAATCAAGGACCTCAACATAAAACCAGATACTCTACATCAGTTGGAAAAAAAAGTGGGGAACAGCCTAGATCTTATTGGCACAGGAGACAACTTCCTGAACAGAACACCAACAGCACAGGCTCTAAGAGCAACAATCAATAAATGGGACCTCATGAAACTGAAAAGCTTCTGTAAAGCAAAAGACACCGTCATCAAAACAAAACAACTGCCTACAGATTGGGAAAGAATCTTCACCAACCCTTTATCTGACAGAGGGCTAAAATCCAGTATATATAAAGAACTAAAGAAGCAGAAAAGCAACAAACCAAGTAATCCCATTAAAAAATGGGGAACGGAGCTAAACAGTGAATTCTCGAAAGAGGAACATCAAATGGCAGAGAAACACTTAAAGAAATGCTCAACCTCATTAGCCATTAGGGAAATGCAAATCAAAAGAACCCTGAGATTTCACCTTACACCCATGAGAATGGCCAAGATGAAAAACTCAAGGGACAACACATGCTGGAGAGGTTGTGGTGAAAGGGGAACCCTCCTCCATCGCTGGTGGGAATGTAAACTGGTACAACCACTTTGGAAGTCAATCTGGCGCTTTCTCAGACAATTAGGAATAGTGCTTCCTCAAGACCCAGCTATACCACTGCTAGGTATATACCCAAAATTTGCTCAAGTACACAACAAGGACATTTGTTCAACCATGTTTGTAGCAGCTTTATTTGTAATAGCCAGAACTTGGAAACAACCCAGATGTCCATCAACAGAAGAATGGATACAGAAATTGTGGTATTTTTACACAATGGAATACTACTCAGCAATCAAAAAGGAGGAAATCATGAAATTTGCAGGCAAATGGTGGGATCTAGAAAAGATCATTCTGAGTGAAGTATCCCAGAATGAGAAAGACAAACTTGGTATATACTCGCTTATATAGACCTACAAGATATGATAAACATAATGAAATCTACATACCTAAAGAAGATAATCAAGAAAGTGGACATGGGTGAAGATGATCAATCCTCATTTAGGAAGACAAATGGGATATGCATTGAATGTATGACAAGAGTCTACCGCAAAAGGCATCTGAAAGACTCTACCTAGCTGTGTTTCAAAGCAGACACTAAGACTCATAACCAAACCTTGGCAGAGTGCAGGGAATCATATGAAAGAAGGGGAGTTAGTATGATAAGGAAAGGATAGAAGCTCTACAAGTACCAAATATATCCGGGCACAGTGTCTTTTCTGAGACTGACACTCAACCAAGGACCATCTATGGATATAACATAGTACTTGTGTTCGGATGTGGCCCATGGTAGCTCAGTAACCAAGTAGTTTTCCAAAGTAAGGGGAACAGGGACTATTTCTAACAGGATCTCAAGGGCCTCCCCCCCCAGGGGAGGAGCAGTCCTGTTAGGCCACAGAGGAGGACTTTGCAGCCATCCTTGAAGATACTTGATAAAACAGGGTCAAATGAAAGGGGAAGAGGTCCTCCCCTATCAGTGGACTTGGAAAGGGGCAGGGAGGAGACTAGGGAGGGAGTTGGGGAAGGGGAGGGAATGAGGGAGTGGGATACAGCTGGGACACAGAGTTAACAAATTGTAACTAAAAAAAAATTAAAAAAAAACGAATGTTCAAGTTCATATATATCTTAAAATACTGATGTTTCTCAGACCACATTACTCTGGGGTTAGTCAATTTATATTCTTTGAAAAGTTTCTATGTCTTTTAATCTGATTCTATGCTTAGAACTGTTGGTTCTTCAGACTCCAGCCATGACTACCCAGTGAAACTAACATGAGGAGTATTCTGTGGAGTTGTATGATCCTTCCAACTCCATCTATCCTCCCTCTGTCTTCTATAACTTAGCATGCTTGATGAGGTTTCTTTCTAGGTCTACTCTACTAATACAGCTTAGGCCTTTAGCAGTGTGCATACTGCCTCCAGTAATTCATGTTAAAGCTGAAGAAATAGGGAGTCAGAACTCTGAGACACGCCAGCCTTGAAGGGGTGTCAGAAACAGTGATGTAAAGCAGTCAAACCCAGCTGAAGACTCAGTTGATGACTAAAATATAGATTTAAAATTCATGTGTGATTAATGTGGTAAGACTCAACTCATGGTGAAGTTGGCTGCATGACCCAGAGTGGAAAGCTATGGGAATTTTCAGGGTCCCTGATGATCCCCTTCTATTTTTCAAGGTCTTCACTTGCTAACAGAAAATGCCAGCATTGACTCAGAAGCTTTCCTTGATATTCAATTAGGAACCATTGAAAAACAGATCATGTTTCCCTTTTGAATGAGCAGGCACATAGCAGACATGTAGTAAATGCTACCTATAGACAAACATAGGTGTGCTGAGCCAGATATGCTTATTTCTGAAAATCTAGGGTTAAGTTATACCAAGAACACCTGATTGCATAGAACAGGCTTCCTTGATTTTCAACCATTTTGACTTCATAGTTGTACCTATCATTTTGTACTTCATTGCTATTTATGGCTGTCTGGAAAATTTTATTAGCTTAGAAGAAGAAGGAATTCATACCTCACATGGAAGCAAGTAGGACTTCCCCAGACATTAAATAACTCTAATGATGGTTTGATGAGTTAAGGTGAGTGAATCATGAATTTGTTGATTCAATTTCCTCTGTAATATACAAGGGTTTGAGAATTCAGGGAAGAATGTCATTTGAAGATATCAAGTTTAAAAAAATAGAAAGCAAAACTTCACTGAAGTGATTTTACCAAAATCCAAGTAGGGAATGTCCATAAAAATGGATGGTTGGCACTTTTCTTTTAAGTTTGGTTTAATATAAAAATAATTGAGCCTAGGTTATTCTGCTCTTCAGTCCCTGTTTCCATATAATGAAGTGATAAAACTAATTCTAGCTAATAGTCATTCCATACTTAGCATCATTCCAGCATGATTCTAGGTGCTTTATAGAAATTACCGCTTCTAATTCTCACAGTCATCTTGCAAAGCAAGTAGTGTTGCAATGGGAAGATTGGATTAATGAAGTAAGGAAGATCAGAACATTGGTTTTAAGACAAACAGCGAGCAATCCCCAGCCACCAGCCTCTGGACCAACATACTTTAAACTCCTTAACAGTAAAGTCTTTTATAGTCTGATATTATTTGACTGACTGTCTATCACTTCTGGGGGTTATTAAAACTTGAAAATAATGTGTTTCCACTCTTATAGAACTCATGGGAAGGATATAATGCAGTTAATAAATTTAGTTTTTTAATTCATATGAAGCAAGCCAGAATAAACTATTCTGGGATTTCTAAATGTCATAAAGGAAGGTGAGTTTAAGCTATGTTTTTGAGTTCTTTCCAGATTCACAGTAGTTAAAGCAAGAGGAATGCTACATGCTTTTGATCTCTCAATGGCTCAAAGAAATAAAGCTTTTGTATGTGTCTTACTTATCCTGACTGGGGTGACTTAACTACTGTTTGAAATGCTGCGTGGATCAGGGTCATTCTCTGTGAATGCAAGTTTGAATTGTGTTATCTTAGCACATACATTGTAGAGAAATGTGTGTATTTCTAGTATTCTTATTTGGAGATGTGGTACTCAGTATTACAAGGAATTAAGTAATCAAATAATAGTAAAAACTTACACAAAGGGAGATCCAAGATGGTGGCACCAGTAGGACACTGCATCTGAGGAGCAGGACACCAGTGTTGGGACAGCGACCAAGAGAGTGAACTCTGAGCCCTAAAACAACAGCTATTATATTTCCCAGGTGAGAGGAAACTCCACGGTGTGGGAATCAGCCGGGTCCACTCTCAGGTCACCCAGCCAGAACCCGGAAGAGATCCAGGGTCACTCAGGCACTAGGTCGCCATACCAGAGCCACATGCCTGTGTGTGGCTGATCACCTTCCCAGGCTGAACGGTGGGCACCAAAACACCAAAACATTACTGGGAGTCCCAGTCATGAGAAAAAACACAGGGAAGGAAGGAAATGGGACTGACCTCAGGTCACCCAGTCTTTCCCTGAAAAAGGTCCCGCAGACCTGTGGGAGAATGCCACCAGCCCAGAGACCTGCTGTGTGCCTGACTCTCCTTCACAGAGAGAAGTATGTGCCCCAGGATACCAGAGACTGAGAGTCCTTGTAGGGAGAAAAACCCACAGGGAAGGAAACAGCTTAGAGCACTCAGCTGGCACCCCCCCACACACACACCAGCACACATGGGAAGGTTCTGGGTAAAAGGTCTCAGGTTCCTGCCCAGTCATCAGCTTGGAGCCACCACCCACCAGCGCCTGCGCGCTCTATGTGCCACCCCAAACACCACAGATGGGGCCTTCCTGTTGGGAGAAAACCTCATGGTGGGGGAAATATCTAGCCCTACCTCAGGACATCTAGCTCCGGAAAAGTTTCTATCTATCCACAGGCTCCTGACTCTATCTTCCAGCTGCACGCATGAGAGTGGAGCTCACCTGCGACTGACTACCGCTTGGGTACTGGGGAACAGAGCCCCAATCTCAGACCTACAGAAGCCTGGAATCCCTGAGATCAACCCCCGATACTGCTCCAAGGGGCAAGCAGTCATCCCTAATTAAACTGACAAAACCACGAGGCACCCAGGTTACAGCAGCTACTCACTAAATTTACAGCAAGAAACCCAGAAACAGGGCAGCTGTCTCCAGGACTTCTCCCAGTGAGAGGAGAGCCCTCTTGACTAACAAGGACCACACTTACCATTCAGGTCTGTATGCCTGAGGTGAGCTGTGGCAATTCTTGAAAAACACCACCAGTCAATGACCATACCCAAAAAGCAAAGGAGGCTTCCTTCAGGAAAAATCAACTTCCTGCCAAGGGGATTCTCTTCATAACAGGATTCCAGGAATCACCAGAAACTAACACTCAACACCTAAGATAGCCCAATGGGTAGAGGCCAGTGTAAAAGCTCAACCAACAAAAAACAGAGCAATATGGAATCTCCATAACTCAGTTAGCCCTAAGATCAACAATCAATAAATGGGACTGCCTACAGATTGGGAAAGTATCTTCACCAACCCTGTATTTGACAGAGGACTAATATCCAGTATATATATATATATATATATACATATATATATATATATATATGTATATATATATATATATACATATATATATATATATATCAAGAAGTTAAACAGCAAGAAATCAAGTAATCCAGTTAAAAAAATGGAGTACAGAGCTAGAGAATTTTCAATAGAAGAATATCAAATGGCAGAGAAACACTTAAAGAAATGTTCAAATTCCTTAGTTATCAGAGAGATGCAAATCAATACGACCCTGAGATTTCACCTTATACCCTTCAGAATGGCTAAGATGAATAACTCAAGTGAGAACACATGCTGGAGAGGATGTGGAGAAAGGGGAACCCTCCTCCACTTCTGGTGGAATGTAAACCACTTTGGAAATCAATCTGGTGCTTTCTCAGACAATTAGGAGTAGAGATTCTTCAAGATCCTGCTATACCACTCTTAGGCATATATCCAAAAGATGCTCAAGTATACAAGGACATCTGCTCAACCATGTTTGAAGCAGCTTTATTTGTAATAGCCAGAAGCTAGAAACAGCCCAGATGCCTCTCAGTTTAGGAATGGATAGAAAAATTGTGGTACATCTATACAATGGAATATTACTCAGTGATAAAAAAGAAGGAAATCATGAAAATTTCAGGTAAATGGTGGGAACTGGAAAAGATCATCCTGAGTGAGGTATCCTAGAAGCAGAAAGACACAAAGGGAATATACTCACTCATAAATAAATACTAGTTATATAATATAGGATAAACATGCTAAACTCTGTACACCTAAGGAAGCTGATCAGGAAGGAGGACTCTGGCTAAGATGCTCAATCCCCATTCAGAAAGGCAATGAGGATAGATATCAGAGGAGGAATAACACAGGGAATAGGACAGGAGGCTACAACAGAGGGCCTCTGAAAGTCTCTACCTTGTAGGGTATTGAGGCAGATGTTGAGAGTCATAGCCAAACTTTGGGCAGAGTGCAGGGAATCTTATGAAAGAAGCAGGAGATAGTAAGACTTGGAGAGGACAGGAGCTCCACAAGGACAGTGACAGATCCTAAAAGTCTGGGCACAGGGTTCTTTTCTGAAACTGATGCTCCAGCCAAGGACCACTCATGGAGATAGACTGGAACCTTTGCACAGAGGTAGCCTATGGTAGTTCAGTATCCAAGTGGCCTCCATAGTAATAGGGACTGTAACCTTTGCACAGAGGTAGCCTATGGTAGTTCAGTATCCAAGTGGCCTCCATAGTAATAGGGACATGAACTTATTGGCCTACTCTTTGATCACCTCCCCCAGAAGGGGGAGCAGCCTTACCAGGCCATAGAAGAAGACAATGCAGCCACTCTTGATGAGACCTGATAGACTAGGATCAGAGGGTAGGAGAGGAGGACCTCCCTTTTCAGTAGTGTGGGAGAGGGACACTGGTGGGAAAGAGAGAGAGTGGGATTGGGAGGGGAAGAGAAAGGAAGGAAAAGGGGTATTCAAAATGAATAAACTGTAATTCACAAAAATTAAAAAAGAAAAATCCATAATATAAAAAAAACATTCTTAATTGTATCCATAAATCACTTTTGAAATTTGTTGTCTTGGGGGGCCAAGATGGCTGCACCAGGAGAACACTGTCTGAGAAGCAGGACAACACTCTCCATGCAGAGACCAGGAGACTGAATTCTGGGCCCTAAAACTACAGTGATTGTGTTTCCCAGGTAAGAAAGGCTCCCACAGCATGGGAATTGTTAGGGTCCACTCTCGGGCAGCAGAGCCAGGACCCGGAAGAAATCCCGGGTAACACGGGCTTTGGGTCTCCAGGCTGGAGCCGCAAGCCTGCGTGTCCCAATCACTTTCCCAGGCTGATTGGTGGGCACAAAGGTGCCAGAGATTGGGAGTCACAGTCACAAGAAAAGCCCACCGGGAAGGAAAGTTGCTAGACTGATCACAGGTCACCCAGTCTTTCCCTGGAAGGTATCCCTGATCTCGGGTACCCGCCACCATCACAACTGAGCTCCCGTTGCGTGCAGAGAGCAGCTGCGCGCCCAGCTCAAAATCCCTACTCCCTCTTTGGAGGAGGCAGGAGGCGTCCAGCAGAATCTGCCAGAGACCACGTTGTCTGTACCCCAACCCGAGATCGGGGCTGAGAAAACCCAATCCTTTCGCGCACTCCCCCAAATGCCGCCATAACCCTGCCACAGCTGAGCAGAAGGATAAAGAGGCGGACAGTGGCTTCACAGTGCTGGAACTCCAATGCTGCTGGCTGCTCCTAGCAAACAAACTTCAGCTCGGGATCTGGGACTGTGGTCATTATACATGTCCTGAGATTCTCCTGGGTCCAGCCCAACAAGGTCTAGCACCAAGTCCTATCACTGGCACCCCTCCCGACCCCTGGCAGAGAAACCCCAGCTCAGGATCCGACTGAGAAGTCCCAATCTCTTCTGGCACTCCCCTGAGGGAACTGCCATAAGCTTGCCTTAGCTGAGGGGAAGGTCAGAGGGGAAGGACAGAGACTTGGCCTGCCACAGGACACAGAACCCCCTCTCTAGCTCACCCAGTGGTCCCTAGCAGAGAAACCCAAGCTCTGGATCTGAGGACACTCAACCCAACCTGGTACTCTCTCGGGATCAACAAATATAGGTTCTTCCAACAGGCTGCTTCTGGCACAGAGATCTGGGCACGGGATCTGGGATTAAGAACACTCAACCTAACTCTTTCCCGCGCTAACTTGGGACCAGTCAACATAACCCCTCCTGTCAGAGGGAAAGGACAGAGAGGCAGCACACAGGAAAGGTGGACACCGAGTCCTGCAGCAGCAGTGTCACAGAGCTGACTGTTAGCCTACCCGCACATTCCTGCAGCAGGACCAAATCAGAGAGTAGAGAGCAAGGAAAACCCCTGTACATTCCAACTGGTCCTGCAAGAGAGTGAGTGAGCCTTCTAGGGAAAGTTTGCCTCTCCACAGAAGCAACCAGACGAGATCCCTGCCACCCACACCCCTAGTGTGGGCATCATAGGGATTCTTGGGATAGCGACCCCAACATTGAAGCCTCTGCCTTGCGGGTCCACCAGTGTAATCCAGGCAAAAAATCCCTGGATCTCAGACAGAACTGCGTAATAATGGCCTGCAGGCCACTGCAATAGTCAAAGAATCTGCACATGCACACTGCGCCCGCTAAAAGCGCATACGAATAGCGCCAGCATCACATTCCTTACTTAGGCAAAACTGAAACCACAACGCATACTCCCAAACCAGTGAACCTCTCTCATCTTCCTTAAAAAACAGTCCAGAAAACAGAAAGAGATGATCATAGCCCGAACTACAAACTCGAGGAACAAACAGTGAGGGTTATAAATAACCAGATGGCTAGAGGCAGACGTAAGAACACTCCCAACAAAAATCAGGACATAAGGACCTCACCAGAAACCCCACAAAACAATTGACACTTCAATTCACTAGATATACAAGAAAACGACCTCAAAACTATGTTTCTCCAGCTAGTAGAGGCCCATGAAGATGAAATGAACAAAGCCCTCAGAGAAATAGCCAAAGAAATTGAGACTAACCAAGAGGAAACAAATCGTGCTCTCAGAGAAATGACCACGAAAATTGAGGCAAACAGAGAAGAAATGCACAAAGCTCTCAAAGAAATGTCCACACAAATGAAGGCAAATAAAGAAGAAATGAACACAGCTCCCATAGAAATACAGGCAATTATAGCCAAAGAAATAGAGGCACAATTAGTGATACATAGACAGGAAATGGACAAAAAAATAGATGCTGTCATTGAAAAGCAGGACTCCACATTCAAACAGATGAAGGAAATGGTGCAAGACATGAAAACAGAATTAGAATCAATAAAGAAAACACAAATAGAGAAAAACCAGGAGCTGGAGAACATAGAGAAAAGATCGGGAACTACAAGATAAGCATCACCAGCAGAATACAAGAGATGGAAGAAAGAATCTCAGGAGCCGAAGATAAACTTGCGGAAACTGACATGTCTCTCAAAGAAAAAATAAAATCAGAAAAGTTACAAACACAAAACATCCAAGAAATCAAGGACACCATGAAAAGACAAAACCTAAGAATAATAGGAGTAGAAGAAAAAGACGACATCAGGCTCAAAGGTCCGGAAAATATTTTCAAGAAAATTATAGAAGAAAACTTTGCCAACTTAAAGAAGGAGATGGCCATAAACATACAAGAGGCCTACAGAACACCAAGTAGACTAGACCAGAAAAGAAATTCTTCACGTCACATCATACTCAAAACACTGAACCTACAGAACAAAGAAAAAATTCTAAAAGCAGCAAGGGAAAAAGGCCAAGTAACATATGAAGGTAGACCTATCAGAATCACACCAAATTTCTCAACAGAAACTATCAAAGCCAGAAGGTCCTGGACAGAAATCATACAGTCCTTAAGGGACCACAGATTCCAACCCAGACTACTATACCCAGCAAAACTTTCAATCAACATAGATGGAGAATTCAAAATATTCCATGACAAAACCAAATTTAAACAATGTCTACATAGTAACCCAGCTCTACAGAAGTTACTAGAAGGGAAACTCCAAACCAAAGAAAACATCTACATCTAAGAAAACAGAGGAAATAGATAACCACACAACAAAAAAATCAAAAGAATACAATCAATGAAACTCAGTGACACCACCAAACCCACATCAAAAGTAAGTAACAATTGTTGGTCAATAGTATCTATCAACATCAACGGACTCAACTCCCCAATAAAAAGACACGGACTAACAGAATGGTTGCGGAAACAGGATCCATCATTCTGTTGCATACAAGAAACACACCTATGCAACAAAGTTAAACACTACCTCAGAGTAAAGGGCTGGAAAAATGTTTTTCGAGCAAATGGTTCCAGAAAAAAAGCTGGAGTAGCCATCCTAATATCTAATAAAATAGAATTTCAACCCAAGTTAATCAAAAAAGATAAGGACGGCCACTATATTCTCATCAAAGGAAAAATCCACCAAGAGGACATCACAATTTTGAATATCTATGCCCTAAATACCAAGAGCACCTACATTCGTAAATGAAACAATATTAAAGCTTAAATCACACATTGATCCTAATACCTTAATAGTGGGAGACTTCAATACTCCTCTCTCATCAAGGGACAGATCAACTAGACAGAAAACAAATAGGAAAATAAAAACACTTACAGAGTCCCTAAATCAAATGGACCTAATAGACATCTACAGATCTTTTCATCCAAACTCAAAAGAGTATACCTTCTTTTCAGCACCGCATGGAAGCTTCTCCAAAATAGACCACATAGTTGGTCATAAAGCAAGCCTCAACAGATACAAAAAGATTGAAATAATCCCTTGTATTCTATCTGACCACCATGGACTAAAGCTGGACCTCAACAACAACAGAAATAACAAAAAGCTGATACGCACATGGAAACTGAACAACTTGTTACTCAATGACAGCTGGGTTAAGGAAGAAATAAAGAAATTAAAGACTTCCTAGAATTCATTGAAAATGAAGGCACAACATATCCAAATTTATGGGACACATTGAAAGCAGTGCTCAGAGGAAAATTTATATCACTAAGTGCCTGCAAGAAGAAATTCATAACATCACATACAAACAACCAACTGAGAAACCTAGAAAAAAAAGAAGCAGATACACCCAAGAGGAGCAGAAGGCTGGAAATAATCAAACTCAGGGCTGAAATCAATCAATTAGAAACAAATAAAACTATTCAAAGAATCAATGAAACAAAAAGCTGGTTCTTTGAGAAAATCAACAAGATAGACAAACCCTTAGCCAAACTAACTTAAAAGCAGAGAGAATCTATCCAAATCAGCAAAATCAGAAATGAAAAGGGGGACATAACTACAGACACTGAGGAAATTCAAACAATCATTAGGTCATATTACAAAAGCCTATATGCCACAAAATTTGAAAACCTAAATAAAATGGATAATTTCCTTGATAGATTCCATTTTCCAACATTAAGTCAAGATCAGGTAGAAAGACTGAATAGCGCTATATCCCCCAAGGAAATTGAAGCAGTCATTCACAGTCTTCCCTCCAAAAAAAGCCCTGGACCAGATGGTTTCAGCGTGGAATTCTACCAGACCTTCAAAGAAGAGCTAACACCAATTCTCCTCAAACTATTCCACAAAATAGAAACAGAAGGTATATTAACAAACTCATTCTATGAAGTGACAGTCACCCTGATACCTAAACCACACAAAGACCCAACAAAAAAAGAGAACTTCAGACCTATCTTTCTTATGAACATTGACACAAAAGTACTCAATAAAATACTTGCAAACAGAACCCAAGAACACATCAAAGATATCATCCACCATGACCAAGTAGGCTTCATCCCAGGCAAGCAAGGGTGGTTCAACATATGGAAATCCATCAATGTAATCTACCACATAAACAAACTGAAGGAGAAAAACCATATGATTATCTCCTTAGATGCTGAAAAAGCATTTGACAAATTCCAACACCTATTCATGCTTAAAGTCTTGGAGCTATCAGCAATACAAGGTGCATATCTAAACTTGGTAAAGGCAATATACAGCAAGCCTACAGCCAGCATCAAACTCAATGGAGAGAAACTTAAATCAATCCCACTGAAATCAGGGACAAGACAAGGCTGCCCACTCTCTCCATACCTCTTCAACATAGAACTTGAAGCCCTAGCCAGAGCAATAGGATAACTAAAGAAGATCAAGTGGATACAAATCAGAAAGGAAGAGGTCAAAGTATCACTATTTGCAGATGATATGATATTATATATGAGCGACCCCCAAAATTCAACCAGAGAACTCCTTCAGCTGATAAGCATCTTCAGTAAAGTGGCAGGATACAAAATCAACTCTAAAAAATCAGAAGTCCTCCTGTATTCCAAAGACAAAAGGGCCGAGAAAAAAATTAGGAAAACAACACCCTTCACAATAGCCACTAATAACATAAAGTACCTTGGGGTGACACTAACCAAGCAAGTGAATGACCTGTTTGAGAAAAACTTCAAGTCTCTGAAGAAAGAAATTGAAGAAGATATCAGAAGATGGAAAGATCTCCCATGCTCATGGATTGGTAGGATTAACATAGTGAAAATGGCCATCCTGCCAAAAGCAATCTACAGATTCAATGCAATTCCCATCAAAATACCAACTCAATTCTTTACAGACCTTGAAAAAAAGATTCTCAGCTTCATAAGGAGAAACAAAAAACCCAGAATCTCCAGAACAATCCTGTACAACAATAGATCATATGGAGGTATCTCCATCCCCGATCTCAAGTTGTACTACAGAGCAATAGTAATAAAAACTGCATGGTATTGGCATAAAAACAGAAAGGAGGATCAATGGAACCGCATAGAAGACCCAGAAATAAACCCACATACCTATGAATACTCGATTTTTGACAAAGAAGCCATAACCATTCAATGGAAAAAAGACAGCATCTTCAATAAATGGTGCTGGTCCAACTGGATGTCTACATGCAGAAAAATGAAAATAGATCCATATTTATCACCCTGCACAAAACTAAAGTCTAAGTGGATCAAAGACCTAGACATAAAACCAGATACTCTAAATCTGTAAGAAGAAAAAGTGGGGAACAGCCTAGAACTCATTGGCACAGGAGAAAACTTCCTGAACAGAACACCATCAGCACAGGCTCTATGAGCAACACAATCAATAAATTGAACCTCATGAAACTGAAAAGCTTCTGTAAAGCAAAGGACACGGTCATCAAAACAAAACGACTGCCTACAGATTGGGAAAGAATCTTCACTAACCCTTTGTCTGACAGAGGACTAATATCCAGTATATACAAAAAACTAAAGAAGCTGAAAAGCTGCAACCAAGTAATCCAATTAAAAACTGGGGAACAGAGCTAAACAGAGAATTCTCTGTAGAGGAATATCGAATGGCAGAGAAGCACTTAAAGAAATGCTCAACCTCATTAGCCATCAGGGAAATGCAGATCAAAACGACCCTGAGAGTTCACCTTACACCCATCAGAATGGCCAAGATGAAAAACTCAAGTGACAGCACATGCTGGAGAGGTTGTGGAGAAAGGGAACCCTTCTCCACTGCTGGTGGGAATGTAAACTGGTACAACCACTCTGGAAATCTATCTGGCGCTTTCTTAGACAATGAGGAACAGTGCTTCTTTCAAGACCCAGCTTTACCACTGCTAGGTATATACCCAAACTTTGCTCAAGTACACAAAAGGGATACTTGCTCAACCATGTTTATAGCAGCTTTATTTGTAATAGCCAGAACCTGGAAACAACCCAGATGTCCATCAACAGAGGAATGGGTACAGAAATTGTGGTATTTTTACACAATGGAATACTACTCAGCAATCAAAAAGGAGGAAATCGTGAAATTTGCAAGCAAATGGTGGGATCTAGAAAAGATCATTCTGAGTGAAATATCCCAGAAGGAGAAAGACAAACACGGTATATACTCACTTATATAGACCTATAAGATATGATAAACATAATGAAATCTATACACCTAAAAAAGATAATCAAGAGAGCGGACATGGGGTAAGATGTTCAATCCTTGTTTAGAAAGACAGATGGGATGTGCATTGAACGTATGACAGGAGTCTACTGAGCGCATCAGAAAGACTCTAACTAACAGTGTTTTCAAAGCAGATACAAAGACTCATGACCAAACCTTCGTCAGAGTACAGGGAATCATAGGAAAGAAGGGGAGTTAGTCTGATGGGGAAAGGATAGGAGCTCCACAAGGACCAAATATATCTGGGCACAGGGTCTTTTCTGAGACTGACATTCAACCAAGGACCATGTATGGATATAACCTAGAACCTCTGCTCAGATGTAGCCTGTGGTAGCTCAGTAACCAATTTGTTTCCCTGTAGTGAGGGGAACAAGGACTATTTCTAACAGGAACTCAATGACTGGCTCTTTGACCTCCCCACCCCCCAAGGGAGGAGCAGTCCTTTTAGGCCACAGAGGAGGGCTTTTCAGCCAGTCCTGAAGATACCTGATAAAACAGGATTGGATGAATATGGAGGAGGTCCCCCCCATCAGTGGACTTAGAAAGGGGCACGGTGGAGATGAGGGAGGGAGGGTGGGATTTGGAGGGAATGAGGGAGCGGGTTATGGCTGGGATACAGAGTTAATAAAATGTAACTGATAAGAAAAAAATAAAAGTAAAAAAAAAGAAATTTGTTTTCTTATATAAAATATGTACCTCCAAAACGTTGCACAAAAAGACCAGTCTTAAGAGTTCATTTAAAAATAAACTCATAAACAGAATCCTTTTAAATTTTAGTAATATTAGTACTTCTGTGTTTTATGAAAGGATGAATAGTTATAATAAAATACACAAAAAGAAAACTATTGAATATAACCATGAGCACAATAATAAATAAATTTATTTGTACTTGATGCAAATAAAATAAATAAAGTACAGAAAAATAGTGAAAGAAAATTAACTACAGTATTAATACCATTTGTCACCACATGGCAAAATCACACTCTATTTTTTCCTTTCATAGAATTTTATTTCAAAAATGTAGTAAAATGAACATGTCATTTTTTTTGCTATCATGAAATAGAGACCAAAATTAAAGATGCATAAATATTTCTTAAGATGTTATCTAAATTTTACAAACATACCCAGTTTTTCTCAGTGCTCTCTGACGTACCACCTTCCACAGGAGATGTATGAGGTGGGTGTGAGAAAGAACAGTAGATTATGAATCAGAGGCTGTGGTGTTTTAGATTTGCTATTCGCCAGCTCTGTAACCTTGAAAAATCATTTAACCTCCCTGCGCCTCAATTTCTTCATCAGAATGTAGAGATAATAATATTTGCCCTCTATGCCACTGAGAGTTGTCAAGAAGACTCAATGTGTACAGAAATGCTTCAGAAAGTTGAAAATAGTCCCAATTCCTGGTAAAAAGTCATGGTTAACTATTCAAATCTCTAAGACTAATATAAAAATGTAGGGATTTATAAATGTGCCTTAACATTTACTATATTTTTACGAGTTACAGATGAGTTATGATAAATGAAAGACAATTTACAACATTAGTAAAGTAGAATAATTTGGTATAATTGATGATTAATTGAGGAATGATGATCATGTGGTAAATATGAAAACTTTACAGCTGATGGTAAAAACATTATTTGGTCTTCAGAGGCAGATAATGGCAATGACAGGAGAACAGGATTTCTAGAGTACAGATGCCACCTTCTCTGTTTTGTACAATCCTGCACAGTCTCTTTGGAAGCAAAGCATCAACATGCTCTATGGCTAGAAAGCTGCAGAAGGTTCTCTTTAATGGGTGATGTTGAAGCTGGGTTGGCACATTGGTCACCCTAAGTGAAGAATCATTTGAGATCCTGTGCGTAGAACATGAAGTTAATTGGAGAGAAGGTGGGAGATATGACCAGTGATCATTGTGGCTTTTATAAGATGTTGCTAGTTTACATATGAACACAACAAGTGCATCAATGATTAGCTTTAAGGAAGGTAATAGTGGAAGCAAAACTATTAATGAAAGAGTTGTGAATTTTGGGGATTGGTATCAAGGCCTAGATATTGTATAGGAATAATAAAATCTGAAGACATTATCAGAGCAGACTCAGGCACAAAGTGGACAAAACATTTGAAAGACAAAAGAAATAAACTAGCTCATATCCATATATTCTCTCCTATAAGTTTTCATTGAGTGTCTTTTTCCATCCCTATGCTACAAGGTAGGCATCTTAGTGTTGGTTATTTCACAGTCTAGGAAAACAAAGTTAGGGATTGGATGCAACTGGGCAAAGATCTCAAGCTTTGTAGAGGTGACGTGTGAATCTAGATCACCTACTTTTATGAGTGGACATGAGATGAGGTACTTGAAGAAAGCTGTGAGACCATGATAAAGGACTAAGTGACCTTCCATGGTTACAAATTAGGATGGTGGTAGGCAAAACATGAAGAAAAAGAATATAATCCAAAAAGAGAGAGTGTTTGAAGAGATGGTGATGTAGCCAATATTGAAACTGTTAAAAACAGATTGCTGGGTAGAGATTCCAAGAGATAAATGGAAATGCAAATTTAGTATAAAAAATTGAGTTGGAGATAAATATTCAATGAATTCATTGGGAATTTAAACTATTTCTGAAAGAGAATGCCTATAAACAAAAAGCTGTGCAATTATGAGAAATAAAGGAAGGGTAGGGAGGAAAGAAAAAGAGAGATGCTAGAGGGAGGGAGAGAGAAAAGGAGTTAGGGACTGTTAGAGCATCATTAAAGTTCCATTAAGAGAAACTTCTGGTTAAAAGAGTAGAATATCTGGCTTGGGAGGTGATCTAACTGACATTCCAGTTAGGCCAGGTCAATCACTTGGTCAAGAGATCACCCTAGGAAGGCAGGTTCATCTTAACCCATGCTAAAGAGGTAAGTTGCATATTTATTTTTTTAATGTGTACTATGATTTTTCTTTCCAGAACCCCAACCCTAGTGCAGTAGATTATAGGCCACAACCTTGTAGCTTGTCAGTCTACACCCTTTCCTAAATTATTCAGAGATTTCATCTTTTTATCTCTTGTCTAAGTGCACTTTCCCTGACACCAGGATTTCCACAACATTTTGGGCTTCCCCACTGTTTTTCTAAAACCCGCCTTTCTTGTGTGAGGCTGCATCTCAGCCATGTGCATGACTTCCATAATAGCTTAAATGGCATGGTTCTTTCTTTCTTCTGGCTTCCATTCTTTGGACAGCCCTGGATGGTGTTTAATTTTGTTTAGTTTTTGCTTTCTTATTGTTGTTTCTAAAACTCTAATGAAATTGCCTTTGATTTTCCATTTGTGTGTATTTAATTTTTTAAAAAATTAGCAAGACAACTGCAAAGAGGGAAACCTGGATTTTTCCTGTAGCAGAGGAAGAAATAGAAGGAAGGGGAGAGGAGGCAATGTAGTGAGGGAGTGAAGGACAGATGGGAGGAATCCACAGAGATGTCACACATTAGTGGAAGAGAAGCAAAGCCACATACTAGGATGCTCTTGTCAGGTTACACTGAGGACTACTGGACTCAAGGGACAGATTTCTTCTCTGGAGCTGAACACTGGTCTAATAAAAAGCAGCCTCCATTGGGAGAAAGCCGATACTGCATGAAGCTGGCACAGAAAATGGCTTGCTGGCTTCTGTGCTTAAGAGCACCTCTGAAAACCCTAAATATTTGTTATAATCTATTATTTTCCCACAAAAAGATCACTGCAGTGCCATTTGATCTCTGTATTTGATCAGTTAATGAAGAAATGCAGTGTTTATTCAGAGATTCAGTAAAAGCCACAGCTTGACTTGTTAGCTGCTGGAGTTTGACATCAAATTCCATACCCTCACTGGGCTTCAGAGTGGCTTTCACTGAGAGCAGTCACCCCTTCACCCCACACCCTCTCTAGACAAAGCATAAACCCATCCATTGTCTAAAATGGAGCAAGGCAAAAGCTCTCATTCATACAGGGTGGGATGGTCATTAAACTTGGCACTATTTGTGGGTAATATTATCTAACATGAAGCTATTAATTCTTTTAGCATTTTAACAAAGCCAAAAAGCCTCTACATCAATTTCATGTGAGAAAAGCTGGTAAGGGGCACTTTCTGCAAACCTTAATTCTCTAATAGTCTAATAGAGTTCTTCAACACAAATGGGCTTTTGACCCAGCTAATTTAATTGTCTTTGTTATTGATAGCTTCAGAGCTGTAAATAAACAGTTTGGAAAAGAGCTTGTGAGGTTTGCGTTCATACAAGCTTTCTGTATGACACTGAGTGGCAAAATTCCCCCTTGTTTCCTTAGGGTATGTATACACCCCCCCAAAAATTATCATAACCCATATGTGAGGGTAATATGAAATGTTTATTATGGCAAGCGTGAGGCCTAAAAGTGATTACCAGCCCTAAGGCCATGCTCCATCTCTCAATCTATAGCTAGGGCTTGCTTGATGACCACTTTCCCGGGGGAAAACAGACAGTTTAGCAAACTAAATACCCAACTTTCTGTGTTCTTCTGCTCCCTCTGACTTACATGTTTTCTAAAGGAAAGGGAGAGGGATAAAAAGTGTGCTAGAGGGGAGTGGTATTTTCTAAGTTTCATTTTTTAAAGAGGAACATTGGTAGGGGAGAAAGAGGCCTTGCTCGTCTTTGAAAGTTGAAAAACCCATTGAATTTTCTTTTTTTAATTTTTATTTTTTTTAATATTAGTTACAGTTTATTAACTTTGTATCCCAGCTGTATCCTGTTCCCTCAGTCCCTTCCAATCCCTCCCTCCCTCCTTCATTTCCTCCCTGCCCCTTTCCAAGTCCACTGATTGGGGAGGACCTCCTCCCCTTTCATCGAACCCTGCTTTATCAGGTATCTTCAGGACTGGCTGCAAAGTCCTCCTCTGTGGCCTAGCAGGGCTGCTCCTCCCTTGGGGGTGAGGGGAGGTCAAAGAGCCAGCATTTGAGTTCATGTCAGAAATTTTCTTGACTGGGACAACTTTAGAAGAAAATAGCTAAGATAAGCCAAAGAGAAGAAGAATAACCAGTACCCAAGGCATTCCCATTTTCTGGAGAGGGCTTGTATTATGCTCTGTGGTTTTCACTTTCCTAAAAAACAGTTGAAAGAATCATGGGCCCTTGTAATTCTGTTCTGTATAACCCCATCTTGTCCTCTTATCAGTCCTTCTTTCCTCCCTGCCCTTCTTCCTTTCTCTCCTGACATTTCTTACAGTTTCCATCTGGCTCGCAAACAGGTTTTCCATTTATTTTTCATATGTTTACTTACATATAAAATAGGAATAATATTTCATGTTGTTTGGATCCTGCATCTCTACTCCAGGCTTGCTTCCAACTGTGTAGCCGGAGATTACCTTGAATTCTGAGCCTACGTTCTTTTCTTTCAAGTGTAGAAATGCAGGCTGTATACCACCACAGCCAGTTTATGTGGTACTGGAGATGGGACCTATCGCTTACTTCATGAAAGTAAGTACCCATCAAAAGAGCAACAGATTTTAATAGATGAAGTTGGAATTGTACTGTGAATCTTGTTACATCCTTTGTATTTTGTAAGTGCTATAGATGGTTGCTTCTGATTGTTTCATGAAGTTCCACAGGGTGAATGCACTGGTTTTACTTAAGCCTTCTCTCCAGTGAATGGGTGTTTACTCTCCTGCTTTCCACTGTTTTATAAAGTGCTACACATCTATATCTCTGGAAGTGTCTGCTTACTTTTTTTCTTCCATATGCAGTCAGGAGGTGAGGTACTAGCTTCTGTGTGTGGTTCATTTGGGACAGAGTGATTACCTGAAGTACTCCACCAGCTTGTACCTCACCAGAAACATAGAACAGGCCCCCAGCTCCCACCATTCTTCCAGTGCAGGGTCAATAAGCCTGGCTTCAGATGAATATGTTTGCATTTTCTCTATTGAATGAACTGTTTGCATCTTTTCATTGTTTTTTTTTTTTCTCTCTGGTTTTTATCTTCCTCTCAACAATTGGCAGGAGATGTTTTTCTATATTATGTATGAAAAGTTCTAATAATACATTGAATTACAAATAATTCAAATGTATCACTTGCATATTGGTTTTATATTCTGATTTTAATCCTTAAATAGAATTTTTTTACTTTAATATGAAAAATGAATAAATTCTTTGGCTTGCAAAATCACTCATTTTATATTTTATAATACTTATATTTGACAATAATATTATAGGAAATAATATTTTATCTTTGATAATACTCATATTTAATATTCAATACTTAGCATTTAATGAAGGAAAGAGAGAAAATCATCAGTGTTTGGTGCTTTTTAAATATGTTTGTGTGAGTATGAAAAATTGATTAAGGGAAAGAATACACACAAAAAGACACACAAAGGAAGTTAGACACAGACAATTTTTTTCACTAAGAATATTCTATTCCAGAATCTATTTTCTGATTACTCAATGAAGAAAATGGTGGTACAAGCCTTTAATAAATGGAATGGACTCCTGAAGTGCAACCAAACTATCAGGTACTTCATGGTGGACTTGGAATATGAGAATTTGTGGTTAAACCCAGACTGATGTCACAAAAATAAAACATTTTATTATTCATGTTTTTTCACTCCCACTACTTTTCCTGGTAACCTCTTTCTTCTTTTTACAAGTACAGATGTAAAAACAATAACATTAATCCAAAGCAAACTTCTCACTCTATTTAATAAGCTCCAATGTACAACTTGAAATACCAGCCTGGGAAACACCAGGCATCATGCTTGTTCTCAAAAGCAATAGCTATTGGGGAATGCTTTTAAAATTCTAGAGCTGACAACCCCTGCTTTCATCATGCATGGGCAGTATTTTACTCTGTGAGAAAAAGCAATCTGTCTTCTTTATATTTGTTGCTGTCTTTCCCAAATTGTCTTCTTTCTCTTTCTTCTACTTTACACTCTCACTTCTTATCTACTTCCATCTCTGCCTTCTGTTCTTCCACTTAATTTATAAGGAAATTTTGAAAATGAGATAGTACAGATAAACTTTTGTAAATATTATTGTGCTATTGATATATTGTTGATCAAATCAAAGAGGGTAGATTAAAGATATGAAAAGAAGGGAGGGGGGTAGCAGAGCCAAGATGGCGGCGACTAAAACACACAATTTCTGAGCTGTAGAAGAGCTGAACGCCTGAGTTGGTGAGTGGAAAAATGTCTGAAGGCAGGAAAACGACGGTGAGGCTTTCTAAATGACAGGGAACATCTCATGAGGTGAGAACTTTGGTCTCAGATACCCCCCCCCCATTTGTTTGGGGAAGGAGAGAAAAGATCTTGTGTTTTCCCTGCACTTCCCCTTTTTTCGGACAACCCTCCTCAACACAGCTCACCAATATTCTCAGCTCATAGCTAACTGCCTGGGGTCTGTAGTGGCTGAGGAGGGACTCCTAGCCCCTTAGCTGCAACTCCCAGAGGTACTGGTCTTGGAGTCCCAGACTCGCAGCACTATCCTCCCAGTGTCCAAGGTCTGCTAGCCACCATACTGGCTCTTCAGGGTTGCCCAGCCACTGACTATAGAGCCCGCCCAATCCCTCAGTGACAGACAATATGTTATATACACACCAAAGCCAAGTGGACCCACCATACAAGCTAAGCACACCAGGTGCTGGGCCTCCCTGGATTAGAGAGAACAGTGGAGGGCACCCAGGACTTCCAAGAAGGCATCTGAACCAGCATCCCAGTCTCCAGCTGCAGCTGGACTTCCTAACCTGGTAGATGCAGCAGCACTGGGCTGGCGGGCTGCATCAGTCCTCCTGCGTAAGACCAAGCAGGGCCAAACAAGAGAGCAGAGAGCCCGGATACCCCAATCCCTGCCAATGTGACCTGCTTGGGAGTGAGTGTGCCCTGGATTATCTGCAGAGTCCCAGATTCAGGGTCCTTCTAAAATAGAAGCCAGGCATCAGACCCCTCTCACACATATACCCACTGTGGGATAAAGAAGGTCACTTGGGACATTAAAGCCCCTGCTCTGCAAGTCCAACTGAGGAGTTAAGGCAGTTAACTCAAGAAATTGCACTTCGATATCACCAGCGACTGCTACTTACAAATAACCCCCTAGAAGCCTGCAAGGCAGAGCCCCTCCCACACACTCAAGGGGTCAACATTCTCTATCCCTCTGTCACACACACACACACACACACACACACACACACACGCCATGCGCACACACTTGCATTTACTCTTTTACTCCCGTGTACTTTCCTCCCACAGGTACAGCTAGTGCACTAACACACAGTTGAGGCCATGGAACCTCTCTCAGCTTCCTGAAGAACTCTCTGGACACCAGAGACAGACAGTACCAGCATGAACTGCAGAATGCAGAAACAAAGAGGGAAGGTTTCAGATAAGCCAATAGCCGGGGTAGGCAAAAGAACACATAAATCAAAAGAACCAACATAAATCAGAACATACTTACCCAATTATTTGAGGATCATAAAGAGGAAACAAACAGTACTCTCAGATCAATAGCCATCCAAATTCAGACAGTTAAGTAAGATATGAAAAATCTATCAAAGATTTGGCCAGTCAATTGGAGGTAAAGAAAGAGGAAATAGACAAAATTCTTAAAGAAACACAGACAAACATAGCCAAACAAATAGAGACACAAGTAGAGATACAATTAGTGGTGTATAGAGAGGAAATGAACAAAAAACTAGAGACAATAATAGAGAGACAACAGGAATCCACATTCAAATAGATGAAGAAAATGGTCAAAGGCATGAAAACAGAATTAGAACCAATAAAGAAAACACAAATTGAGAAAAACCTAGAGCTGAAGAAGTTGAAGAAAAGATCAGGAACCACAAAGGTAAGCATCAAAACAGAATACAAGAGGTGGAAGAGAGAATTCCTGGAGCTGAAGATACTCTCACAGAAATTGATGCTTCTTTCAAAGAAAAAGTAAAATCAGAAAAGTCCCAAACACAAAATATCCAAGAAATCAAGGACGCCATGAAAAGATGAAATCTAAGAATAATAGGAATAGAGGAAAAAGAAGATTTAAGGATCCAAGGTCCAGAAAATATTTTCAAGAAAATCATAGAAGAAATTTTTTCCAACTTAAAGAAATCCATATCATAAAATACGTAAAGAAAGCCATAAAATACATAAAGAATTAGAGGAAGATAAAACCAAACAGATCACGGCTATCCACAAAGAAATGGAGGAAATTAAAGACAAACAGATTATGGCCATCTGTGAAGAAATACGGGAAGATGCAGCCAAACAGTTTGCTGCCTTAAGAGAAGAAATAATTTAATCACTGAAAGAAATAAAAGAAACAGAGTTGAAGGAACTAAAAGAAAAAGAGGAAAATACAATCAGACAGGTGAAGGAAGTAAACAAAACAACTCAAGACCTGAAGATAGAACTGGAAAAATTAAAGAAAACACAAATGGAGAAAATAATGGAGAGGAAGAATTTAGGGAAGAAAACAGGAACTACAGAGGTAAGCATAACCAACAGACTACAAGAGATGGAAGAAAGAATCTCAGGTGTAGAAGATACAATGGAAGAAATAGATGTATCTGTCAAAGAAAATGTTAAATCCAAAAAATTACTGACACAGACAGTCCAAGAAATCCAAGATAATATGAAAACACAAAACCTAAGAATAATAGGTATAGAGGAAAAAGAAGACTCCCTTCTCCAAGGCCTAGAAAATATTTTCAACAAAATCATTAGTTAAAGGAGAAGCCAATAAGGATACATGAGACTACAGAACACCCAAAAATTTGACCAAAAAGAAAATCCTCCCGCCACATAATAATCAAAATGGTAAGTTTACAGAACAAAGAAAAAATACTAAAAGCTGCAGGGGAAAAAGGCCAAGTAACATATAATGGCAAACCCATTAGATTCACACCTGAATTTTCACCAGAGACTATGAAAGCCAGAGGGCCTGGACAGATATCATGCAGACCCTAAAAGAACACAGATGTCAGCCCAGGCTATTATACCCTGCAAAACTCTCAGTCCTCATAGACGGAGAAAACAAGATATTCAATGACAAAAACAAATTTCAACAATACCTACACACAAATCCAGGATTACAGAAGACACTGGAAGGGAAAATACAACCCCCAAATATTAGCTTCTTTCAAGAAAACACAGGAAATAATTAACCTTACTGCAGTAAAACAAAAAACAACCAAGCACACAACCTTATGACCACAACCAACATCAAACTCAAAGGAACTAACAGCCATGGTCATTAATCTCTCTCAACATCAATGGACTCAATTCTCCAGTAAAAAGACACAGATTAACAGAATGGATACGTAAACAAAACCCAGCAATCCGTTGCATACAAGAAACACACCTAAGGCACAAAGATAGACATTACCTGAGGGTAAAACGTTGGAAGACGACTTTCCAGGCAAATGGATCCAAGAAACAAGCAGGAGTAGCCATTCTAATATCTGATAAAATAGAATTTCAACCAAAATTAATAAAAAGAGATGGGGAAGGTAACTTTATACTCATCAAGGGAAAATTCCAGCAAGAAGACATCACAATCCTGAACATCTATACAAGAGCACCCACATTTGTAAAAGAAACATTGATAAAATTTAAACCACATATAGATCCCCACACATTAATAGTGGGAGCCTTCAACACCCAACTCTCAACAAAGGACATGTCAACAAAACAGAAATTAAACAAAGAAACAATATCTCTGACAGAGGTCATGAATCAAATGGACCTCACAGACATTTACAGAACTTTACACCAAAACACAAAAGAATTTACCTTCTTCTCAGCACCTCATGGAAGCTTCTCCAAAATAGACCATATAGTTGGTCACAAACAAGCCTCAACAGATACAGAAGATTGAAACAATCCCTTGTATCTTGTCTGATCACCATGGAATAAAGCTGGACTTCAACAACAACAGAAATAGCAAAAAGCCTACACACACATGGAAACTGAACAACTTGTTACTAAATGACAGCTGGGTCAGGGAAGAAATAAAGAAAGAAATTAAAGTCTTCCTAGAACTCAATGAAAATGAAGACACCACATACCCAAACTTGTGGGACACAATGAAAGCAGTGCTAAGAGGAAAGTTCATAGCACTAAGTGCCTTCAAGAAGAAATTCGAGACAGCTCATTCAAGCAACTTAATGGCCCACTTAAAAACCCTAGAAAAAGAAGAAGCAGACACACCAAAAAGGAGTAGATGGCTGGAAATAATCAAACTCAGGGTTGAAGTCAATCAATTAGAAACAAATAAAACAATTCAAAGAATCAAGGAAACCAAGAGCTGGTTATTTGAGAAAATCAACAAGATCAACAAACCCTTAGCCAAGCTAACTAAAAGGCAGAGTGACACCATCCAAATCAACAAAATCAGGAATGAAAAGGGGACATAACTACAGACACTCAAGAAATTTAAATAATCATTAGGACTTACTTCAAAAGTCTATATGCCACAATATTTGAAAATCTAAGTGAAATGGACAATTTTCTTGATAGATTTGACTTACCAAAGCTGAATCAGGACCAGGTAAATCAATTAAATACTCTTATATGCCCCAAAGAAATAGAAGCAGTCATCAAAAGTCTCCCATCGAAAAAAAGCCCAGGACCAGATGGCTTCAGCACAGAATTCTACCAGACCTTCAAAGAAGTGCTAACTCCAATTCTTTTCAAAATATTCCCCAAAATAGAAACAGAAGGAATATTACCAAACTCATTCTATGAAGCCACAGTCACCTTGGTACCTAAACCTCACAAAGACCCAACAAAGAAAAAGAATTTCAGGCCAATCTCCCTTATGAACATTGATGCAAAAATACTTAACAAAATACTTGCAAACCGAATACAAGGACACATCAAAGATATTATCCACTATGACCAAGTAGACTTCATCCCAGGTATGTAGGAATGGTTCGATACATAGAAATCCATCAATGTGATCCACCATATTAACAAACTGAAAGAAAAAAAACACATGATAATCTCCCTAGATGCTGAAAAAGCATTTGACAAAATCCAACATCCATTCATGTTTAAAGTACTGGAGAGATCAGGAATACAAGGCACATATCTAAATATAGTAAAGGAGGTATACAGCAAGCCTATAGCCAACATCAAACTGAACGGAGAGAAACTTAAAGCAATGCCACTGAAATCAGGGACAAAACAAGGCTGCCCACTCTCTCCATATCTCTTCAACATACTGTTGGAAGTCCTTGCTAGAGCAATTAGACAGTTGAAGGGGATCAAGGGGATATAGATGGGAAAGGAAGAAGTCAAATTATCACTATTTGCAGATGATATGATAGTATACATGAGTGACCTCAAAAACTCTACCAGGGAACTCCTTTAGCTAATAAACACCTTCAGCAAAGTGGCCGGATAAAAAATTAACTCCAAAAAATCAGTAGCACTCCTGTATACAAAAGACAAAAGGGCTGAGAAAAAAATTAGAGAAACAACACCCTTCACAAGAGCTACAAATGACATAAAGTACCTTGGTGTAACCCTAAGCAAGCAAGTCAAAGACTTGTATGAAAAAAATTTCAAGTCTCTGAAGAAAGAATTAGAAGAAGATATCAGAAGATGGAAAGATCTCCCATGCTCATGGCTTGGCAGGATTAACATAGTAAAAAATGGCCATCTTACCAAAAGCAATCTACAGATTCAATGTAATTCCCATCAAATTACCAACAGAATTCTTTAAAGACTTGGAAAGAAAAATTCTCAACTTGATATGGAATAACAAGAAATCTAAAATTGCTAAAATAATCCTCTACAATAAAAGATCTTCAGGAGGTATCTTCATTCCTGAAATTAAGCTGTACGATAGGGCAACAGTTATAAAAACTGCATGGTACTGGCATAGAAACAGAATGGTGGATCAATGGAACTGAACAAAAGACCCAGAAATAAACCCACAAACTTATTGAACCTGATCTTTGACAAATATGCCAAAAGCATACAATGGAAAAAAGATAGCATCTTCAACAAATGGTGCTGGTAAAGCTGGATGTCTACATGTAGAAAAATGCAAATAGATCCATACTTATCACCCTGTACAAAACTGAAGTCCAAGTGGATCAAAGACCTCAACATAAAACCAGACACATTAAATCGGTTAGAAAAAAAAGTGGGGAATACCCTAGAACTCATTTGTACGGGAGAAAACTTCCTGAACAGAACACCAACAGCACAGGCTCTAAGAGCAAAAATCAATGAATGGGACCTCATGAAATTGAAAAGCTTCTGTAAAGCAAAGGACACCGTCATCAAAACAAAGTGACTGCCTAGAGATTGGGAAAGAATCATCACCAACCCTTTATCTGACAGAGGACTAATATCCAGTATATATACAGAACTAAAGAAGCTGAAAAGTAGCAAACCAAGTAATCCACTTAAAAATGGGGAACAGAGCTAAAGAGAGAATTCTCTGTAGAGGAATATCGAATGGCAGAGAAGTACTTAAAGAAATGCTCAACCTCATTAGCCATTAGCGGAATGCAAATCAAAACAACCCTGTGATTTCTCCTTACACCCATGGGAATGGCCAAAATCAAAAACTCAAGTTACAACACATGCTGGAGAGGTTGTGGAGAAAGGGGAACCCTTCTTCACTGCTGGTGGGAATGTAAACTTGTACAACCACTCTGGAAATCAATTTGGTGCGTTCTCAGACAACTAGGAATAGTTAGCACTTCCTCAAAATTCAGCCATACCACTCCTATGCATATACCCAAAAGAGGCTCAAGTACACAAAAAGGACATTTGCTCAACCATGTTTGTAGCAGCTTTATTTGTAATAGCCAGAAGCTGGAAACAGTCCTGATGTCCCTCAACTCTAGAATGGATGCAGAAACTGTGGTACATCTATACAATGGAGTATTACTCAGCAATGAAAAATAAGGAAATCATGAAATTTGCCTGTAAATGGTGGGACCTGGAAAGGATTATCCTGAGTGAGTTGTCCCAGAAGCAAAAAGACACACATGGTATATACTCACTCATATAAACATACAACATAGAATAAACCCACTAAAATCTGTACATCTAAACAAACTAAGCAAAAGAGAGGACCCCAACTAAAATGCTCAATCTCCATCCTGAAAGGCAAAGAGGATGGACATCAGAAGAAATAGAAAACAGGAAACAACCTAGGAACCTGCCACAGAGGGCCTCTGAAAGCCTCTGCCTGGCAGAATGTCAAAGCAGATGCTTAGACTGATGGCCAACTGATGAGTAGAGTGAATGGAATTTTAGGTAAGAAGTGGGAAATAGTAAGACCTGGAGAGGACAGGAACTCCACAAGGAGAGCAACAGAACAAGATAATTTGAACACAGGGAACTTCCCAGAGACTCATACTCCAACCAAGGACTATCCATGGAAATAACCTAGAACCCTGACAATGCAGCCACTTCTGATGAGAACTGATAGACTAAGATCAAAAAGAAGGAGAGGAGGACCTCCCCTATTCCTCCGGCCAGCGGAGCTAAGGTTATTCGTGGGTTAAAAGAGAATCCAAACCTGTGAAAAGATGGGCGAGAAAGAGAAAGGAGTCCAAGCAAACAGGTGCTTGTCAAGGACCAACTTTACTAAGCAGAATCAGCTTTAAATAGGATTCAGGATGAGGAAGTAGGGTGGGTGAAACGTTACAGATTCTTCTTGGCCAGGGGCCTGAAACATCTTGTGGTAAGCCATGGTTCTGTGAGCACATCTCTGCTGTTGCCAAGCAGTATGTTTACCGCAGGTAAGGAAATGGGCAAGTTGAGGCAGGTTGGTGAGTTTCTACAGGTGGTCTCTGATATCTCCAAGCAGTATGTTTACTGGAGATAAGGGAACAGGCAAATTGAGGCAAGTTGGTAAGCTTCCACAGGTGGTCTCTGAAGTTGGCGAGTTCCCTCAGGTGGTCCCTGACACCCTATCAGTGGACTTGGGGAGGGGCAAGTATGCAGAAAGGGGGGAGGGTGGGACCGGGAGGGGAGGAGGGAATGCCTTATTGGGGGATACAAAATGAATCAAGTGTAATTAATAAAAGTTAAAAAAAGATTAAAAAATATAGGAAAAAAGAAAATAAAACTATACGGTTAAAGAAATATAAAAAAGAAAGCCATGTCCATAAATATTCAAGATGCCTACAGAAAACCAAATAGAGTAGACGAGAAAAGAAACACATCATGTCACATAATAGTAAAAAATGTAAATCAATGGAACAAAGAAAAGATATTAAAAGCAGCAAGGGAAAAAGGCCAAGTAACATATGAAGGTAGACCTATCAGAATCACACTGGACTTCTTATCAGAAACTATGAAAGCCAGAAGGGCCTGAGAAGGTGTCATGCAGACTCTAAGAGTCCCCAGATGCCAACCCAGACTATTATACCCTGAAAAGCTTTAAATCAACATAGATGGAGAAAACAAAACATTCCATGACAAAACTAAATTTATGCAATATCTACACAGTAAACCAGGCCTACAGAAGTTATTAGAAGGAAAACTCCAATCCAATGAAAACAACTTCACCTGACACAACATAGCATACAGATAATATCCCAACAAAAATTAAAAGAAAACAAGCAATGAAACACAGTAAGACCACTGACTCCATTATAAAAGGAACTAACGTACATTGGTAACTATTATGTATCAACATCAATGGACTCAACTCTCCAATAGAAAGACACAGACTAACAGAATGGTTGCAGAAACAGGATCCAACATTCTGCTGCAGCCAAGAAACACACCTTTGCAACAAAGATAAACACTACCTCAGAGTAAAGGGCTGCAAAAATGTCTTTCAAGCAAATGGACCCATAAAACAAGCTGAGGTAGCTATCCTAATATCTAACAAAATAGAATTTCAACCAAAATTAATCAAAAAAGATGAGGAGGGACACTATATACTCATCAAAGGAAAAATCCACCAAGAGGACATCACAATTCTGAACATCTATGCCCCAAATACAAGAGCGCTTACATTCATAAATGTTATGAATTTATGAATGTTATGAATGTTAATATTTAACATTATTAAAATATAAATCACACATCCATCCCAACACCTTAACAGTAAGAGACTTCAACAGCCCACTTTTACCAAGGGACAGATAATCCAGACAAAAGCCTAATAAGGAAATAAAGACACTTACAGAGGTCCTAAATCAAATGGACCTAATAGATGTCTACAGAACATTCCACCCAAACTCAAAAGACTATACCTTCTTTTCAGCACCCTACGGAACCTTCTCCAAAATAGACCATGTAGTTGGTCACAAAGCAAGCCTCAACAGATACAAGAAGATTGAAATAATCCCCTATATTCTGTCTGACCAACATAGACTAAAGCTGGACCTTCACAACAATGGAAATAGCAAAAAGCTTACAAGCACATGAATAACTTGCTGCTCAATGACAGCTGGGTTAAGGAAGAAATAAAGAAAAAAATAAAGACTTCCTAGAATTCAATGAAAATGAAGGTACACCATACCGTAATTTTTGGGACACAATGAAAGCAGTGCTCAGAGGAAAATTCATAGCACTAAGTGCCATCAAAAAGAAATTTCTGACAATTCATACAAGCAATTTAATGGCCCAACTGAAAGACCTAGAAAAAAAAGAAGCAAATACACCCAAGAGGAGCAGATGGCTGGAAATAATCAAACTCAGGGCTGAAATCAATCAATTAGAAACAAATATAACTATTCAAAGAATCAATGAAACTAAGAGCTGGTTCTTTGAGAAAATCAAAAAGATAGACAAACCTTTAGCCAAACTAACTAAATGGCATAGAGAAACTATCCAAATCAGCAAAATCAGAAGTGGAAAGGAGGACATAACTACAGACAGTGAGGATATCCAAACAGTCATTAGGTTGTACTACAAAAGCCTATATGCCACAAAATTCGAAAATCTAAAAGAAATGGACAATTTTGTTGATAGTTTCCATCTAACAAAATTAAGTCAAGGTCAGGTAGAAAGATTGAATAGTCCTATATCCCCCAAGGAAATAGATGCAGTCATTCACAGTCTCCCTTCCAAAAACAGCCCTGGGCCAGATGGATTCAGTGCAGAATTCTACCAGACCTTCAAAGAAGTGCTAACTCCAATTCTTTCCAAACTATTCCTCAAAATAGAAACAGAAGAAACATTACCAAACTCATTCTATAAGCCACAGTCACCTTGATACCTAAACCACTCAAAGACCCAACAAAAAAAGCGAACTTCAGACCTATCTCTCTTATGAACATTGATGCAAAAATACTCAATAAAATACTGGCAACCTGAATCCAATATCACATCAAAGATATCATCATCATGACCAAGTAGGCTTCATCCTAGACATGCAAGGGTGGTTCAACATATGGAAATCCATCAATGTAATCCACCACATAAACAAACTGAAGGAGAAAAACCATATGATCCTCTCTTTATTTGCCGAAAATCATTTGACATCGTCCAACACCCATACATGTTTAAAGTCTTAGAGAAATCAGGGATACAAGGCATATATCTAAACATAGTAAAAGCAATAAACAGCAAGCCTACAGCCAGCATCAAACTCAATGGAGAGAAACTTAAATCAATTCCACTAAAATCAGGGACAAGACAAGGATGTCCACTTTCTCCATATCTCTTCAACATAGTACTTGAAATCCTAGCTAAAGCAATAAGAAAACTAAAGGAGATCAAGCGGATACAAATTGGAAAGGAAGAGGCCAAAGTGTCACTATTTGCAGATGATATGATAGCATACACGAGCAACTCCAAAAACTCAACCAGAGAACTCCTTCAGCTGATAAACACCTTCATCAAGTGGCAGAAGACAAAATCAACTAAAAAAAAAAATCAGAATCCCTCTTGTATACCAAAGACAAAAGGTCCAAAAAAGAAATCAAGGAAACAGCACTCTTCACAGTAGCCACTAATAACATAAAGTACCTTGGGGTGACGCTAACCAAGTATGTGAAAGACCTGTTTGAAAAAAACTTTAAGCCTCTGAAGAAAGAAATTGAAGAAGATATCAGGAGATGGAAGGATCTCCCGTGCTCATGGATTGGTAGGATTAACATTATGAAAATGGCCATCCTGCCAAAAGCAATCTACAGTTTCAATGCAATTCCAATCAAAATACCAACTCAATTATTTACAGACCTTGAAAAAAAGATTCTCAGCTTCATATGGAGAAACAAAAAACCCAGAGTCTCCAAAACGATCCTGTACAACAACAGATCTTCGGGAGGTATCTCCATCCCCGATCTCAAGCTGTACTACAGAGCAATAGTAATAAAAACTGCATGGTATTGGCATAGAAACAAAAAGGAGGATCAATGGAATTGAATAGAAGTCCCAGAAATAAACCCACACACCTATGAATACTTGATTTTGACAAAAACCAAAACCATTCAATGGAAAAAAGACAACATCTTCAACAAATGTTACTGGTCCAACTGGATTTCTACATGCAGAAAAATGAAAATAGATCCAAATTTATCACCCTGCACAAAACTGAAGTCCAAGTGGATCAAAGATGTCAACATAAAACTAGATATTCTAAATCAGTTAGAAGAAAAAGTGGAGAAGAACCTGGAACTCATTGGCACAGGAGACACCTTCCTGAATAGAACACCAACAGCACAGGCTCTTAGAACAACCATCAATAAATGGAACCTCATGAAACTGAAAAGCTTCTGTAAACCAAAAGACACTGTCGTCAGAACAAAATGACAGCCTACAGACTGGGAAAGGATCTTCACCAACCCTATATCTGACAGAGGGCTGATATCCAGAATATATAATCCAGAATATATAATGAACTAAAGAAGTTATAAAGCAATAAATCAAGTAATCCAATTAAAAAATGGGGTACGGAGGTACACAGAGAATTCTCTGCAGAGGAATATTGAATAGCAGAGCAACACTTAAAGAGATGCTCAACATCCTTAGTCATCATGGAGATGGAAATCAAAACAACCTTGAGATTTCACCTTACACCCATCAAAATGGCTAAAATCTAAAACTCAAATGACAACACATGCTGGAGAGGTTGTCAAGAAAGGGGAACCCTCTTCCATTGCTGGTGGGAATGTAAACTGGTACAAGCACTTTAGAAGTCAATCTGGTTCTTTATCAGACAATTAGGAATAGTGCTTCCCCAAGACCCAGCTATACCACTGCTGGGTGTATACCCAAAATTTGCTCAAGTACGCAACAAGGACATTTGCTCAACCATGTTTGCAGCAGCTTTATTTGTAATAGCCAGAACCTGGAAACAACCCAGATGTCCATCAATGGAGGAATGGATACAGAAAATGTGTTATGTTTATGCCATGAAATACTACTCACCATTCAAAAACGAGGGAATCATGAAATTTGCACGCAAATGATGGGATCTAGAAAAGATCATTCTGAGTGAATTATCCCATATGGAGAAAGACAGACATGGTATATACTCACATATAGAGACCTATAAAATATGATAAACATAATGAAATTGATATACCTAAAGAAGATAAACAAGAAAGAGGACACTGGGTAAGATGATCAATCCTCATTTACAAAGACAAATGGGATGTGAATTGGACATAAGAGAAAACAATTAACAGTATAGGAGCCTACCGTAGAGGGCCTCTGAAAGACTCTACCTAGCAGAGTATCAAAGCAGATACTAAGACTCATAACCAAACCTTTGGCAGAGTGCAGTGAATCATATGAAAGAAGGGGGAGTACGTATGATGTGAAAGGATAGGAGCTCCACAAGGACAAAATATATCTAGGCACAGAGGTCTTTCTGAGACTGTTTCTCCAACCAAGGACCATGTATGGATATAACCTAGAACCTCTGCTCGGATGTAGCCCGTGGTAGCTCAGTAGCCAATTGGTTTCCCATGGTAAGGGGAACAGGGCCTTTTTTAAAAAATATTTTTTCAGGGACTATTTCTGACAGGAACTCAATGGCAGGCTCTTTGACCTCCCCACATCCCAAGAGAGGAGCAGTCCTGCTAGGCCATAGAGGAGGACTTTGCAGCCAGTCCCTAAGATACCTGATAAAACTGGGTCAGATGAAGGGGGAGGAGGTCCTCCTCAAGCAGTGGACTTGGAAATGGTTAGGGAGGGATGAGGGAGGGAGGGGTTTGGAGGGAATGAGGGAGGGGGATATAGCTGGGATACAGAGTTAACAAAATGTAACTAATGATAAAAATAAAAATAAAAAAGAATGGAAAAAAGATATGAAAAGACAATAATACATTTTCAAACTGTATGAGTTAAGTTGGAAATAAATTTACAGAATATACAAAATACATTTGTTTTATTTTTTAAAAATTAACAAAGATCATCCTGAGTGAGGTATCCCAAAAGCAGAAAGACAAACTGGGTATATACTCACTCATAAGTGACTATTAGACATGTAATATAGGAAAAACATACTAAAATCTGTATACCTAAGGAAAGTAATCAAGGAGGACTCTGGCTAAAATGCTCAATCCTCATTTGAAAAACAAAGAGGATGGACATCAGAAGAAGGAGTAAATAGGGAACAGGACAGGAGTTTATGATAGAGGGCCTCTGAAAGGCTCTACCCTGCAGGGTATCAAAGCAGATGCTGAGATTTATGGCCAATCTTTGGGCAGAGTTCAGGGAATCTTATGAAAGAAGTGGAAAATGGTAAGACATGGAGTGGACAGGAGTTCCACACGGAGGGCAACAGAACCAAAAAATCTGGACACAGGGTTCTTTTCTGAAACTGATACTCCAATCAAGTTCCATTCATGGACATAACTTAGAACTCCTGCACAGATGTAGCCCATGGCAGTTCAGTGTCCAAGTGGGTTCCATAGTAATGGGAACAGGACTGTCTCTGAAATGAACTGATTGGCCTGCTCTTTGGTCACCTCCCCCGAGGGAGGAGCAGCCTTACCAGGCCACAGAGGAAGATAATGCAGCCAGTCCTGATGAGACGTGATGGACTAGGATCAGAAGGAAGGAGAGGAAGACCTCCCCTATCAGAGGATGTGGGGAGGGGCATGGGTAGAAAAGGCAGAGGGAGAGTGGAATTGGAAGGGGAGGAGGGAGGGGGATACAGGGGACATACAAAATGAATAAAGTGTAATTAATAAAAATTAAAATAAAAAATATTTTTTAAAAGTTAATAAAGTCACAGTCCTGTGATAAACTACAATTAAGTGGTATACATGTTCCTTTGTTATTTTTCCTTTATAAGCTGAAGATAAATGTTCATTGAAAAGATTATAATTGGAACATCAATATTATACCCTTCCTCCACAAGGTTCAGTGACGATGAAGGAATAGAGAGAGGGATGACGTCAAGACCTAGACAAGGTGGGGAACTGGAATAAAACATTGCTTTATGGCAGAACTTCCTCACCCATTGATTCAGTAGTTGTGGCTGCCAGCATAAGACCTGCACAGGATCAAGCCAGTCAAATATGAGAGGGAGGGAGCCTCCAACCACATCTGAGAAACTACAGACAGTTGAAGGCTTCTAGAGTCAGCTTTCTTTAAGATTATGGACAGTTTGCGTCAGTCATTCACCAGTGGATGTCCCTGTATCCATTAGGAGATGTGTACCACAAATAGGACGAAGTATCTTATTTTAAAAGACAAGGGAGTAGGGGAAGAATTTTGGACCTGGAAGAAATTTGGAATAGGAACAGTGTGGATATGATCATCATACATGTATAAAATTGTTAAAGAATACCATTACCTAACAACTGATATCTACTCATAAGTGAAGACATAACATACTTGTCCTTCTGGGTCTAGGTTACCTCACTCAGAATAATTTTTCTAATTATATCCATTTGCCTGCAAATTTCATGATGTCATCTTTTTTAAACTGCTGAGTAATATTCCATTATGTAAATATACCACATTTTCTTTATCCAGTCTTAATTTGAGGGATATCTAGGTTGTTCCCAGTTTCTAGCTTTTTTGAATAAAATTGCAATGAACATAGTCAAGCTACATTCCACAGACCACAGAGAGGACAGATTAAGAAGAGGGTTCTGGAGGGGATGCATGGATCTCATTATGGAGATGCATAGGGAAGAGAAAAATGCATTTTATGGGTAGATTCAGAGTAGGTGGTTGGATACAGGTGGATGATCTCTAAAAACAGACAGTAGGGTCCACTGCTAGGGACAACACCATTGAGCACAATATTGCTGAGGACACAGGTCATTGAACATAGATTGGTCAAGCTGGTTCTTTCATGAAGGCCTCACTCTAAATTCTTGTTTCTTTGGCATGGGAGAAGGTACCCTGCATGCTATGAAGATAGAATCCTGGATACATAACAAGCCATAAAACATTAAAACTACATTCTGATGTGCTTGTGTACTTGTAAGATGTGCTGTGGCAGTGGTAGAGCAGAACATAGAGTGTCCAACCATTGTATGGTTTAACTTGAGGCTTACACCATGAGAGCCCATGCTCTAAACTGGCTGGATGGCCAGGAACAAAAGACAGGGTAGCTCAGAGACCTAGGGTAGAACCAAACATGACTGGCAAATACACACACACATACACACACACACACACACACACACACAAACACACAAAATGATTCCTAATGATATTCTGCTTTATTTGTATATTAGTGCCTTGTCCAATCATCATCAGTGAAGCTTCCTCATGCAGCAGCTGGGAGAGAGTGCAGTCTCACAGCAAGATGTTATGCTGGAGAGAGAGAGAGTGTAAACTGGAGATCTCCAGTGGATGCTTCCACTAGACAATCAGGCAACCCCACCAAAGTAGAGGGGACAGAGAGTATAAGAGTCAGAGGGAAAGGAAGACTCAAGGATAACATGGCCACTGAATCAACAAAGCAGCACTCAGATAGGCATACAGAGACTGAAAATGCAGGCACAGTGCCTGCAGGGGTTTCCACCAGTTCCTTGGCATATAAGTTATGGCTTGGTATTTTTGAAGAACTTCTAACAATGGGAGCAGGTATGTCTCCAACTCTTATGCCTGCTCTTGGGACTCTTCCTTCTATTGGGTTGTCTTGTCCATGATATAAAGGCTTTTGCCTTGTCATGTTGAATCTTGTTTTTACCTTATTTGGCTGTAGTCTCTTGGAGGCCTGCTCTTTTCTGAAGGGAAAAGAAGGGGAGATGATCAGGAAGAGAGAGGAGGAGCAGTGGAGGGAGGAGAATCTATGACCAGGATGTTTCTTATGAGAGAAGAATCCATTTTCAAAACACAAACAAACAAACAAACAAACAAACAAACAAACCCTTAAAGGATTCTTACTACAAAGGCCTATACGCAACAAATTTTGAAAATCTAAATGAAATGAACAATTTTCTTTTTTAATTAAATTTTTATTTTTTACATTAATTATCTTTTATTCATTTTACATCCCAGCTGTAGCCCCATCCCTCATTTCCTCCCAATCCCACCCTCCCTCATTTCCTCTGAAACCCCTCTCCAAGTCCATTGATAGGGGAGGTCCACCTCCCCTTCCATCTGACCCTAGCTTATCAGGTCTCATCAGGACTAGCTGCAATGTCTTCCTCTGTGCCCTGGCAAGGCTACTCCTCTCTCAGGAGGGGTGGTCAAAGAGCCAGCCACTGAGTTCATGTCAGACCAAAATATCTGGGCTCAGATGTAACCCATGACAATATCCTTGATAGATTCTATTTACCAAAATTAAATCAAGTTCAGGTAAATAGATTGAATAGTCCCAAGGAAATAGAAATAGTCAACAAAAGTCTCCCTTCCAAAAAAAGCCCAGGGCCAGACGGTTTCAGCACAGAATTCTACCAGACCTTCAAAGAAGGGATAACACCAATATTCCTCAAACTATTCCACAAAATAAAAATGAAGGAACACTACCAAACTCATTCTATGAAGCCACAGTCACATTGGTACCTAAACTTCACAAACACCCAACAAAGAAAGAGAATTTCAGGCCAATCTCCCCTGTGTTATCCCTCTTCCAATTTCCACCCTCTTTGCCTTTCTGAATGAGGATTGATCATCTTACCCAGGGTCCTCCAATTAAAAAACAAAACAAAACAAAATAATAAATGAAAAGAGGGACATAACAACAGACACTGAGGAAATCCAAACAATCATTAGGTCTTACTTCAAAAGTCTATATGACAGAAAATTTGAAAATCTAAATGAAATGGACAATTTTCTTGATCAATTCCACTTGCCAAAGCTGAATCAAGACCAGGTAAATCAATTTAATAGTCCTATATCCCCTAAAGAAATAGAAGCTGTCATCAAAATTCTCCCATGCAAAAAAAGCCCAGGGCCAGATGGTTTCAGTGCAGAATTCTACCAGACCTTCAAAGAAGAGATAACACCAGTACTCTTCAAAGTATTCCACAAAATAGAAACAGAAGGAACATTACCAAACTCATTCTAGGAAGCCACAGTCACCTTGGTACCTAAACCTCACAAAGACCCAACAAAGAAAGAGAATTTCAGGCTTAATCTCTTTAGCCTGAACATTGATGAAAAAATACTCAACAAAATACTTGCAAACCAAATACAAGAACACACCAAAGATATCATCCAATACAACCAACTAGGCTTAATCACAGGCATGTAGCGGTGGGTCAATATATGGATATCCATCAATGTGATTCAGCACACAAAAAAACTGAAGGAGAAAAACCATATGATAATCTCCTTAGATGCTGAAAAAGCTTTTGACAAAATCCAACATCCATTCATGTTTAAAGTCTTGGAGAGATCAGGGATACAAGGCACAGAACTAAACATAGTAAAGGCTATATACAGCAAGGCTATAGCCAATATCAAACTCAATGGAGAGAAACTTAAATCAATCCCACTGAAATTAGGGCCAAGGAAAGGCTGCCCACTCTCTCCATATCTCTTCAACATTGTTCTTGAAGTCCTTGCTAGAGCAATAAAACAATTAAAGGAGATCAAGTGGAAACAAATTGGAAAGGAAGAAGTCAAAGTATCATTATTCAAAGATGATATAGTAGTATACATGAGTGACCCCAAAAATTCTACCATGGAACATCTACAGCTCATTAACACCTTCAGCAAAGTGGCTGGATACAAAATTAACTCAAAAAATCAGTAGCCCTCCTGTATACAAAGACAAAAGGGCCGAGAAAGAAATTAAGGAAACAACACCCTTCACAATAGCCACAAAGGACATAAAGTACCTTGGTGTGAACCTAACCAAGCAAGTCAAAGACTTGTATGAAAAAAATTTCAATTCTCTGAAGAAAGAATTAGAAAAAGATAACAGAAGATGGAAAGATCTCCCATGCTCATGGCTTGGCAGGATTAACATAGTAAAAATGACCATCTTACCAAAAGCAATCTACAGATTCAATGCAATTTTCATCAATTTACCAGCACAGTTCTTTATAGATCTTGAAAGAAAAATTCTCACCTTCATATGGAACAACAAGAAACCCAGAATTGCTAAAACAATTCTCTACAATAAAAGATCTTCTGGAGGTATCTCCATCCTTGATCTCAAGCTGTACTATAGATCAACAATACTAAAAACTGCATGGTACTGGCATGGAAACAGACTGGTAGATCAATGGAATCGAATAGAAGACCCTGACATAAGTCCACACACTTGTGGGCACCTGATTTTTGACAAAGATGCCAAAACCATACAATGGAAAAAAGACAGCATCTTCAACAAATGGTACTGGTCTAACTGGATCTCTACATGTAAAAAAAAATGCAAATAGATCCATACTTATCACTCTGCACAAAATTAAAGTCCAAGTGGATCAAAGACCTCAACATAAAACCAGACACACTAAACCTGTAAGAAGAAAAAGTGGGGAAGAGCTTTGAACTCATTGGCACAGGAGACAACTTCTTGAAAAGCACAGGCTCTAAGATCAACAATCAATAAATGGGACCTCATGAAACTGAAAAGCTTCTGTAAAGCAAAGGACACTGTTGTCAGAACAAAACGACTGCCTACAGATTGTGAAAGGATCTTCACCAACCCTATATCTGGCAGAGGACTAATATCCAGTATATATAAAGAACTCAAGAAGTTAAACAGCAACAAATCAAGTAATCCAATTAAAAATGGAGCTAAACAGAGAATTCTCAATAGAGGAATATCGAATGGCAGAGAAACACTTAAAGAAATGTTCAACATCCTTAGTCATCAAGGAAATGCAAATCAAATGACCCTGAGATTTCAATTTATACCCATCAGAATGGATAAGATAAAAAACTCAGGTGATGATACAGGCTGGAGAGGATGTAAAAAAAGAGGAACCCTCCTCCATTGCTGGTGGGAATGTAAACTTGTACAACCACTTTGGAAATCAGTCCGGTGATTTCTCAGATATTTAGGAATAGTGCTATTTCAAAATCCAGTTATACCACTCCCAGGCATATATCCAAAGTATGCTCAAGTTCACAACACAGACATTTGTTCATTGTTTGAAGCAGCTTTATTTGTAATTGCCAGAATCTGGAAATAACTCAGATGTCCATCAACAGAGGAATGAATACAGAAATTGTGGTACTTTTTCACAGTAGAATAATACTTAGCAATTAAATTAAATTAAGGAAATCATGAACTTTGCAGGCAAATGGTGGGATCTAGAAAAGATCATCCTGAGTGAGGTATCTCAGAAGCAGAAAGACACACATGGTATATGCCTGCTTATAAGTGGATACTAGTCCTATAAGATAGGATAAACATACTAAAAAATGTACACTTAATGAAGCTACCCTTGAAGGGGTAGCAGCCTTGCCAGGCCACAGAGGAGGACAATGCAGCCAGTCCTGATAAGTCCTGATAGAGTAGGGTCAGATGGAAGGGGAGGAGGCCCTCCCAATCAGTGGACTTGGAGAGAGGCATGGGAGGAGATGAAGGAGAAAGAGTGGAATTGGAAGAGAATGAGGGAGGGAGTTACAAAGTGAATAAACTGTAATTAATATAAAAATTAAAAATTTAATAAAAAATCTAAAAAAAAAATAAAAAGTATTTTACTTTAAAATACATTGGCCCATGGAAAATTGACCACTGTCTCATAGAAGACCACACACACCCCATAATATTTGGGCAACACAAAATGTTTTTGAAGTATTAAAAAGTAACAGGAAGTTGGGGGCTAGGGAAGGAGTGAGTTGAAAAGAGTTGGACCAGCAGGTTGGATTTGATCAAAATACATTGTGTGAAACTAAAATCCCTAAAATCATATAAAAATTTAAAAAGATTATCATGTGAAGTAAGCATATGTTAATTACCTTGCTGTAGCCAGTCCATAATGTATACATAGCTCCCCATTTCACCTGGACAAAAATTGCAAGATTTCCCACAGATTTGGAAGCTGCATGTGAACTCTGTATATATACTGCTATGTTCTACACATCAGCATTATAATAATATATTTTTATTTTTACCGAGCACTTATTATGCTGAAGTCATAACTTTTGGATTTTGAAATATGACAGCAAAACTACTGCAATTTTCTATTCCCCAATCTCAAGCACTTTCATGTTTTTACTTAGAGGAAGCACTCTTTAGCTGTCTTTGGCTGTTTACATTTCCAGAATCACCACAACTCTACTTGGAACCATTATTAAGTAATTTGATATCCAGAATGCTACTAAATGATTGTTGGAATTGCAGATGTTTGGATGGCCTAATATGGAGGGAGCCGGGTCACATGAGCTTTCATAATGCTACTCAGAAATTCTATACAATTTGAAACTTACTGTCAATTTCTTTAATTTTCTATTGAGTATTTTCAACTTGTGATTAATCTTGATGAGCTAAAAACACAGAAATCAAAACCATGCATAACTGAGGACTATTTTATTTCAAATAACCATGTTTCATACCATAAAAATGATTTTTATGTAGTCAGCTAAAAATAAATTAAAAATAGAGAAAGAGAAGTACATTGTCAACCTATTTATAAAATATTCAGCTATAAAACCAATTCTTCTCCATGATAGACTCCCTTTCACGTCACACTATTACATGCATATTTATTTCTGTGTAGCTTTTCTTCGTTTATAAGAACTAACTTTCCACATAATTCTAAACCAAGACAAAGAAAAATTGAGATTCCTACAAAACAGGAAAGGATAGAGAATGATTCTGTCTTCAGATAGTCCCAGCTCTTTGCTGTGTGGGGATTGAGCCGTCTGCATAGAGAAAATAGGGATCCTTAATGTTTTCTACAATATGCTCTGGACAGAAGTTATAATGAACACAACAAATTTAGTGACATTTGAGAAATGCTGGTGAACGGAAGACAAAGAGTACACACTTTTTCATCTCAGGTAGAAAAATCTCTACCCTGGGGATAAATTACAGAACTGGAAATGAGAAACCAACAACTTGAAATCATAAATCAGAAAGATGTCAAATGAGAAAATTTCACCATGCATTTTACTATACATATAGATTGGGATTCAATTATAGAAAAGATTTAATCTATTGAATTAACTGCTTAAAAAATATGGAAAATCTTCATGTAGTTTTCAGGTAGAAATTCCAAGAATAAATCTGAAAGCAATACTGAAGATATTGCCTAGCAAAAGAGTGTGTACTTTGAACACAATCAGGAAGGCCGGGGAAGATCAGGAAGTTGAGGGAGAAGGTAACAACTGCCTGAACTGTAAGGTCTGGAGCGCCTTCTTGCCACTGTTTCAGAGCTGTCACAAACACAGTGCCTTCCAGCACTGTAGTAGATGGCCAACCAAACTCCCAGCTCTTGTACAGGAATGGACTGGATACTGGCACTTTTGCTGCTACCACAATGTCAAAGGCATGAATGGTTATACATACCATCATGGGTCTTCCATTGAACATCTTTGAATGCACTTGCTTTGTGGGAATGTAGTGACTGAAGAGTCCTAACTATCAGGCACCTGAGCCATACAGTGTGACCCAAGGGAATTAGAACAGTGTCAAATGAATCAGTAGCTACCATATGCTGTCATATGACTATTATCATCAACCAAGCAAAACAAATTTATAAACATCTCATAAAAACATTATGGTGAAAAGACCCTGTAAAGTTACAGGTGGAGAGAATGGCAGGAGGAAACTAGTTGTCTTAATTTATATTCATTTTAGAGGTGGAGATACCAGTGTGCTATTCTTTATATGTGTTAATTTTAAACAGTTAAAATATAGCCCTGAAATCTTCCATTGGCTCACTTATAACCTCAGTCTATCTTATTTCTTTTTTTCTTATAGTCTTTTTATCATATATATTTCATTTATAATGAGAAATTCTAGAAAATTGTTAATGTGTTTAACAATTATGCTTTGTTATTTTACTGTGCTAGGAGTTAAACTCAGTACCTAGTGGTTCTAGGCAAATACTGTAGCACTGAGGTATAACACAGCCACTTAGTTTTTAATTAATGTTTCACTAAGATATCTAGATTGATCTTGAATCCTCCCGCATTGCCCCCCAAGCTATTATTATAGATGTGTACAACCATGTCCAGCTAAGAATTATTTTTATTGGGCTAGAACATTGCACCTGTAGCAAAAAATGCCTGTCATCTCCACTTTTGCTCCTTCCTTATTTTGTGCTGGATTGCATAGGATAGTTCTCCTAGTTAGTGTTATTTGGGTTCCTTCACAACAATGCTTGGAAATAGGAAGGGAAGAGCTATTTATGTGCAATCACAGACACCACTCTCTCAAAGATTTAAGTGATATGGATGGGAGAAAGAGGTTGTGAGTTACCTCTTTAGAATCTGTCTGAATTGAAATGAAGATGCAATGTTTAGAGGGCACTACATATGTAGCTTCCAGGGCGGCCTCTGTAGAAAGCTGATTTCAAACTGAGCTGAAAAAAAAATACAGCCCCTTGAATGTTTGCAGAAATTCTTCCTGTGTAGAAGATCCATGTAGATAATTTATTTATTATTTATTTACTCATTCTACATGGTTTTCAGATCTTTCTAGTGGATCAGTACCACATGAGTGTTGGAATGAAAGTTTAATAGCATTTCTGATAGTAAACATAATCTTGAAGGTCTGAGCTTGAGCTGGCTCCAGGAAAGAATTTTAGAATATTCAGAAGAGAATACTAAAAATAAAGATGTCTTGAGAACGTTGGCCATCACAATTAAGAAACAATTCTAGCTGAATAAAGCACTATTTTGTTATGTAATCTAAATATATATATATATATATATATATATATATATATATATATATATATATATATATTGGAATCTAAAAATACTAAAAGTAATCCAAATGTCCTTATATGGCTAAAAGGATTAACTTTCAATGACACAGTCATAGAATGGACCAGTACATGTTGAGAAAAACGGACCAGCTTCTGTATCCTGCTACAGAATGAATGAATCTCAGTGAAGAACTTGTGCTTGAGAATATGAGCTAGAGTCAAAGCTAAAAGTGGGCTGGATAGGAATCTCAGTGGTAAGTGCATGTCTAATGTGCATAAGGTTCTGTGTTCAACACTCAGCACTTAAATAGAAAGCTACATGCCATAGGATTCTAGTTATATGATAGTTTTGAAAAGAAAACAACTGTAAAGAAAAAGGAAATATCACTGGTTACTAAGGGCCAAGATGGGAAGCTAGCTGACTACACAGGGGCATGAGGTAATTTCAGGAGTGATGAAGGTTTTCTATAGTTTATGTGTGGTAGAGATTACATAGTTTCATAAATGTGCCAGAGCACAGAAGTATACATTAAAGAAATTTTGACTTTTCAAGTATATAAATTATGGCTCAAGTATTTTTTTTTATTTGTTAGGCTCAAATCAAAACTGTCTTCTACTATTTATTGCTGTATATTTTGCAAATGACTTCGTTTATTCATGCTTCTTTTAGAGTCTATTTATAATACAAATATCATGATAAGATTTAACTCACTAAGTTGTCATACAGATGAAGCAATCCAAGTGAATTGCCTAGCACATGATTTCAATTGATTTTCAGCAAAGAGAAATCATGAGTTCATGGAAATAGCAGTATCATTTTTTTCTGCCTTGCTGTTCCAGTGATTCCTCTGGTGTTCTCTAACATCAACTAAGTTTGTCAGGAATAGTAGTTGAAGACAGGTCCTATGTGGTACTCAGGGTCAGAATGGCTGCTGTGGGCTCACCACCATCTCAGCCTTCTACCTTTACTACTTTATGTTATGACTCCATAGTAAGCTTCATCTTCATGACAGCCACACACTGTGCTTCTCAACACTAGAGAGAAGAGATGACAGCACACAATTCAGTCATCACTTACTACTGATTTATTCATATCTGACTTTTCCTATTATTTCCTTCATCCAAAATATCAAAGAATATAATTTACAAACAAAAATAAGGAATGTAGGAAATAATATATGCAGCAACCTTTTTGTAATTTGCTTGAAAGAATATATTATTAAGTCCTGAAACTTCTCTAAGTGGTGTTATTTGAAAATGTAGAGAGCTCAGTTAGTTTGGAGGTCAAAAGACTTGAAATTACTTTCTTCCAATATCAGGACTAATGGTGAGGAACCATGGCATGGATCCTCTAAAACAATGGACTGCACCCAACTTTTCTACATGGTACACTACTTCATTTTAAAAGCATTATCATTTCTTTTTCCAACAGATGGCTTTTCTAATTATATTTAGCTTATGTCATTGCCATTACTTTGCATTTTCTGAATACTCAACAAAGGACACTGAGGATAAGAGAAAGCAAAATGGTCTAGAAATAAGCTGGGTTCATGGTAGTGCACAGTTCTACCATACATTGCTTAATGCTGCCGAAAGAAATATGTGTTCATATCACAAATCAGGTGTTACGTGGAAAGACAAATGAATCTAGAGGAATAACACAGTCAAATTTATTGGTTGTTTGACCTTAATGGGAACAAAGGTGATTTACAAGGTTATTGCTGATAGGTATATGCAGGTAGATGGGAAGGCACTCTTATGAGAGTTTCAATGGCCCTTTCCTGTTCAGAAACTCTGTAGTTTCTCAAGGTCCCAATTACTTTTTGTTAGTTTTAATGCCTATGCTATTGGTGCCCTGTTCAGTGTTCTTTTTTGTGATAATGAGTTCAGGTGAATCCCTACTTTATTTTCTATCATTTTCAGGGGATTTGGTCTTACATAGAGGTTCTTGATCCATTTGGAATTGAGTATTCTTCAGAGTGGATCTATTTTAATTCTCTTACATGCTGATCGACACTATTGTATTTTCTCCAGATATAGTTTTGTCTTGTTTGTAAAAAATCAGGTATTCATAGGTATATGAAGTTATGTCTGGGTCTTCTTTTCTATTCCATTGATCTGTTTTTATGCCAATGTAATGTTGGTTTTATTACTGTATTTAATACTGTATTACTGTATTATTGTATTTCTGTAATACAACTCTTGAAATCTGGGATGGTGACACCCCTAGCTTTTCTGCTTTTCTTTCACAATTCTGTATTGTTTTAACTATCTTCTTCCCTCCCCTCTGTGTGTGTGTGTGTTTATTTCCACATGAAGTTTAAGAATTTTTTTTATTCCATTGTGTAGATGTACCAGAATTTCAGTATCCATTCTTCAGTTGAGGGCATCTGGGTTGTTTCCAGCTTCTGGCTATTAAAAATAAATCTGCTACAAACACAGTTGAGCAAATGAGCTTATTGTGTACTTGAGCCTCTTTTGGATATATGCCTAGGAGTGGTATGGTTGGATCTTTTTTTTTTAATTTTTATTTTTTTTAGTTACAATTTGTTAACTCTGTGTCCCAGCTGTATCCCGCTCCCTCATTCCTTCCCCCTCCCCAACTCCCTCCCTGGTCTCCTCCCTGACCCTTTCCAAGTCCACTGATAGGGGAGGACCTCCTCCCCTTTCATTTGACACAGTTTTATCAGGTATATTCAAGGCTGACTGCAAAGTCCTCCTCTGTTGCCTAACAGGACTGCTCTTCCCCTGGTGGGGGGGGGGAAGGTCAAAGAGCCTGCATTGAGATCCTGTTAGAAATAGTCCTTGTTCCCCTTACTTTGGAAAACTACTTGGTTACTGAGCTACCACGGGCCACATCCGAGCAGAAGTTCTATGTTATATCCATAGATGTGCATTGAATGTATGACAGGAGTCTACCGCAAAAGGCATCTGAAAGATTCTACCTAGCAGTGATTCAAAGCAGACACTAAGACTCATAACCAAACGTTGGCAGAGTGCAGGGAATCATATGAAAGAAAGGGAGTTAGTGTGATATGGAAAGGATAGGAGCTCTACAAGTACCAAATATATCTGGGCACAGGGTCTTTTCTAAGACTGACACTCAACCAAGGATCCATCTATGGTTGGATCTTGAAGAAGCGCTTTTCTTAGTTGTCTGAGAAAGTGCCAGATTGATTTCCAGAGTGGTTGTACAAGTTTACATTCCCACCAGCAGTGGAGAAGGGTTCCCCTTTCTCCACAACCTCTCCAGCATGTTGTCACTTAAGCTTTTCATCTTGGCCATTCTGATGGTGTAAGGTGAAATCTCAGGGTTGTTTTGATTTGCATTTTCCTGATGGCTAATGAGGTTCAACATTTCTTTAAGTGTTTCTCTGCTATTTCATATTCCTGTATCGAGAATTCTCTGTTTAGTTCTGTTCCCCAGTTTTTAATCGGATTACTTGGTTTGTTGCTTTTCAGTTTCTTTGGTTCTTTATAGATACTAGCTATCAGCCCTCTGTCAGATTCTTTCCCAATCTGTAGGCATTCATTTTGTTTTGATGACACTGTCCTTTGCTTTACAGAAGCTTTTCAGTTTCACGAGGTCCCATTTATTGATTGTTGTTCTTAGAGTGTGTGCTGTTAGTGTTCTGTTCAGCAATAAAAAATTGCTGAACATACTCCAACCAAGTACCATGCATGGAGATAACCTAAAACCCCTGCACAGATGTAGCCCATGGCAGTTTAGTGTCCAAGTGGGTTACATAGTAATGGGAAGAGAGACTGCCTCTGACATAATCTGATTGGCCTGCTCTTTGGTCACCTACCCCTGAGCGGGAAGCAGCTTTACCAGGGCACAGATGACAATGCAGCCACTCCTGATGTGATCTGATATACTAAGATCAGAAGGAAGGAGAAGAGGACCTCCCCTATCAGTGGACTTGGGGAAGGCCATTCGTGAAGAACGGGGAAGGAGGGTGGGATTAGGAGGGAGGAGGGAGAAGTTTATTTGGGGATACAAAGTGAATAACGTGTAATTAATAAAAGTTAAAACGAGATTTTTAAAAAAATTTCTGTGAAGAATTGTGTTAGAATTTTGATGGGGATTGCATTGACTTCATAGCTTGCTTTTTGTAGGATTGTTGTTTTTATAATACTAATCCTAGCAATCTATAAGTATTAGTGCTTTTTCTATCTTCTTATGACTTATTTGATTTCACTCTTTAATGTCCTAAAGTTTTACAATACAAGTCTTTCATTTACTGGTTTAGAGTTATCCCAAGATACTTTTGATGGTATTGTGAAAGATACTCCATCCTATTTTTTTCAGTCTATTTGTCATTTGTATATATGAAGGCTACTACTACTTTTTTGTGTTAATTTTACACTAATGCTACTTTGATGAAAGTGTTCATCAACTATAGAAGTTTCCTGTTGGAGAGACTTCAGAGTCTGTTATATATAAAATTATATCATCATTTAAGCAAAGTGGCAGCCTACATAATGTGTACAGAATTTTATGTCTAAAATAGGCTTAGTGTCTAGAAGATGTATAAAGAAACAAAAACTCCAAACATCTAGAAAAATTACTCAATTTTAAGATGAGGTATAGAATTAGCATAGCATTCTCAAAAGAGAAAAAAGAAACACAAATGGCTGAGAAACATTTTTTAATGTCAAATATCCTTAATTATCAAGGGAATGAAAATCAAAACTACTTTGAGATTTTATCCTACCCCAATCATAATTGCCCAAAATCAGTAAAAACAAATGACAGCTCATGCCAGTAAGTATGAAGGGAAAGAGAAACACTTATTTATTACGTGAATGAGAACAAACTGGTAGATCCACTGTAAAAATTAGTGTGGAAATTTCTCAAAAATCTAAAGACAGATCTACTACACGATATGGTTATACCACTCTTGGGAGCATAGATCTTAATATAGAGATAGTTGTTCATCCATATTCTTTGTTGCTCTATTCATGATATCTAAAAATTGAAATATACTAGATGTCTATTAATGGATGAATGGATAATAGAGATGTGGCACATTCCCATAATTGATTGTTCAACTGTTAAGAAATTTGAAATTGTGGAATTTACAGGAAAATGGATAGAGCTAGAAAGAGCCATCCTAAGTGAGGTAATATCTTCTCAGAAAGACAAATATTACAAGTTTTCTTTTATATATGGCTATTAGATTTTAAGCTTTAGATGAGTGTGCACAATTAGAATAACCACAGAGGCTACAGACCAGGGTGGAGGGGGGGATAGGAGGGATCTTCTAAGGAAGAAAAAGATAATAAGTATAGGGCCGTAGATATAAAGGGAAACTAATATAGGAGGATGTGGGTAATGTGAACGCAGGATAAAGGAGCAAATATGAGGAGGGATAGCTTGCACTAAAGGCCTTTTAAAAACCCATATAGAAACATACTATAGAAACCACCTAAGTGCATATACATGTATGAAAGAAATTTAAATATAGCCATTATATAACAAGAGAGATAATGCCTCAAATAGACATCTTATGTCACCAAGTAAAACCCACAATGTCAGGTATGGGTTACATTTAAATGATGTTGGGCAAAAGGTCATGCAGACCACTCAGAACATCAGAGGCAATTGCAAGGCTATTGATTACCCTTCACAGCTTGATGATAAGACCCTGTTTCTGAAGACACTACACTTTCTCCATGTTATGTCATTGAACATGGAGAAACTGAGCTAGTGCTCAACCAAAAGTTTTACCCCTATGTTGTAAGAGACTATTAATATTTACTATGGATTTATCATTTAGTAAAGCTGCTGTTAGTCCTAAAGAGCTGTATAGCCAAATCACCACACAGAGACCAGGTTTATTTAGTTAACCTAGAGCACAGTGCTGGGCAATAGTTACTCCCTCCTAAACCTCCAAGCCCTCATAGTTTCCTAACATTTAGATTTTACCCATTATACTTGCTTTTTGTGATATCTTATTTCAGTCCATCTCCACATAGTTCCAAGATCTCTCCTTCAGCTCTGCTATCCTAGCTTTCCTCCCTTTTCTCCTCCCACTCATTTCTTGCCCTCTGGCTCTTCCCCTCTTTCCTATCGTCTGGCTCTTCCTATTGTTCAACATTATGGCTAGTTGCTTTATTTTGGCCTGTTTACACAAAGTTGGGACAGGATGCTTAGAATAAGTATCAAAATAAAATATCTGGAGTGAAGCCAGAGAGTGTGTGGGGGGGGGGGGAGAAATCAGCATTTAAGTGAATAAGGGTAAGGTGTATACATTTCAAAAGAATATTATACCAACACTCCTACTTAATAGCCCTCATAATGTTGAAAGGTACTATGTAAATGTAGTTCTTACTTCCTTAGAAGAATGGATGAGATCCATACCCAACTCTTATGAATACATGGCTTGGTCTGAGTCCAGGGTGTTGTTATCTAAATAATTGCTAGGCCTAGGCCTCAAAGCTTCTTTCCACTCTAGAATCTAATCTTTTGCAGGCCCAGACCTTGGAGGCTACAGCCTTTAACCTCTATCTGCTAACCTAGGTCTAGAATGTTTCAGCCTTCAAGAATAACTTACCCTTTCCACTCTTTGTGAACTCTGGCTATCTGATTCAACTCTGTGGTTCTGGCTCAAAACTGCTCCCTAAGCTGACTAATTCAAACTGGGTTTTCTGTACTTGTCACTCAATTGCTTTGCTTGGAAAAATTGCCTCTGAACTCCTCAAACTGAACTGCATGAACTCAACTGAACTGCACCAAAATACTGTACTCCTAAACTCTGCTGTATTGTCTCCACAAACTCTCTTGTTCTCCCTCTGTGATGCTTGTAAGTAAATTATTTTTCCTGTGTGCTCTTATGAGTGTTGGGCATATCCAATCTCTGACTCCTTCTGTTAAATCTTTCTCTGATTTGTCACTTTGTCTGCCCCTCTTTGGGGTTAAAATTGTGTACTAAGGTTGTGTCTGTATTCCTGCCAAACCAATTAAATGTATGTGTCTATATTCCAAACAGAGGGATTAAAGTATATGGTCTATCTATTTGCATTCCAGACATACCTCAAGACATAGACGGTCTTTGGATGGGATTCCTTGCCAAAGCAGCCATATTACTGGATTAAAGTTCTATGAATATTCCAGCGGAAAAAGTAATAATATCACCCAACTGCAATAATGACCTTCCTGAAATATATACTGGTACAAGAGTGGAACAAAAGTTACAGGAGTAACCAAACACATTTTGTTTTTAATTGTACTTATGGTCCCACTCCATGCAATCAAACCCATACCTGACACTGCTAAAGTTGCCAAGGACCTGTGACCAGATAGCTTATAGGACCAGGGGAAAACCTAGAAATTATATTCAGTACCTTGAACATAACAATAAAATGAGTCCTAACTTTTTTCTTGCAGTATATAATAATTAATATCATATTAATTATTTGATAAGACCCACAACTGAACAATGTGCAGGAAGTAGGACGAGTTGATGGAAGTGAAAAGATATGATCAAAGTATATTGTTTGAAAAATGTTTTAAGTATGAAAAAAATGCTGGGGTAACTTAAACAGAGCATTTAAAAATGTGGTTGTTACAGGGAGAACACCAAAACTAAAAGCAGAGGCTGAGACTCGTAGCCAAACTTTGGGCAGAATACAGGGAATTTTATGAAAGAAGGGGAGATAGAAAGACTGGGAGGGGACAAAAGGAGACCAAAAGGAGACCAAAAGAGCAAAAAAAGCTAAGCCATGGGGGCCCTGAAAAGAATGATGCACCAACCAAAGACAATGCATGGAGAGGACCTAAAACCCTGCTCAGATGTAGCCCACAGACACAGTCTCCAAGTGGGGTCCTTAGTAAGGGGAGCAGGGGCGCTCTCTGGCATGAACTCAGTGACAGGCTCTTAGATCACCTCCACCTGCGGGCTGCAGTCTTGCCAGGCCACAGAGGAAGACAATGCAACCAGTCGTGATGAGACCTGATAGGCTAGGGTCAGATAGAAGGGGAGGAGGACCTCCCCTATCAGTGGACTAGGGGAGGGGAATAGGTGGAGAAGAGGGAGAGCGGGATTGAGAGGAGACAAGGGAGGGGGCCACACCCGGGATACAAATTGAATAAATTGTAATAAATGATAATAATAAAGAAAATTTAAAAAAATGATCTGAGCACAGGGGCTCCTGCAGAGACTGATGCACCAATGGAGGACTATGCATGGAAAGGACCTAGATCGCGTGTTCAGATGTGGCCAATTGCCTGCTCAGTCTCCATGTGGATCTTTAAGTGAAGGGAGCAGGGGCTGCCTCTATCATGAACTCAGTTGACTTCTCTCTGATCACTTGCCCCTGATGATGCAGACTTGCTAGACCACGTAGTTAGAGGATCCAAGCAGTCCTGATGGGACTTAAGCTATAGGCATATGGCAGTGGAGAACTCCCCCTTTCAGTGGACAAGTGGAAGGTGATGATGAGAAGAAGGAGGGAGAGTGGGACTAGCAGAGTTGAGAGAAGGGGTTTCAGTTGGGATATATAATGAATAAATTGTGAAGAAAAAAGTTTAAAGATGTAGTTGTTAGTGCTCTTAACTATTGGATCTTGAAGTAGATTGTTTTCATACACTAAAATATTTCTAATTATTCATACCACATAACTAGGACTGATAGTGTTAGCTGCCAAACAAAGAAATAATTAGATAAACTCAACCTGGAAACAACCCAGATGTCCATCAACAGAGGAATGGATACAGAAATTGTGGTATTTTTAAACAATGGAATACTACTACTCAGCAATCAAAAATGAGGAAATGATGAAATTTGTAGGCAAATGGTGGGATCTAGAAAAGAGCATCCTGAGTGAGGTATCTCAGAAGGAGAAAGACACATATGGTATATACTCACTTATATAGACCTATAAGATATGATAAACATAATGAAATCAATACACATAAAGAAGATAAACAAGAAAGAAGACCATGGGTAAGATGCTAAAGCCTCACTTAGAAAGACAAATGGGATGGGCATTGGACGTAGGAAAAAAACAAGTAACAGGACAGGAGCCTACCACAGAGGGCCTCTGAAAGACTCTGTCTAGCAGTGTATCAAAGAAGATACTGGGACTCATGACCAAACCTTCAGCAGAGTGCAGGGAATCATATGAAAGAAGAGGAAGTTAGTATGACATGGAGAGAATAGGAGCTCCACAAAGACCAGGTATCTGGGCAGAGGGTTCTTTTCTGAGACTGATACTCCACCAAGGACCATGTATGGACATAACTTAGAACCTCTGCTCAGATGTAGCCCATGGTAGCTCAGTAACCAATTGTTTTTTTCCTAGTAAGGGGAACAGGGACTATTTCTGACAGGAACTCAATGGCAGGCTTTTTGACCTCCCTACCCCTTAAGGTTGGAACAGTCCTGCTAGGCCACAGAGGAGGACTTTCCAGCCAGTCCTGAGGATACCTGATAAAACAGAGTCAGATGAAAGGAGAGGAGGTCCTCCCCAATCAGTGGACTTGGGAAAGGGCAGGGAGGAGATGACGGAGGGAAAGTGGGATTGGGAGGGAATAAGGGAGCGGGATACAGCTGGGATACAGTTAATAATAATAAATATAATAATAATATAATATATTATAACTAATATATATTAGTTATATATAATATTATATAAATATAATATAACTAATAATAAAAATAAAAACAATTTAAAAAAGTGATGTTTTGGTTTTTATTTAGTTGCATATTCGCATCTGATAAATATGACCTTAGTTGAGACTTCTTGGACAGTAAATTCATATATGTGCAGACATGCATGTATATACTTTATAGATATGCACAGACAATACATTTACTCATCTCTTTTATAAATTGAACAATGCTTATTTCAATTCACTTTTCTGGATTGATTGGTAGGAAATCTAAAAGTAATATACCTAGGTTACAATTTACTTTGGTCAGGTCACATTTCAAGTTTGTTTCAAACATATGTCAAGGTCCTTTAAACTCTTGCAGAAAATAGTTCCCTGGAAAAAATTATTCAGTCTACCCACCAAGCATCCCTTCTTCCTGAATTTGTATTATAGGACTGACTTGAGAGCAAGAGAATTTAATGAAAGTGGTATCTGAAACTGCTGAGTCCCAATCTTAAGTAAATTGACAGAGTTTTCTCCCTTTCCAAACCCAGTTCACAATGCAAAAGGACCAGGGAGCATATCAGAGACCACCATGCTGTTCCTGGTTTTTAGAAACCTGATACAGAAGTGTCAAATATTATACCTCTATGTGAACATAAGAACCCTAGTGAGTTAACAGTGATCAGAAGAACCATTCTTCTAAACTAATTCAACTCATTAGGTCAAGAACAAATTGATGTAATTTTAGCCACTCTGCTTTGAAACAGCTTCTTCCATTGAAGGCATTTCAGTCCCCATTTATCTCTTTTCTCCAAGAAAGATTAGAAAGAAGAATGTCAGATAAATACACATGTCAGTATTTAATTATGAATTCATACACATTCATAAATAATAGTTCTTATTGCCAAAACCTAGTGACTACAATGGCTTAATCTTTGTTTTAATTATATCATGATGATAAATAGTTCTTATATTAAGGAACCACTTAATAATTATTACATAGGGGCAATTCCTCTTTTAGGTGTTATCTCATTCTCAAAAAGCTGAAAGTAGTAAAGAAATCAGAACCACATATAATTGAAAAGTACACCCATCTATTCATTCATGTTATTTTCTTTGATCTACATTAAAAAATTATGATCTCATTTGTTAAATGTGAAAGAAAAAAGTCAATACAGTAATTATGATTTATAAAGGTTCATGTTATGAATATTTTATCAAGGAAATACAGAAGTCCTCAGATGTTTTCTCCATCTTATATGATTACTTCATGAATGAAGTGGCATATTTTATTATCAAAATGATGACTAGGTATCTGGACAGCACTAGGGTCATAACACAAATGTCAGTCTTTGGAGACTTCCAAAAGTGAGGAGCAAAATCAAGCAAAGATTAATAAGGCCATTAGTGATGAAGACAGCTAGGAGAGAATAAGAAATGTTGCAAGCCTTGAAGAGAAACATGGAAGCAAGTCAAATATCATAGCCTTCATAACTGGAGCAAACACTGCTTTCTCCAGGGAACACAGTACATGCCTCCAGCGGAGGTCCTTCAGTGGGAAACCTAAGTCATCAATATCCAATAGAACCCAATTGTCTCTGAACTTCACTACTCATTTTAGGAACTCTGGAGAAACTAACATATACAGAGGATAAGGTAAAAAACATTTTGTGTACAAATAAAGTGAATGGATTCAGCAGACCAATAGTCAAGTAATTAGTGATACAACCAATGACACAATAAACACCCATCGATCCCCAATAAAGAGCTAGGCAGCACAAAGCACAAGGTAAATTAGAAGCAGATCAAAAGAGAAGCATATTCAATAAAGAACTCAGGCAGAATGTCATTGAGGCCAGCTCAGCATTGAGGTTTCAAAGGACAAAGACATGGGGAGGCTATGTGGGACACACTGAATACTGTATTCAATAGTTTGCCAAGGTGGCCGACAGTGATGAGATTTCATCTCAAACTATTGATTTCATTGAAGAAATCCAAAACTTTATAAGAGTCACCAGGAAGGGCAGAGAAAGGGTCAGAAGTTAATGCAGCAGCAGGGGTGCTTACTCAGTCCAGCATGCTTCCTTCAGAGGAAATTAATCATAGATCTCTATGTGGCTCTGAATAACAAAGTCTACACAGATGTTAGCACTTCCATTAGTGAACTTCTCAACCTGGAGCCAAATGTAATCTGCATTGTCTTCAGCTCAGCACAGACTGACAGGGAGCATGGGGAATATACTGGGGGACATATGAGACGGTGGTTCAGCAGGGGGAAGCATGTAGGTGGTGTGTACAAGCTTTCCTGCGTCTAACTCGCTGCTCTTTCTGAGAGGAGACAATTGGTGCACACAGTGTGCACATTCGAGAGATAAAGAAGACCTTTTAAAAAGCCTATTCGAAATGTTATTTCATTCTTTCCCTCTTAATATAAAGTTGGAAAATACTTTTTAAACATATTATTGTGTACTTTCTTTGTTTATAAAGTCTGTATGAGGAAAATGGAGTCTTATTTTATCCTCACTGCCTAGCAGGAGGGTCCTTTTTTTAGATGGATGAAATAAATATAAGAGTAATGTTTTAGAAGTCTTCTGGAAACATGAGAGACTCATATTTTCATACCAGTATTTCACTCACTTTCTTTGATCAACCAATGCACCCTAATATAATATAACATATTGTCTTATAGCCAGTGTGGATCTAAAAAAATACATAACCACAAGGCAAATAGGAAATAATGAGATGGACGGAGAAAGGCTGATACTCATGTTTCTGAAGTTTCACTACCCGATTGGGGCTTTGGGATTTCACCTTCCTAGTTTTAGACTAATATGCACACAGTATAAGAAAGCAGCTGGGGGCGTTGTCTTTTGTTCAACATATTTTTCAGAGACAATGTTCTATGATTCTAATGAAAGTGTATATTTGGGGGGCTAGTTCAGGCTTCTGAGTAACTGTGAGAGATGAAAGAATCAGCGTTGAAGGAGGAAAAATTCAACTCGAAATTGAACAAGAAAAAAAAAGACTTTAAAGTATCTGCTTGACACCATTCCTTAAGGAAGATGTTGTATAAAATATTAAGGATTAATGGAGCATCTGTTTCTTAAATACTTACAACTATGCCTGTTTAACTACTGCTTGATCCAGGCTTGTTGGTCTGACAGAGAGGAATTTTCAAAGTCCTTATGGTTCTTTCTTTCTCTCATCTCATATACAATGTGCTCCATGTGGGGATGCATGCACACACACTCATGGATACACACCATCACCAGAAAATCCTAGGGTCCAAACATCAAACATTCAAGGAATTAAAACAACACACAGCCTCTGGGATGATTTCAGTCTCTTGCTAGCCAATAGAACCAAAGAAATGAGGTTGTCTTTCTCTTGCAAGTTCTTCATTTGGCCACAGATTATTCTGACTTTGCTTGAATAGTAAAGGAATTTATGAATTAAAAATTATATTTTTTATGTGTTAGGTACTCTATACTTCATGTTATTCATGTCCTGGTATACAGTCTTCCATGTGGTGATAGTTAATTAGAAGATAGCTGGAAGCTAAAGTAGCTCAAATGGAGTAAGTAAAAACATCCTAATTCTGTTGGCTTCCCCATTACCCTCTCAGCCTCACCCTGCCATCACTGATTGGCTGTTAAAGTGATTTAGATTGTAAGTCTGGATGAAAAAACGCAGAAAACTGTCTATAAAATGAGACAAAAGAATTCAGAGTATGTCATTTTAGACTTATGGCCTATTATAACATTTGGTCCACCTACAAAAAAAGGAAAAAATTATCCTGGATTTTTTTTTTCTCATTCATTAGTAAAACCCATTTTAAGGTCTCCAGGAGGTAAATTATTTTTAGAATTAGTTTTTATTTTATTAGTCAGGTTGCACAGTGTCAAAATTGCATTGAAGCCAGTGGCACTTCACTGAACTCATTAATATTGATACAATCACTCTGCGTTCTCTGCTGAATGACACTGCTAACCTTCTGGGAATGCAAGAATTATTTTTAAAGGGACCACACATTAAAAAAAATAGATTCTGTGGTCTTCTTATGAATGTGAAAAGGTTGCCTAGAATATCTTCAACAGTTTTATATATGATTTGATTCTTCAACAAATATTTCTAAAGCACCAGTTCTCTGCTGCTTTCTCTGATGTTGAAGCTGCAAATGAATGATCAAAACAGGACATCCATGCTTCCTGGATCTTTCTACTATGCTAAGCACTGTATAACTCATTGAAATAGAAAAAAAAAACAAAACAAAAAACAAACAAAAAAAAAACAAAAAAAAAACAGAAAAAAACCCCACAACTTAATGTTATAGGAGATGAATTATTCCATTATAAAGACTCTACTGTCCTAGTTTTCTTATTGTTGCTATGATAAAATACGGTGCCCAAGGGCACCCTAGGGAAGAATGGGTTGATTTGGCTTACAATACCAGGTTACAGCCTCATTCACAGTACAGAGCAAAGAGAGAATGGATGTGCAGATGCCTACTACTCAGCTCATTTTCCACTCCTAAACATTCCAGGACTTAAACCCAAGGGAATGACTCACCCATATTAAGTCAATTAATCCAATCAATAAAATCCCTCACAGATTTACACAGATGCCAACACAATCTGAATTATTCCCCATTGAGATACTTCCCAGGTGACTCTTCTCTCAGTCCGTTAACAAACAACACTGACTATAACAACAATTATTATTTCATTAGAAATATATCTTTCTGATTATTTCATTAGAAATATTTCTTTCAGGACAGATGATATTACAGTTGATTCTGATTTTTGGGTAGGTCTTAAGGGAACCTGAGAGGTTCGAGCAAAAGTGAGGAAAAGACAAAAATGAGGCAATGGAAGTTGAACTGAACAAGGAAATAGCTTAGAATGGCAAGCAGCATAATTTAAATAAAAGAATGTGTCTAGGATGCAGTGGTTGGTAGAAGAAACTATATTGTAGCCATTTTGCTTAAACTGGAGTGCCAGTTGACTTAGCCTGAACTGAGTTTCCAAAGAGTAAGCACCTAGAAATGTCTAGGCATTACCCATTCTTTCTAAGAACAGCTTTTGATGCGAAGATTCTTGAGTAGGAAGGCATAGTCTGAGAGGGTGGTATTTAGCAAACAATTTTAATTCTTCTACATGTTTATAATTAGAAATCAGATTCTCACTTTTGGTATAATCTATGAATCAAAGAGTATCCAATGATTATGCAAAAGTTGAGTTAACATTCTCTTTATGGCATGAGAGGATTTCTTACAATTTGGATTAGATATAAAACAAGGTTTTTAGTACAATATTGCTTATTTTTAGTGTGATCACAGCTGTTATTGATCAGACAACAGAGACTTTAAAAAAGACTCAGAAGATTTCTTTCATTGCATTGAAAAGAAAACATTGAGGTCAGAATGGCTTTTGCTTAAGGATTCAGTTGGGATCTGAGGAATAACTTGGGAAACAATATTTAATTATACACAATGTAAAATATTTACAAAATAGTATAAACTTCTATGTATACAAATCCCCTTTCTAACGAATAGAATAAAACATGCTGAGTATTTAGAATAGGCACTATAAAACTGATATGAACCGAAGCATTTATGAAAAACCATATCAGAAAAAATGTTCCTCCCCTAGTAAGGGAAATACTGTCTTTGATGGCTTACTCCATTTTTATTCTTTCAGGAATATTGACTAGTGCATACAGTCACAATACCTTTAACATTGGTCTTGATTTTGATAAAATATTTAATTAGTGAGTGTACTAGGAAACCATTTTTATTTTTATTTTTCCACCTTGGATCACACTCAAAATAACAGCAGCAAGAGAGTGTCTGGGAAGGAGTCAGGGAATCAGAAAGGAGGATGGACATGTTGTCATTCCTTAAAATACATCCATGAACATGACAAGAAGACTGTGGAACATAATTTGTGAAGTATTATTTCATATTTTGGCTGACAGTTTCATTGCCTAAGTATTCTTCCAGTCTTTCTTTGATTCATTCATTACATAAGGATTTGGAACAATGTGTTTTCCCTGCGAGTGTCTAGGTAAAACATGTGAGTCTGCTGCCTGTGGAGGGTAGAATGGGCATGGACTCCCCTGGAACTGTAGTTCTAGATGGTTGTGAGGCACTGTGTGGACTGTGAACAAAACTCAGATTCTGTGCAAGAGCAACAAACACTCTTAACCACTGCTAATCTCTCCAATACCAGTAAAGTCTATTTTTTATTATACAAAAGACTGGGAACATAAACACATTTACAGCAATTGTTAAGGGAGTTTATTTCTGAAAAAATTAGGATACTTATTAATTTCAATACTCACTATAATTATTCCTCATCCACTTTTAGGTAAATTGTATTCACAATTTGTAAAAAGAAAAATAAAAAAGTGTGTGTTAAGTTCTAGTCCATTGAGTTTACCTTTAAGCATTCTTATCTTATGCACTTGGTTGTAGTCGACATTGTTTATGTCCTAAAGCTTCCTTTGACGACTCTTGCTATGGCAAGTTCATTTGTCTGTATCATCCATGATAAATTCAGGAATACCAGGCAAACTATCTGAGTAATCAAGAGTCATCAGAAATGATCTTTCTCCAGTGAAAACCTCATGAACCTGCTAATGGCTCACTGGGTCCCGTGTTTCTTATAATTCTAGAACAGACACAGAGGCCGTCCTGGACCACATAGTGACTTGTCATATAAATACAGAATTCCCCCAAACTGTAAATTGTAAAGATGAGTTACTTTTTTTGTGAAAAATCTATGGAATCACCTCTCTCTCCTGAGTGATAAACTCCTCTCCTCAACCTCTGCCTATGTTGTCCTGCTTAACTCTGCTGAGATCAGCTACTCATGGATCCTTCATCCAAAGCTGTCAGTTTTATGGGAAAATGTGGCATGGTGCAAGAAGGAAGCGTTCTGAGGCAAAAGACCAATTTAATGATATTTAGACAATGAACATTATGTGATTAAATTGCTATCTCATCAACATTTCTTCACTGAGAATAAACTATTTAACAATTATGCTCAAAAAAAAAGATTGGAAATGTAGATAAAACTTAATCCATAGTCATGTTAGTCTGCAAAGCTCTCAATAACAAATACTGCAGGATGACTATAGAAAGAATTTTCTCAGAGCTTTGGAAGCACCAAACAAGAAGTTCAAGGTCATCAGAAGCAGATTCTGAGGTAATTTTTCTTGGTGTGAAGATTTCTATCTACTCTCGGAGATTTTATAGTTTTCCTTTTTGTTTGTTTCATTACTATTTCTCTTTTTTGCACATATATTCATATGTGTGAATTTATGTACATTCACGTGTGTTATCACAGATGTGGAAGTCAAAGGTAACCCCGAGTATCTATCTTCCTTTGTCACCCTCTACCTTAAATATCAATGCAGGTTCTCTTGTTGAACCTCGAACTCACTGATAGTCTAGATATCTAACTTGCCTTTGAAGTAGTCTATCTATCTATCTATCTATCTATCTATCTATCTATCTATCTATCTACCTATCTATATGAGAGCTGGGATTATAGATCAGCTGCCATGCCTGCCTGGCATTTACTTTGGTGTTGAGGATGTGAGTTCAGCTCAGACATTTGTTGTGAGTGCTTTACATGCTGAGCTATCTCTCTAATCCACTACCTCTCTCCCCTATTAATAAGGACACTAACAATGACAGATTAGGTCAAACTCCAATGACCTAATTAACATTAGTTACCTCTTTAACAGCCCCCATCTACAAATCTAAACATGGCATTGGCACTGGAGGAAGGGCAGTCAGGGATTCATCTTAAGAATTTTGGATGGAAGGTATAATTTACCCTATAACACTTAACTAATGGTTCTCTTTTCTATTTGAATGGGAAGAAATAATGAGTTAATGAGTGTTTCATAATGCACATATAAGGTATTATGAAAGGTTAGATAAAGGACCAATTAATCTGCTACATGTCTGACTGACAGACTACTAAGGACATTTATCAGATGCTCACCTGGCCAGAGCAATTGTTAAGGGAGGATATGAACAAAACTCTGTCAGCCTTGACTATTGTGGGAGACCGTTTATGGCAACAATTTTCTTTAGTTGTACTTTTCTAATTTATAGCAGAGCAAAGGTCTTTGAACTGCAGTTCTCCTGTCTGCCATCTGAAGCAAAAAGCATCTTCCAGTTTCTTGTTTGTGTTGCTCATGATCTTCATTAAAAATAAGCCCTTTATACAACATTGGAAAGAAGAAAGAAACTCCATCAAAGGAACTAAAGTGCCTTAATTATGAACAACTTAGATATGAACAATTAACAATAATAATACTAGTGATTATAAAAATAACTGCATCTAGGCCAAGTCTTATTAAAGAGAACATCCAGGATAGCAAGTAGCCAGGAGGATGTCCTCAAGAAATACTATACATGAGGAGATGCAACAAGATGGCGGCACCAGGAGAACACTGTGTCTGAGGAGCAGGACAGCAGTGTTGGCACAGCAAACAGGAGACTGAACTCAGGGACCTAAAACAGTAGCATTTGTAAAATTGTCAGGTGAGAGGAAAGCCTACAGTGTGGAAATTAATTGGGACCGACATCAGGTCACCCAGTCAATACCTGGTAAAGGTCCTGGGAACAGGTGGGTGCACCGGCCGCCCGAGATCAGCACACACAGCCTCCTGTAGTGTCCCCAGCCGCCATCCACGACTGGGACACACAGCCTCTGGCACAGAGTGAGGTGCTCAGCCTCTGGACCAGAGCAGAGACCTCAATTACTGGCCCAGAGCAGAGTGCAAGGCCTCTGTCCCAAAGCAGGGCGCACAGCTGCCAGCCCAGATTGGAGCGCACAGCCTTGTGCCCAGATCGGCTACCCCAGCCATCTCAGACGGGGGGGGGGGGCACAGCTTCTAGCCTAGAGTGAGGCGCCAAGCCTCCGACCCAGAGCAGAGCCATTAGTTGCCAGCCCAGAGAGGTGTGTACAGCCTCTGGCCCAGAAGGGGACACACACTGCCAGCCCAGATTAGAGCGCAGAGCTTCCGGATCAGAGTGGTGCCCACAGCCACCATTCCAGATTGGGGTGCACAGCCTCTGGACCACAGCAGCACCCCAGCCGCCATCCCAGACAGGGACACACAGCTTCTGGCCCAGAGTGAGGCGCCCAGCCTCCAGACCAGAGTGGAGCCTTCATTTGCTAGCCTAGAGAGGAGTTCACAGCCTCCAGACCAGAGCAGCGCCCCCAGCCACCATCCCAGACCAGAGTGCACAGCCACCAGACCAGAGCAGCGCCCCAAGGCGCCATCTCAAACTTGGGCGCACAATCTCCCGGCCCAGAGCAGAGCACTCACCCTCTGGCCCAGAGACTTGCTGGGCACTCTTCTCACCTTCCCAGACAGAATTGTGTGCCCCAGGGCACCAGATTGAGTTTCCCTGTTGGGACAAAACCCCACAGCTAGGGAATCAGCAGATTCCTCAAGAGGGCTGTGCCTGGACAACTGTAATAACAGCAGCAGCTCACTAAATTCGAGGCAGTTGTCTTGAGGACTTCTATGGGTGAGAGGAGAACCCCCCTGACTAACAAAGACCACAGCTACTACTCAGGTCTATACGTCTGAGGTGAGCAATGGCAATTCCTGAGAAACACTGGCCATACAGTGAACATACCCAAAAAGCAGAGGAGACCTCCTTCAGGAAAAATCACCTTCCGGCCAAGAGGATTCTCCTCAGGACTCCAGGAAGCACCAGAAACTAAGCCAACACCTAAAAGAGCCCAATGGGAAGAGGTCAGCATAAAAGCTCAACCAACAAAAGACAGAGCAATATGGCATCTCCAGAACCCAGCCATCCAGGGGCAAGTAGCCCTGGACACCCCAGCATAATAGAAAATCAAGAAAATAACCTTACATATATGCTGATGAAGAGGATAATAGAGGAAACAAATAAAATACGTAAAGAACTAGAGGAAGATAAAACCAAACAGATCATAGCTATCCCTAAAGAAATGGAGGAAGTTAAAGACAAGCAGATTATGGCCATCTGTGAAGAAATATGGGAAGATGCAGCCAAACAGTTTGTGGCCTTCAGAGAAGAAATAATTAAATCACTGAAAGAAATAAAAGAAACAGAGTTGAAGGAACTAAAAGAAAAACAGAAAAATACAATCAGACAGGTGAGGAAATAAACAAAAAATTCAAGATCTGAAGATAGAATTGGAAAAATTAAAGAAAACACAAATGGAGGAAATAATGGAGAGGAAGAGTTTAGGGGAAAAAAACAGGAACTACAGAGGTAAGCATAACCAACAGACTACAAGAAATGGAAGAAAGAATCTCAGGTGTAGAAGATACAATGGAAGAAATCGATGTATCGGTCAAAGAAAATAATAAATCAAAAAAAAAAAATCCTGACACAGACCATCCAAGAAATCCAAGACAATATGAAAAGACAAAACCTAAGAATAATAGGAATAGAGGAAAAAGAAGATTTCCTGCTCCAAGGCACAGAAAATATTTTCAACAAAATCATTGAAGAAAATTTCCCAAACTTAAAGGAGAGGCCAAAAAGAATACAAGAGGCCTAAAGAATAAATTACACCCAATAAATTAGACCAGAAAAAAAAAATCCTCCTGCCACATAATAATCAAAAGAGTAAGTATAAAGAACAAAGAAAAAATACTAAAAGCTGCAAGAAAAAAAAGGTCAAGTAACATATAAGAGCAAACCCATTAGAATCACATCTGACTTTTCAAGAGACTATGAAAGCCAGAAGAGCCTGGACAGATATCATACAGGCCCTAAGAGAACACAGATGTCAGCCCAGCAAAACTCTCAATCCTCATAGACGGACCAAACAAGATATTCAATGACAAAAACAAATTTCAACAATACCTATACATAAATCTAGCATTACAGAACACACTAGAAGAGAAAACACAACCCAAGAAAACTAGCTACTTTCAAGAAAACACAGGAAATAATTAACTTCACTATAGTAAAACAAAAAGCAACAAAAGACACAACCTTATGAGAACAGCCAACATCAAAAGCAAAGGATCTAATAGCCAATGGTCATTAATCTCTCTCAACATCAATGGACTCAACTCTCCAAGAAAAAGACACACTAACAGAATGGATGCGTAAACAAAACCCAGCAATCTGTTGCATACAAGAAACACACCTAAGTCACAAAAGTAGACATTACCTGAGGGTAAAGGGTTGGAAGCCAGCTTTCCAAGCAAATGGACCCAAGAAGCGAGCAGGAGAAGCCATTTTAATATCTGATAAAATAGACTTTCCACCAAAATTAAAAAAAAAGAGATGGGGAAGGACACTTCATATTCATCAAGGGAAAATTCCATCAGGAAGACATCACAATCCTGAACATCTATGCCCCAAATACAAGGCACCCATATTTGTAAAAGAAACATTGATAAAACTTAAAACACATATAGATCCCAATACTTTAATAGTGGGGGACTTCAACACCCCACTCTCAACAAAAGACAGGTCAACAAAACAGAAATTAAACAAAGAAACAATGTCTCTAACACAGGTCATGAATCAAAAGGACCTGACAGATATTTACAGAACCTTACACCCAAACACAAAAGAATTTACCTTCTTCTCAGCACCTCATGGAACCTTCTCCAAAGTAGACCACATAGTTGGTCAAAAAGCAAGCCTCAACAGATACCAGAAGATTGAAATAATCCCCTGTATTCTATCTGATCACCATGGAATAAGGCTGGACTTCAACAACAACAGAAATAGCAAAAAGCCTACACACACTTGGAAACTGAACAACTTGCTACTAAATGACAGCTGGGTCAGGGAGGAAATAAAGAAAGAAATTAAAGTCTTCCTAGAACTCAATGAAAATGAAGATACAACATACCCAAACTTGTGGGACACAATGAAGGCAGTGTTAAGAGGAAAGTTCATAGCACTAAGTGCCTTCAAGAAGAAATTCGAGACAGTGCATTCAAGCAACTTAATGGCTCACTTAAAAACCCTAGAAAAAGAAGAAACAGACACACCAAAGAGGAGTAGATGGCTGGAAACAATCAAACTCAGGGCTGAAATCAATCAATTAGAAACAAATAATACAATTCAAAGAATCAATGAAACCAAAAGCTGGATCTCTGAGAAAATCAACAAGATAGACAAACCCTTAGCCAAGATAACTAAAAGGCAGAGAGACACCATCCAAATCAACAAAATCAGAAATGAAGAGGGGAACATAACTACAGACACTGAGGAAATCCAAACAATCAGTAGGACTTACTTCACAAGTCTATATGCCACAAAATTTGAAAATCCAAATGAAATGGACAATTTTTTTGGATCGATTCGACTTACCAAAGCTGAATCATGACCAGGTAAATCAATTAAATAGTCCTATATCCCCCAAAGAAATAAAAGCAGTCATCGAATATCTCCCATCCAAAAAAAAAAAAGCCCAGGACCAGATGTTTCAGTGCAGAATTCTACCAGACTTTCAAAGAAGAGCTAACCACAGTTCTCTTCAAACCATTCCACAAAATAGAAACAGAAGGAACATTACCAAACTCATTCTATGAAGCCACAGTCATCTTGGTACCTAAACCTTACAAAGACTCAACAAAGAAAGAGAATTTCAGGCCAATCTCCCTTATGAACATTGATGCAAAAATACTCAAAAAAATACGTGCAAATCGAATACAAGAACACATCAAAAATATCATCCACTATGACCAAGTAGGCTTCATCCCAGGTATGCAGATGTGGTTCAATATACAGAAATCCATCAATGTGATCCACCATATTAACAAACTGAAAGAAAAAAAACCACATGATAATCTCCCTAGATGCTGAAAAAGCATTTGACAAAGTCCAACATCCATTCATGTTTAAAGTTTTGGAAGAACAGGGATACAAGGAACATATCTAAATGTAGTAAAGACGATATACAGCAAAACTATAGCCAACATCAAACCGAATGGAGAGAAACCTAAAGCAATTCCACTGAAATCAGGGACAAGACAAGGCTGCCCACTCTCTCCATATCTCTTCAACATAGTTCTGGAAGTCCTTGCTAGAGCAATAAGACATTTGAAGGACATCAAGGGGATACAAATTGGAAAGGAAGAAGTCAAATTATCACTATTTGGAGATGATAAGATAGTATATGTGAGTGACCCCAAAAACTCTACTAGGGAACTCTTACAACTGATAAACACCTTCAGCAAAGTGGCCGGACAAAAAATTAACTCAAAAAAATCAGTAGCCCTCCTGTATACAAAAGACAAAAGGGCTGAGAAAGTAATTAGGGAAACAACATCCTTCACAATAGCCACAAATGACCTAAAGTACCATCTTATAACCCTAACCAAGAAAGTCAAAGACTTGTATGAAAAAAAATTTCCAGTCTCTGAAAAAAGAAATAGAAGATATGAGAAGATGGAAAGATCTCCCATGCTCATGGCTTGGCAGGATTAACATAGTAAAAAATGGCCATCTTACCAAAAGCAATCTACAGATTCAATGTAATTCCCATCAAATTACCAACAGAATTCTTTAAAGACTTGGAAAGAAAAATTCTCAACTTGATATGGAATAACAAGAAATCTAAAATTGCTAAAATAATCCTCTACAATAAAAGATCTTCAGGAGGTATCTCCATTCCTGAAATTAAGCTGTACTATAGGGCAACAGTTATAAAAACTGCATGGTACTGGCATAGAAACAGAATGGTGGATCAATGGAACTGAACAAAAGATCCAGAAATAAACCCACAAACTTATGGAACCTGATCTTTGACAAATATGCCAAAACCATACAATGGAAAAAAGATAGCATCTTCAACAAATGGTGCTGGTCCAGCTGGATGTCTACATGTAGAAAAATGCAAATAGATCCATACTTATCACCCTGCACAAAACTGAAGTCCAAGTGGATCAAAGACCTCAACATAAAACCAGACACATTAAATCGGTTAGAAAAAAAAGTGTGGAATACCCTTGAACTCATTGGCACAGGAGACAACTTGCTGAACAGAACACCAACAGCACAGGCTCTAAGAGCAACAATCAATAAATGGGACCTCATGAAACTGAAAAGCTTCTGTAAAGCAAAGGACACCATCATCAAAAAGAAACTGCCTACAGATTGGGAAAGAATCGTCACTAACACTTTATCTGACAGAGAGCTAATATCCAGTATATATAAAAACTAAGGAAGCTGAAAAGCAGCAAACCAAGTAATCCAATTAAAAAATGGGAACAGAGCTAAATTGAGAACTCTCTGTAGAGGAAGGTCTTCGGCAGAGAAACACTCAAATGTGTTGAGAAATGCTCAACCTCATTAGCCATTAGGGAAATACAAATCAAAACGACCCTGAGATTTTACCTTACACCCATCAGAATGGCCAAGGTCAAAAACTAAAGTGACAGCACATGCTGGAGAGGTTGTGGAGAAAGGGGAACCCTCCTCCACTGCTGGCGGGAATGTAAACTGGTACAACCACTCTGGAAATCAATTTGGCGCTTTCTCAGACAACTAGGAATAGCACTTTCTCAAGATCCAGCCATACAACTCCTAGGCATATATCTAAAAGAGGCTCAAGTACACATTAAGGACATTTGTTCAAACATGTTTGTAGAAGTTTTATTTATAATAGCCAGAAGCTGGAAACAGCCCAGATGCCCCTCAGCTCAAGAATGGATGCAGAAATTGTGGTACATGTACACAATGGAGTATTACTCAGGAATGAGAAATAAGGAAATCATGAAATTTGCAGGTAAATGGTGGGACCTGGAAAGGATCATCCTCACTGAGCTGTCCCAGAAGCAGAATGATACACACGGTATATCTCACTCATATAGACAGGTAACATAGGATAAACCTACTAAAATCTGTACATCTAAAGAAACTATCAAGAGAGATTATCCTGACTAACACGCTCAATCCCCATCCTGAAAAGCAAAAGGATGCACATCAGAAGAAGGAGAAAACAGGAAACAACCTAGGAACCTGCCACAGAGGGCCTCTGAAAGCCTTTGCCCTGCAGACTATCAAAGCAGATGCTGAGACTTATAGCCAACTGTTGGGCAGAATGCATGGAATCTTATGTAAGATGTGGGAAATAGTAAGAGCTGGAGAGGACGGGAACCCCACAAGGAGAGCAACACAACCAGAAAATTTGAATACAAAGAACTTCCCAGAGACTCATACTCCAACCAAGGACTATTCATGGAGATAACCTAGAACCCCTGCACAGATGTAGAACATGACAGTTAGTTTTCCAAGTAGGTTACATAGTAATGGGAAGAGGAACTGCCTCTGACATAATCTGATTGGCCTGCTCTTTGATCACCTCCTTCTGAAGGGGGAGCAGCCTTACCAGGCCACAGAAGATGACAATGCAGCTACTCCTGATGTGATCTGATAGACTAAGATCAGAAGGAAGGAGAAGAGGACCTCCCCTATCAGTGGACTTGGGGAGGGGCATGCGTGAAGAAAGGGGAGGGAGGGGGGTTCAGGACGAGGGGAGGGAGGGGCTTATAGGGGGATACAAAGTGAATAAAGTGTAATTAATAAAAAATAAAAAAAATTTAAAGAAAAAAGGAAATACTACACATGACTCTATCTCGTTTGTTGAAGACGAGCTGAGAGCAGGTATGGAGGCATATGAGGAGGAAAGCATATTCACCTTTGCACCCTCATCATTCTTTCCACCACTTCTAATTAGTCATCTCCAGAGATTTGTCATAAGAAAAACTCTTAGCACAATGCAGTTAGTACCAAAATGCTATATGAATGTGTTTATGCACATGTGTGTGTGTGTTTCCTTTCTGTTATATATTGTATCTTTTTAACGTGAGCTGAGAAATTCTCTGTTTATGGCAGCATGTGAGAGATTTGATCTTTTGTGACTTTGTTTGTTTCTACTCTTTCTGAGGTATGTTGTAATGACAAGTGCAGAAAGAACTGGACTGTGAAATGCTGATTGGAGTGGAAGGTGATGATGTAGAACTACGAAAGGAAATGGCCTGGTAGAGAATACCCTCTATTATTGCAAACATAGTATCTAAGATTTCCCTCACTAAGCAAGTGATATATTTGTTAAAATGGAGCAAATATTAATACTGTGGCAGGTGCCAAATAGTGTAGATTAAAATGCAACTGTATTAGTTGATATAGTGCCAGTCTTGTTTTTATGATATAATTGTGAATTATGGACTGTGTTCATTGGTAATTAGAGAGCAAAACAGATGGAGAAGGTTTAGCTTAAAATGATGTGTCCATTAAAATGATCTGCACTGCCAAGTGCCTTTTCATGTTCATGAGTACAGCAAATTTTGTTGTATTTATTAAAATGTGATGGGAAGATAAGCACTGGTTGTCATTGTTTTGGACTCATCCTCTCATGATGGGAGTAAACATCCTCTGTAAATGTCACATTTTCCTATTATCCTCTTTTGCTTTGCAGAGGATTTTAACTGAACATTTGGCTACAGTAGAAATTCACTTTGGCGTCTCTATCTCTTTCCCCATCATTTACATATTACTTTAAAGAAAATCAAACTAGACACCAAATAAACACAGTCATTTTAAGCTATTACTTGTAGTAGTAGGTGACTTAGTTTACTGTTGGGAGGGCAGATGTAACTTTTAAAACTTAAGGTCGTAATTTTATTTTTTCACTAGTTATATTTGCTTTTATCCTTCACATATTTTCTCAACTTTTTGGAAGGAATTCCAGGTTGCTTTTCTGTCAGTGTTAATCTGCATTTACAGGGATAGGAAAATAATGCTGCCCTTCTTTTTTGTAGATTCCACAGGGAGATTATGTCTAAAATACAGTGTTTGAAGCAATCCCACAGAAGTCAGGAATGAGACAGAAATGTTCACTCTCCCCAATCCTTTTCAGCATTATGCTTTAAGCAATGGCAGTAACAATAAGGAACTAAAGAGAAGTTAAACATCTACAAATGGAAAAAAGGAAAGTCAAACCATCACTATTTATAGATGGTATCACCTTATACATTGGTGCTGCTAAAAATTCCCCCCAAAAAACTTCTAGAAAGAATAAATTCAGCAGTGTGACAGGGTACAGAATCAACTTCCACAAATCAATAGGTTTTCATACACAAACAGACATACACAAAAGAGGTCATTGAAGCACCCTTATTCACCATAGCCTCAAAGAAAAAATATTCAAGAATAAACCTAACCAAGTAAGTAAAGGCCTCTAAAATGAAAACCTTTGAAGAAAGAGATATAAAGACACTGGAAAATAGACACTACATTTTCATGGATTGGAAGAATTAATATTGTGAAATGACTGTTTTGTTAAAATGTATTTACAAATTCGATATAACCTCAATTAAAATCCTCATGTAATTTTTCAAAGAAATTGAAAAAATATTCTAAAATTAATATGGAATCACAAAAGGCTCCAAATAGCCAAAATAATCCTAAGGGAAAAACAATGTTGGAAGGACTACCATTCCATATCTCAAGATAAATTACAGAGCCATAGTAATAAAAACAAAAATTAGCACAAAAAAGTATTGGCTCCCAAATAGACATGTAGCCCAATGTACAAAATCAAAGACCCAATCATGAGTCCCTGTAACTTTAGCTATTAATATTTGACAAAGATTCCAAAAGCTTAAGCTGGAGAAAAGAAATCTTCAAACGGTGCTAGATAAAAGAATGTCCATGAGCAGAAAAGTGAAGTAGATGTGTGCTATCCCATGGATAAAAACGAACTCCAAGTGGATCAAAGACCTAAATTTAAAACCTAAAACACTGAAACCAGTAGAAGAAAACATAGGCAGTACGCTATATGGTGAAGATATAGGAAATAACTTTTTTGTTTGTTTGTTTTATTATCACTTATTACAATTTATTCGATTTGTATCTGGCTGTGGGCCCCTCCTTCATCTCCTCCCAATCCTACCCTCCTTCTCCTGTGTCCCTCCCTTAGGCCTCTAGTCCTCCTCTCCTTCTATCCTGATGAGCCTATCAGGTCTCATCAGGACTGGTTGCATTGTCTTCCTCAAGAACTTTTAAAACAGAACTTGCTTTGTACAAGAATTAAGCCCAGCAATTTACAAGTAGGATTTCCTACAACTACAAAGCCTCTGTGCATGTGAAAAAAAAAAAAAAAAAGCAAAAACCAAACAAAATCCATCTCAGGTAAAGTAGAAGGTAATAGGATCAGAGTCAATTTTTTCCAGTTTATACATCTGAAAAAGATTAATATTCAGAATATCTAAAAAACTTATTAAAAAGGTAAAAACAAAACAAAAAAATGAACTATTAAAAAATGAATCAGGGATTTGAATAGAGAGGTCTCAAAAGAAGAAAAGTAATGGTGGAGCATCTTTCAGATATATGCCCAGGAGTGGTATAGCTGGGTTTTGAGGTAGCGCTATTTCTTATAGTCTGAAAAAGTGCCAGATTGATTTTCAAAGTGGTTGTACATGTGTGCTGGACTCCTACCATCAATGGCTAAGTGTTCCCCTTTCTCCATATCCTCTCCAGCACGTGTTGTCACTTGAGTTTTTGATCTTAGCCATTCTGAAGGGTGTAAGATAAAATCTCTGCTCCATCATGAAACAAGAACATTTGCTCAACTGTGTTCACAGCAGCTTTATTTGTAATGGCCAGAATCTAGAAACAACCTAGATGTCCCTCAACTAAAGAATAGATAGAGAAATTGTGGTACATTTACACAATGGAATACTCAGCTATTAAAACAAGGAAATCATGACATTTTCAGGCAAATGGATAGAACTAGAAAAGATCAAACCAGATCTTTTGGATCAAGATGGAACTAGATCTGAATGAGGTAACCCAAGAACAGAAAGACATACATGATATATACTCACTTATAAGCTGATAGGATCCATATAATATAGTATAACCACACTAAAATTCACAGACCTAAAGAAGTTAAATAACAAGGAGGACCCTAGGGAGGATGTTTAATTCTCAATAAGAAGAGCAAATAGGATAGACACCAGAAGAGGTGGAAGAAAGGGAACAGGATGACAGTCTGTTATAGATGTCTTCTGAAAGAGACTCCATGCAGCAGGAAATAGAAGCAGATGCAGAGACTCATAGATAAACTTTGGGCAGAGAACAGGGAGTAGGAGAGAAGTAAGGGATAGAAGGACCTGAAGGGGAGAGGAGCTCCACAAGGAGAGCTTGTCTCCTGGGACTCCATAAGGAAATCCACAAAGCCAAAAATCTGGACCCAAGGGGCCTTGCAGAGACTGGTGCACCAACCATACATGGAGAAGACCCTGATCATTGCTCAGATATAGCCCATAGGCAGCATAGCCTTCATGTGGGTCCCCACATAAGGGAAGCAAGAGCAGTCTCTGACATGAACTCGGTTGCCTGTTCTTAAATCCCTTCCCCCTGGTGGGGTGGCCTTGCCAGGCCACAGAATAAAAGGGCTCAGACAGTTTTGATGAGACTTGATAGACTAGGGTCAGATGATAGGGGATGAGGACTTCCCCTTTCAGGGGGAGAGGATAGGGAGAAAGAAGGAGGAAGTATGGGACCAGAGGAGATGAGGGAGGGATCTACAATTAGGATATAAAGTAAAATTATAAAAATAAATAACAAACAAACAGAAGAAGAAAAGTAATGGCTATGAATTATCACAAAAATTGGTCTTTGTTCCTTGCTCTTTTAATGCTGTGAAAATACACCATAAGCATGGAAACTCTTATAAAGAAAAGCTTTAATTGGATCTGGTTTACAGCTCAGCGCTTTAGTCCATTGTCATCAGGGGCAGTAAGTATGGTTACATGCAGGCAGGCATGGAAATGGACAAGAAGAGTTCTGTACCTGGATCAATGAGCAGCAGGAAGAGAGAATGACACTTGGCCTGGCTTAATCATCTGAAACCCTAAAGCCCACCTCCAATGACATACTTCTTTAAACAAGGCTACACCTACTCCAACAAGGCCATACCTCTTAATAGTGCCACCCCTTATGGTACCCATTTTTATTCAAACAACCACACCAGCAATAAGAGAAATGTAAATAAAATAAACTTTGAGATTTCATCTTGACATAGAATGACAAAGATCAGTAAAACAACAGACAATAAATTCTAGAGGAGATGTCAGGAAAAGGGAGTCTTAATTTGTATTTGGTCGGAGTGCAAATTGGTGGAGTCACTTTGGAAATTAGTGTGGAGAAGTCTCATAAAGCTAAAAATAATTTCATCATATGATTCAGCTATACCACTCTTTGGCACATGCCCAAAGGAATTGACATCCTACTCTGGAGATACTTGCTCAGCCATGTTCACTGATACTCTATTTACAATAGTTAGGAAATAGAAACAATCTAAATGTCTTTCAACTGATGAGTATATAATGAAAACGTTGTAGTTATACACTATGGAATACTGCAGCTGTAAAGAAAGATAAAATAATAAAAATTTCAAGCAAAAGAATGGAACTACAATACCAGGCATGAAAAAGCTTCTTTAAGTTGTTGGTCAAGATTGTTCAAAAACAAACAAACAAAGAAAAAAAACATCCCTAAACATTATAGGTCATTATTATTACCCTTAGATAAACCCCAGAGGTAGAAAGTAGGTCCCTATTGCTGAAGACACCAAGCACTTCTGATACAGGGCTGAGATGTCCTTAAGCTGGAAGTGATCTAGAAAGCCTTCTCTCTGAGGACTACCTTTTATGGTATTAGAAGGTGCCAAGCAAGCTTTCAATGGAGTGAAGTATTAATGAAACAACTGTAACAACTCTGAACCACAATATGTGACACCTACGAACCACAATGTGAACAGCAAGCCACAAGAACCCTAAGGATCCAGTAGCGGCAGAAATTCCATAGTGGTAAGAAACAGCTATCTAATTGGATTTAAGGTCCATACAACAAGAGGAGAAAATATTCATGGTACTAGAAATCTAGCCACATATCCAGAGCTAGTGAAGTCATAAATCTTGGAGGAGAACCTCCAACCACCACTCTTACAAGCCAGCACAATATGGACTACATTCTAGATTTGCTCTTATAGCCACATAAAAGTAATCTTCACCCCACATCCAAGAAACTTCTTTTTGCAATAGCAGGAGATCATTATAGGAAACCACAACCAATCATAATGCAGATCTGTTGAGTTTAGTCCCAACCAATACATCTACAGCACAATACAACTGCATCTAAGACTCAAGGATCATTGTGCAAGAGGCTCCAAAAAGATTGTTAAGAGGCAGAAGACTGGGTGGTTTATTGGGAGTTTGTGTCCCTTAGTAACGTTAGAAGCTACAACAGTAAAGTCTTCCCAACATGACTTCCTCAACGTAAGCTGAACAAAGACAACAAAAATAGATATGCTAACATGTATGAGGAGAAACATGAGCCCTCAACCCTACACACAAAATAAAGGCAAGTAAATAATGTTAAGAGAAGGAAAAATAGTCTTACCCAGGGACTAATAGATCAATTGGTAATTAAGGAACCCCTGCACAGGTGTAGCCCATGGCAGTTCAGTGTCCAAGTGGGTTACATAGTAATGGGAAGAGGGACTGCCTCTGACATAATCTGATTGGCCTGCTCTTTGATCACCTCCCCCTGAGGGGGGAGCAGCCTTACCAGGCCACAGTAGAGGACAATGCAGCCACTTTTGATGAGAACTGATAGACTAAGATCAGAAAGGAGAGGAGAACCTCCCCTATCAGTGGACTTGGGGAGTGGCATGCATGCAGAAAGGGGAGGGAGCATGGGATCGGGAGGGGAGTAGGGAGGGGCTTATGTGGGGATACAAAATGAATAAAGTGTAATTAATAAAAAATTTTTAAAAAATATCAAGTCTTCAGCCCTGAGAAGTATGTACAATTAAAATTGCACATGTAAAAATAAGCATATAAGACTAAGAATGTTGTTTTTAGGAACACATACATGCACATGTGTGTGCACATCCATATACATGTATGTATATATTCCTGTAACAACACTAAATGAAAATAGGTCATGGAGCTGAAAAATAGCAAAAAGAATATATGGAAGGGTTTGAGAGGAAGAAAGGGAATGGATAAGTGATATAAGCATAAGAATATTAAATATGTAGGAAAAGATTTTTAAAAATTAAATGAAATGTATAAGGAATTAAAGGGATTCAGCAGTGCACACCACACCGCACTGTGTGATGTTACTGCACATGGTTCCAATACACAAATGCTCACTGTGTACTTCTCACACCGTCATGCCACAACTTGCTGATGAAAGCTTCCTGAGTAACTTCTGTTTAGACTTAGGCTGGTATTTTATGAATGACAGTAGTTTTACTATGCATTCAGTGTTCTGCCTTCACAGAAGCATAACAGCTTAATTACAGAAAATAAGGCCTTTTAATATTTTCTTATCACTAATTCTCAGCAACTAGGTCTCATATTAGTGTATCGTCAGATCATATTATATCACTATGTCTTATTTTAAAAATGAATGTTTGAGTTTCTCCCCTGAGTTTCATTAAAAAATAATTAAGCATATTTTGGTTTTGAATCAGGACAGAATTTCCAACAGAGTTTGAAATGCCCCAAACATTCTTCTGCTATTTTGTACTACATATTCATATGAAGTATCATTTTCAGCTTTGATGATTTTAGAATCAAACTATCAGTAAACACAAAAAGTATTAAAGATGCTCTACGTGTGCGCTGCAGCATAAAATATTCAGCCAAGATATAAACTTTTATGCAAAAATAAACTAGCAGTTAATGTGCTGCCTGGCTTTTATGTTTGATATAATACAATTAAACCAACAAATTGTTTTAAAAATAAATTTCTTTATGATTTATTACCAGCAAATGTTTGTACACCTATTTATTGTATTTTTACAGTTGAGGTCACCTATAAAAATTTAGGAGACAAGACATAATCAATGTTCCATTGCTGTATAGAGATACCTTAAAAACCTATTTATTCTTCTCTCATATGTTACATCCGGCTTTCGGTTTCTTCTTCCTCCAATTGTCCCAGCCCCTTCCCTCTCCCCAGGATGCACTCATCCTCCATTTCCCTTCAGAAAAGAGCAGGCCTCCCAGGGATATTAACTGAACACAGCATAAGTTACAATAAGACTAGGCGCAAACCTTCCCATCAAGGCTGGATGAGGCAACCCAGTAGGAGAATAAGCATCTCTTAAACAGGAAAAAGAGTCAGAGACATCCCCACTCCCACTGTTAGAAGTCCCACAAGAACACAAAGCTGCATACACACAAAAAATATGCAGTGGACCTAGCTCAGACCACATAGGCTCCATGATGCTTCAGTCTCTGTGAGTCCCTGTGAGACTTTCTTAGTTGATTCTACGGGCTGTTCTCCTGGTGTCTTCTACCACTCGGGATCCTACAACTCTTCCTGCCTATCTTCCAAGGGGTTCCCTGAGCTCTGTCAAATTTTGGTTGTGGGTCTATGTATCTGTTTCCATCAGCTGCTGGAGGAAGCCTAATGACTATTGTTCTAGGCACTGACCTACGAGTATGGCAGAATACTGTTACAAATAATTTCATAGTTCTTTTTCCAGTAAGATTTGATTCTGCCCTAGGTAGGGCCACACAACTTCCAATTCCTAGCCATCTCCGCAGTGTCAGGCATGGACTCCCACTGGTAGCTTGGGCTGAAAGTTAGGCCAGTTATTGGTTGGCCATTCCGATATGTTCCGAGCCACCGTTGCCCCAGCACATCTTACAGAAAGGACAGGTTGTACACCGAAGTTTTTGTGGTTAGGTTGGAATCCTAGTACCACCACTTGCTTGGTTACAAAAGATGGCTATTTCAGGCTCCTTATTTCAGTCTTCACTAGCAATACCCTCATAGATTTCAGAGTTTCTACTGGACTGGATTTCCACATTGCCCACAACACTCCCATCAATTCCAGTCATCTCTCCTAGAACTCTCTCGCTTGATCACACTCCTTACTGGCTGATTGCTACTGTTCACAGCTCAGCCCTGGACACTGTCACAATCTAATTATTTTCCCATCCTGGGGAGATCCATGAGTCACCTCTTGAACCCTCCTTATTACCTAGCTTTTCTGGATTTCTGGATTGTGGATAAACATGATTATCTTTTACTTAACAGGTAATATCCACTTATAATTGAGTACACACTGTTTATCTTTCTGGGTCTAGGTTACCATTCTCAGAATAATTTTTTGTTCTAGTTTTATCCATTGGCCTCCAAATTTCACGATGTCATTTTTAACAGCTGAGTAATACTTCATAGTATAAATATACAACATTTTCTTTTTCTATTCTTCAGTTGAGGGACATCTAGGTTGTTTCCAGGTTCTGTCTATTATGAATAAAGCTATGAACATAGCTGAGCAAGTGTCCTCGTTGTATGATGGAGCATTTTGGGGGTATATACACAGGAGTGATATAGCTTGATCTTGAGGTAGTGCTATTCCCAGTTTTCTGAAAAAAACAAAAACAAAAACAAAACAAAAAAAAACCAACTCCAGATTAATTTCCAAAGTGGTTGTAAAAGTTTGTAATGGAGGAGGGTTCCCCTTTTTCTACATCCTTGTCAGCAAGTACTGTCACTAGAGTTTTTGATGTTAGTCATCCTGATGGGTGTGAGATGGCATCTCAAAGTCATTTTAGTTTGCATTTCCCTGATGAAGAGTGGTATAGATGGGTCTTGAGGTATATCAGTTCACAATTTTCTGAGGAACAAACATATTGATTTTCCTAGTGGCACTACAAGTTTGGACTCCCATTAGCAATGAGAGAATGTTTCCCTTGCTTCATATCTTCGCCAGCATGAGCTGTTGGTTTTGATCTTAGCTGTTGTGAAGGTGTAAGAGAGAATCTCAAAGTAGTTTGATTCACATTTTCCTGATGGCTAAGAGTGTTGAACATTTGTTTCTCAGCCATTTGACATACCTGTGTTGAGAATTCTCTGTTTAGATCTCTATCCCATTTTTAAATCGTATTATCTGATATAATATCTAGTTTCTTAAGTTCTTCATATATTTTTGATATTATCCCTATGTTGAATGTGAAGTTGGTGAAAACCTTTTCTCATTCTGTAGGCTGTCACCTACTGATAGTGTCTTTTACCTTACAGAAGCTTTTCCGTTTTATGAGGTACCATTTATTGATTGTTTTTAGTGTACGTGTTTTCAGTGTTTTGTTCAAGAAGTTCAAGGCTATTCCGCGCTTTCTGCCCTATTATGTTCAGTGACTCTGGATATTTGATTCTATTTCATTTATCAACTTGTCTACTTCTATGGCAATACCAGGCAGTTTTTACTACTACAGCTCTGTAGCATAGCTTGAAATCAGAGACTGTGAAACCTCTGGAAGTTCTTTTGTTGAACAGGATTGTTTTAGCTATCCTGTTTTTTTTTTTTTTTGTTGTTGTTGTTGTTTCATATGAACTCGAATATTGTTTCTTCAAGTCTTTAAAGAACTGCTTTTGAATTTTGATGGGCATTATATTGAGTCTGTAGATTGTTTTTAGTAAAATGGCCAGTTTTGCTATGTTAATCTTACTGATTTATGAACACGGGAGATCTTTCCATCTTATAATATATTCTTCAAGTTCTTTCTTCAAAGACTTGAAGTTTTTATAATACAAGTCTTTCACTTGCTTGGCTAGATATTTCATGTTATTTGTGACTATTGTGAAGACCTTTGTTCTTCTGATTTCTATCTGACTGTCATTTTGGATAGGAGGGTTACTAATTATTTTTAGTTAATCTTGTGTACAGCCACTACACTGAAGGCAATTGTACAACATTGTTATAGGAGTTTCCTGGTACAATTTTTAGCTTTACTTATTATACTATCATATCATCTGAAAATAATGATACTTTGATTTCTTCTTTTCCAATTTGTATCCCGTTGATCTCTTTCAGTTGTCTTTTTGTTCTAGTTAAAACTTCAAGCACTATATTGAATAGATATGGAGAGAGTGGATATCTTATCTTGTTCCTGATTTTAGTGAAATTGCTTTGAGTATATCTCTATTTAATTTTACGTTGGATATTAGGTGTAAAGTGCCTTTATAATGTTTAGGTATGTCCTAATATCTCCAAGAGTTTTATAATGAAGTAATGTTGTATTTTGTCAAAGGTAAATTTTTTTTAGCATATCATAAGTTATTTTTCCTTTTAGTTTGTGGTGGATTACATTGACTGAATTTTATGTGTTGAACCATCCATGCATCTCTGGGAAGCCTATTTGGTCATAGTGGACGTGTTTTTTTTATGTGTTCTTGGATTTGTTTTGTGAGTATTTTATTGAGTGTTTTTGCATTAATCTTCATGAGGAAAATTGTTATGTAATTCTTTTATATTTGTTGAATCTTTGTATGTTTTGGGTATCAGGGTGACTGAGGCCTCATAAAACAAATTTGACAATGTTCTTTCTATTTCTATTTTGTGATATAATTTGAGAAGTATTGGCATTCATCTTTGATATTCTGATAAAATTCTTCATTATAACAATCTGACTCTGGGCTGTTTATGGTTAGGAGACTTTTAATGGCTGCTTCTATTTCCTTAGAAGGTTATAGGAATTTTAAATTGTTTGAATTCTTTACCTTTTTTTTTTGTTTTAACTTGAGTAAGTGGTATCCATTGAGAAAATTATCAATTTTTTTTTTTTGGATTTTCTAATTTTGTGGAATAAAGGTTTTTTAAAGCTTGACTGATGATTCTTTGGATTTTCTTGATGTCTGTTGTTATGTTTCCCTTTTCATTTTTAATTTGGATATTCTTTCTTTATCTTTTAGTTTGGATAAGAATTTGTCCATCCTGTTAATTCTGTCAAAAAAACAAAAAACAAAAAACAAAAAACAAAAAGCTTCTTTGTTTCATTGATTCTTTGTATTGTTCTTGTTTCTATTTCATTGATTTCAGTCCTCAATTTGATTATTTTTTGCCATCTACTCCTCTTGAGCGTGCTTGCTTCTTCTTGTTCTACAGCTTTTAGGCATGCTGCTCAGTTGGTAGTACAAGATCTCTCCAATATCTTCATAAAGGCACTTAGTGCCATGAACTTTCTTGTTAGCACTGTTTTCATTGTGTTGCATAACTTTGGGTATGTTGTACATTTATTTTCATTGAATTCTCAGAAGTCTTTAATTTCTTTTTATTCCTGCTTTGACCTAGTAATCATTCAGTAGAGAGTTGTTCCGTTTGTAGGCTTTCTGTTGTTTCTATTTTTGAAATCCAGCTTTATTCTGTTGTGGTCTGGTTGGATATATGGCATTATTTCAGTTTTCTTGTATCAGTTGGGCCTTGGTTTGTGACAAAGTCTGTGGTCAATTATGGAGAAATTTCTGTGAGGTGCTGAGAAGAAGGTATATTCTTTTGTGTTTGGGTGAAATGTTCTGTAGAAATCTGTCAGCAACATTTGGCTGATAAAGTTTATTAGCTAGCCCCAGTATTTCTGTTTAGATTTGTCTGAATGACATGTACATTGGTAAGAGTCGGGTGGTGAAACCTCACACTATCAATGTGTGAATGTCAATTTCTGATTTAAACTTTATTAATGTTTCTTTTATAAACACGGGTGTTCTTTTATTTAGGATAGAGATGTTAAGAATTAAGATGTAATCTTGGTGATTGCTTCTTTGATGGCCATAAAGAGTCTTTCTGTGTCTCTTTTGATTAATTTTATCGATTTTGTTTGATATTAGAATAACTACATCAGCTTGCTTTTTAGGTCCATTTGCTTGGAAAAAAAACATTTTTTCAAGCCTTTAGTCTGAAGTAAGTCTATTTTGATGTTGAGGTATATTTCTTATATGCAGCAGAAGGATGGATTCTGATTTTGCTTTTATTTGGTTCATCTGTGTCTTTTTTTTCTCCCCTTGGAGAACTGAGACCATTGGTATTGAGAGATATTTGTGACCAATTTTTGCTATTTTGGTGGTGGTGGTTGTGGTGGTGGTGGTGGTGGTGGTGGTGTGTGTGTGTGTGTGTGTGTGTGTGTGTGTGATTCCATTCTTTTGGTTGTGCTGGTGTGAAATACTCATTTTTGTAGACAAATAATGTTTTCATTTGACTTTATTATGAAATATCTTATTTTCTCCCTCTAGAGTGATTGAAGGTTTTGCTGAGTATAGTAGTCTGGGCTGGTATTTGTGGTCTCTTAGAATCTGCAAGATATCTGTCCAGTGCCCTCTGGCTTTTGGAGTCCCATTAAGAAGTTTGGTATAATTATAATTGGTCTATCTTTATACGTTAATTGCTATTTTCCACTTGCATCTTTTAGTATTCTTTCTTTGTTCTGTATGTTTAACACATAAACATAATGAACTGGTTATTATGTGTTGCGGGAATTTCTTTACTTGTCCAATCTATTTGGTGTTCTCTATGTTTCTTATATCTTTACAGGGATCTCCTTTAGGTCAAGACAATTTTCCCTATATTCTCGTTAAAAATATATTCTGGGTATTTGTGCTGGTATTCTTCTTTTTCTTTTTCTTCTTACTTCTATTCCTATTATTGTTAGGTTTGGTTCTTAGTGTCCTAGATATCCTGGATCCTTTGTATGAGGAAATTTTTAGATTTATCATTTTCTTTGGCTGATGTACCCATCTCTTCTACTGTATCTTCAATGCCTGAGATTTGCTCTTCTATTATATTTGTTGGTGAAGCTTGCCTCTGTAGTTCATGTTTTTTTAACCTAGACTTTTCCATTTCCAGAATTCTCTCAGTTAAGTTTTTTTTATTGCTTTTGTTTCCATTTTCAGTTCTAGAAAAGTTTCCTTTATTTGTTCAACTGTTTGTTTTCTTGGCTTTCTTTAAGGTATTTATTCATATCCTCCAATTTTTGTTTGTTTCTTTTTCCTTGATTTCTTTAAGGGTTTTATTCACTTCTCCATTAAAGACCTTTTCCATCTTTTTAAAGGTGGTTTTAAATTTTTCTCTTGTGCTCCCGCAGGGTTGGAATAGTCAGGCTTGTTCAGGATAGCTGGGCTCTTGTGGTGACATATCACCCTGGATTTTGTTCATTGTGCTCTTTCTCAGGTGCCTAGGAATCTGGATTTGGGGTGGTTATAGTTCTAGCTGCCAATTTTTGAGTTTGTCTTTGTTAGATTGGTATTTTCCTCCTTAGTTTCTGTTTGTTCTCTGCTCTTCTGACCTCTCTGGCCTCTGGACCAGCAAGGAATCTCTGGTTGAGTTGTGGGCCTGCACAAAGAGAAGAGGAGGAAAGAGGAGCTCAGGGATGGTGGATATGTGGAAATTGGGGAAGAGGTCCAAAGGTAAGCATACCTTCTGAAACCTGGTGTGGCCTTTGTTTGAGAACGGAGTCTCTGCTCAAGTTGGTGGTTTGGACATGGTAATGACAAGGGGAAAATGGTGTGGGGATTTTGTCTGTGGTTACAGTATGCCAAGAAAGTAGAGAAGGTTTATGGACAGATGGCTTATTTAGAGTTTTCTCAGCCAGTGTGGCCTCTGCTACAGCAGGGAGTCTCCGCTGGAGTTGGGAGTTAGAAGTCTTGTAGATGGCATGGCTACTGGTCTAGCAGTGAGTCTGCCTGAGCTTGCCTATCTGTTCTGGTTGTTGTGGCTTTCACTTTAGCAGAGGATGTCTGCCCAAGTGAGAGGCAGAAACACAGCAGAAGATGAGGTAGCTCAGGAAGGAAGGGGTGGTGGCAGATTAGGTCTTTGAGAATTAAAAAAAGGGGCATATTCTGCGGGTAGGCGGCCTATCTGTTCATCTCTGACAATGGCAATTCCTATAAAAATGCATTTATAATTGAGGCTTTCTTATAATTTTAGAGGTTTAGTCCATTATCAGCAAGGCAGGAAACATGGCAGCATGTAGGCAAAAGTGGTTTTAGAGAAGAAGTTCAGAATTCTACATCTGGATCTGCGGGCAGCAAGAAGAGAGACACTGAGACTGGCTGAGCATTTGAAACCCCAAAGCCTATGCCCAGTGACACACTTCCTCCAGCAAGACCACACCTATTCTAACAAGTCCATACCCCCTGATCCCTGCGAAGTAGCACTACTCTCTAATGATTAAACTTTCAAGTGTATGAGCCAATGGGAGCCATTTTTATTCAAAGCACCAAAGGTGGCAAGGCAAAAAAGTTTAGAAGCCTTTTCTAGCTGATACCTTCTCATCTAAGAACACTTAACTCAATGGATCTTGTTTAGGAAGGCTATCGCAAATTCCCATCTGCATCTCAAGTGAAATGCCCTTGTCTTGTAGAACTTAAGGCACAGCTTCTGCTGTACTTTGTCAGACTGAGAGTGATTGACTCCACTTGTTTATCTTGCCTACAAGATTGATTGTTTCCTGTTTTTCACAGGAAGCTTATTATTTCACTTAGTACTTGCATCCTAGATATACTGTGGAAGGAGTAGATGTGCTACAGCCAGTCCTCAGGAAAAGAGTTGTTTTGGAAATGATCCAAATATGGGCACAGTGCCAGTGTAAAGTATATAACAGAGAGTGTCATCGAAAAGCGTTTGCATATGTCTCAGGAGATCATGATGCTCAGATATTAAGCATGCTAATCTAGGTTGATAGACCAAACAATTACAGGACTCTGTGCTAGTCACATTGCCAGATATGTGGTAGGGATCCCACTTTAACTCCTGCTTATCATAAGGGACATTACCCTTGCAACTTGCTGGACTTTCCATTCCATAGTAATTTGGTATTGCCACACAGTGGAGTCAGTTTCCCTTTGGGTTCTGATACTCATTGTTTGCCTCTAAGAAAACTACTGTTCAACCTTCATTTCAAATCCCAGGGTCTTAGATTTGTACTCCAAGCATCTGTAATTGTTTAGTTCTACATTGGCTGTATGAAGCAGAAAATTTGCATGCTAAATTGCTTCTTCAAGGCCTATTAGTGCCTTTCATAAAAGGTGATGGCATCTTTTTCCTTTATAAACCTTTTCTGTCAGATTTTTCCCACTGCTTATGCCATGTCATGTCTCCATCCAGTAACCAGAGAGTGGATATATGCATTGGCTCTGTTTATCTCCAGGATAGAGCTCTGCAGTTTGTGCTTAAGCAATTTACATTGATTAAAACATACAACATAGGATAAACCTACTAAAACCTGTACATCTAAAGAAATTAAGCAAGAGAGAGGACTCTAACTAAAACGCTCAATCCCCATCCTGAAAAGCAAAGAGGATGGACAACAGAAGAAGAAGACAGGAAACAACCTAGGAACCTGCCACAGAGGGCCTCTGAAAGACTCTGCCCTGCAGACTATCAAAACAGATGCTGAGCCTGATTACCAACTGCTGGGCAGAGTGCATGGAATTTTATATAAGAAGTGGGAAATAGTAAGAGCTGGAGAGGACGAGAACCCCACAAAGAGAGCAACAGAACCAGAAAATTTGAACACAGGGGTCTTCCCAGAGACTCATATTCCAACCTAGGACTATTCATGGAGATAACCTAGAACCCTTGCACAGATATAGCCCATGGCAGTTTAGTGTCCAAGTGGGTATCATAGTAATGGGAAGAGGGACTGCCTCTGACATAATCTGATTGGCCTGCTCTTTGATCACCTCTCCCTGATGGGGAGCAACCTTATCAGGCCACAGATGATGACAATGCAGCCACTTCTGATGAGAACTGATAGACTAAGATCAGAAGGAAGGAAAGGAAGATCTCCCCTATCAGTGGACTTGGGGAGGGGCATGCATGAAGAAAGGTGAGGGAGGGTGGGATCGGGAGGCGAGGAGGGAGGGGCTTATGGGAGGATACAAAATGTATAAAGTGTAATTAATAAAAAAAGATAAAAAAAAAACCATTTGATGGCCTGAAGTTTTAATAGACTAGAATTAGTGGTGAAGAAACAGAGGGTCACAGATACAATGTTCCCTTCCCAGCACCCCATGGCCATGCTGAGCCTGATAGAACTCAGGCCTATGCATAGCTTCATTAATGGAAACGTATGTGTTTGGGAGAGATACAGAATCTGTGGACTACAATGCTCAGGCAAGTCTTCACACAAAAGTATAGGCTTTATAAGCTCACAAGAACTCAGAAAAATGGGAAAGAAATACAAAGAGTTAAAATGGCAAATAAGGTAATGACATCTTTTATAACACGAATGGGGAAGAACAGCTAAAGTTTCCTTGGCTATCCTGTAAACATCAAGAAACTATTCCCCTACAAAAGAACTCTTCTGTGGCAAAGCAAGCTGCATGTGCATTCTTTTCCCCAACTAACTCCAACGGTATCTGGCCGCTCTCTGGCTAGACTAAGACACTGGTCAAGAATCAAGAAAATTGATAAAAGCAGTTTAGGCCAATGCTTTTGTCTCACAAAGAGTTGGAATTTTTCTTACAAGCAGGCTCTCTTACATGCAGCTTTCCATATTCTGCTTACTCTATGTGATCTCTGAACTGCCTATCCTGATATTCCCCATTACCACTGAAGAGGGTTTAAAACAAATATGATAGATAGTATCGATTGTCTGTCATTACATAACTGTTTACAGTAACACACTGAAGAGAAAAGCTACTAAATAGAAGTGCACATTTTCCCTCAATCCACACACATGCCATAGAGTGGGAGTGGTCTTTTTTAATATGAGTTAAAGGCTTGCTTATAGGGAATAGCTTAACATTTAGCTTAAAGGGTCTTATCTATCAGGGCGAAGGGCTGAAAGGGCCATAGAAATATCGGAGCTTTAACATTATTGGTTCAGTGAGATAAGCTCAAAAGCAATTTCTTCCTGGCACACCCTGTCAGAGAGTATAATTTTACTTCTAGTACAGGTTGTGGCCCAGCAAATGCTACCTATCTGATTTGTTGAGTACTAGACTAGGAGACTGATCAAGAACTAAAAAATGGATAAAGACAGTTTGGGCCAAAGCCTTTGTCTCATAAAGAGTTGATGTTTTCCTTACAAGCAGATTATCTTAAATGTGACTTTTTTCGTTCATTTTTTATTGTACTTTTTTATAATTTATTCATTTTGTATCTCAGTTATAGCCCCATCCAGCATTTCCTTCTCTTCCTACCTGCCCTCCTTTTTCCTCTACTATCTATCTCCTAATCCACTGATAGGGGAAGTCCTCATCCCCTACTGTCTGACCCTTTCTATTAGGTTGTATCAGGACTGCCTGGATCTTTTCCCTCTGTGAGCTGGCTAGGCCATCTCACCATGAAGAAGTGATCAAGGAGCAGGCAACTGAGGTAATGTCAGGGTCTGTCTCTTCTCCCCTTACTAAGGAACCCACATGTAGACAGAGCTGCCTATGGGCTACATCTGAGCAGGGGGTCTAGGTCCTCTCTATGCATGGTCCTTAGTTGGTACATCAGTCTCAGCAGTACCCCCTGGGCCCAGCATTTTTTTCTTTGTTGATCTCCTTGTGGGGTTCCTTTCCCCTTTTGGCCTTTCTATCTACAATCCAGTAAATTCCATTAGTTTTAAAATAGTAAGCCTGGATATGATTTGTGTTGGTCCAGGAAAATAACCCATCAAAGACAGACCCACTTCTGTGTTGGGTGCTTTCAAGCTTACTCTTCCCAGTAATTTTGGAACTCTGCTTCCTTCAGTTACCTGTGTCTTCTTCTTTTACTTCAAATGTGGAAGAGGTCACCAAGAAAAAAAAAAAAAGCTTTGGTGTATGTATTCCAGTGCAGCACTGCTCTCCTTAGCTACTATGAAGTAGCCACCTGCTTGCCTTGTGACTAGTTCATTGTTTCATCTCATAATAGTTAAAAACTACTACATCTATGTTTCAAAATCATCATTTTCTGGAGCCTTCTAGAAACACGAATGAAAAGAATGACCTGAATGAGAAAGATCAAGCATGTATTCACTGTTTAATATATATCCTACTTACAGAAATCTGTTCAAAGTTTAGAGAATGACAAATTTGACTCTGTGGTGACTGGTTTTCTTGTCAACGTGACAATCAATCCAGTTGGTTTGTTGGCATGAACTTTTAATCCCAGCACTTAAGAGGCAGAGGCAGGAGGATCTCTGGTCAACATAGTGAAGTCCAGGTCAGCAAACCTATAGTGAGACTTTCTTTAAAACACAAACACAAACACACACACACACACACACACACACACACACACACAAATAGCAAGGAAACAAACAAACCAAAGATTCAAGCTAGAAAATACATTTCTAGGTGAGTCTGTGATGCATTTGTATAGAGGTGTACCTAGAGGGCACGCCTACTTTCAAAGTGGGGGATGTCTTCTAACTAGTTCCTTGATAAGAAAGAAAATGGAACAAGAGAAACGTAATGTGGTGAGATAGCCTTTGCTTCCAGAGTAAGTTCCTCTGCTCTGTTGCCATCTTCCAGGGCATTGCTGAGGTACCTGGTTTTGTGGGCTGAGAAGCTACCAACTTCTCATCCTTCCAGCATGGAACCTTTATTGTTAGTTCACTTGGCACTATCCTGTAAGCCAATTTAGGAAATGCCCTTTTATATGTACATTTTGTTTTCCATTGGCTCCTTTCCTCTAGAGAATTCTCCCTAAAATAGACTCTAATAATTAATGCAAGGTTATATTTATAACTAGCTCTAGCCCACATTTGCCCATCTCACAATCTGTTCATTACCTAAGGGCTAAATAGTAGTGTTTAAATCTCATTTTCTTTATATTTTTAGCTTCTAGAAGTGCAGATATGACAATGGGGATTCAACCCCCTGAACTTCCTTGAAGAACAGAGGTCTATTAAACACAACTTACAAAATACTTCTCCTTTAATGGAAATTTTCAAGTCTTCACTAAGTCCACATGGAATTCAGTTTATGTATTGGTAATTCACTATAGGCACTGTCTGTCCCTTTTCTAAGTAGCATCTAGTACAAGGCAGTAAATGAGTAATTAAATGGCTCTCTCAAAGAAGCACGCTGTTGAGCAAATAAAGTACAACCTAAGATTCATCCACACCATAATCTTTGTGATGTACAGTCATTTGTCTTTCTTTTCCCTCCTACTCCTATAGTCTTTCTGTAAGGAAAGAAGAAGGATTGGAATAATTAGAGAGTATGCATGAGAGAGTTAAGGAAAGCGGGAGAGAGAGACAGAGAAAGACAGAGGGAGACAGACAGATGACACAGAGAGAGGAAGAGTGTTAACTTTACTATATCCTTCTACTCAGGACATTTGTGAAGATGTATGGAGACAGTTGTCTTAGCAGTTAAATAGAGCTGTTAGGTGCATATTTGTAAAATGTGGTAAAGATGGAAGAAGTGACCTTTGTTTATACACTCTACCTTTTCTATAAATCACTAAGTGCACAGTCTGGTTTGGTTCCAGTGAAATCCTTGCTTTGTGGCCTGGGCCAAGGCACAGAATCCTTTAAGATTTTTTTTTCTTCTCATCTGTAAAATGGTGCTATAACGCTATATATATATATATATATATATATATATATATATATATATATATATATGAAACATTTATGTTTCAGACCATATGTGAAGACATTTGTCAGATTCCTGAAGCATAAATATTCTTGCTCAATAAACTTCTTCCTCCCTAAAGCTCCAAAGCAAGAGTTTTTTAGTGTGATTCGCCCTATTGAAATAGACCAAAAGGCATATATCAAATTCTTCTTTCACTAGAACGTCAGCATGCTGGTAAATGTGCTGTATCTGTGTAAGAATGAATTAAAATGGCTCATGCAAATTCTATTGAGATAAAACAGAATCAAAACTGCAGGCAGAATATACAAAGAAAATGATTTCCTTTAGATCTAAAGCCTGATTTTCTTTCAACACTCTGGTTTCTTTTAAGCCCTGGGCACCCAGGCATATGCTTATGTTCTGGCTGCTTGGAAGCATAATTGGTTTTCTGGTGACTTGGCATCTTTCTTTCCTTAAATTTCTCATTTATTTTCATCTCACAGAAGCACTTCCATCCTTCTTTCAAGTGATAGGTGCTTGATACATACTTCCTAGCTGTGATCTCTGGTTAGGAGGCTGTCTTCCCTAGATTTTCAGTCCACCAGTTGAATATGTTGTTTCTATGATCCATGAACTTGAAATTGCAGAACTTTTGATCTAATACCTTTATGTGTTTACTGAGTAATGGATGAGAGGATGGAAACTAAGGTTTGAGGAAATAGAATGAGATTGTTTCTCTCTAACTGTATAAAAATATCTGGCCTAGAATAATTCGTTCTGGTCCTAGTAATAGAGTGGTACTACAATTATAGATTACTTTGATAAAGCCTTTCTTTAAAACACACTAAAATGATTTCAGAATTCCATCTTTTTCATGAAATGAAATGAGTACAATCATTTACATAATTCACTGCTTGCTAGTTAGAAGGCTTCAACAAGATTCCAGTAGAAGTTTTGGGCAGTTGAAACACAAGCTGAATGTGGTCAGTGTGCTTGTACAATTTATATCACACATCCCTAATGTCGAACGTCACCACTTGCATGCAGCTAGAAAACTACTGAACTTGAATATTCATTTAATTTGCATCTTTGTTAATAGTTGTCACTGTTAACAATGAAAGATATTATAAACTAGCCAATGACTTTGTGTCATGTTCAGTTCTAAGAGCTTTATATGTATCACTAAAGGCTGTACCATTTTGATGAAGGTATTTTATAAGTGAGACAGTTGGAATTCCAAAGATACGACATTTTCCTCAGTTCACACACATACTGAATTGCAGAGCCCAGATTTGAAATAAATCGTGTAGCTCAGAGTGCTTGTGTTTATTTGTTGCCTTCCTACTATGTCTAGAAATGCTTCAAGCAAGGGCCCTCTGTATACTATTTCTTTCTTTGACAAAGATATTCATATAAATGAGACAATATAGGCTGAATTTGCATATCTCCATTTGTATTTTTCTATTTGTTTATATATTGTTTCCAAAAATTTTAATTTTCATCATTCCCAATATTTCCATCAATTATGAAATAATTAGAAGTTTCTGTCATAGTCTTTTTCTCATTCCTACAAGTAGGAGAGCTCAGTATGTACCTTGTTCTGATGAGTGTTTGTTATATTAGTGATGGGTCAGTCTTTTTTTAAAATTTTTTATTTTAATCACAGTTCATTCACTTGTATCCCAGCCTTACCCTCCTCCCTCTTTCCCTCCCAATTCCATTTTCCCTTCCTCCTCTCCTCCCTGCCACCTTCCAACTCCACTGATAGGGGAGGTAATCCTCCCTTCCATCTGATTCTAGCTTGTCAGGTACTTCAGGACTGGCTGTAATGGCTTAGCAAGGCTGCTCCTCCCTTGGGGGGGAGGGGAAGCTCAATGAGCCAGTCATTGAGTTCATGTCAGAAATAATCCTTGTCCCCCTTACTAGAGAACCCACTTGGATACTGAGCTACCATGGGCTAAATACAAGCAGGGGTTTAAATTTTGCTGAGTTTTTGTTTGTTTGTTTGTTTTTGTTTTTTGTTTTTGTTTTTGTTTTTTTTTTTTTTTGCCTAGTTAAGCAAAGCTAGTCTCTAAATCCTAAACCTGCATCCTCCTGCTACAATAGAGATTCTCAAAGGAATGCAGAATCTTTTCTGTTTTAGCTTTCTGAACCAGACACACAGCTTAGCCTAAGCTGGCCTTGAACCTGTATCAATGTTCTGCCTCTATTTCCAGAGCAGGAGAATTAGGCCTTAGCCATCACAGGCAGCTATGATGGGCCAGTTTTGAACCTTCCACTGCAGCTTTCTTTCTTTTTTTTTTTCAATAATTTATTTATTTTTAATTTACTTTTGATGTTTTACTTTACTGTGTCTTCTGAGGGTGTCAGATCCCCTGGAACTGGAGTTACAGTGTTCAGCTGCCATGTGGGTGCTGGGAATTGAACCCGGGTCCTGTGGAAGAACAGCCAGTGCTCTTAACTCCTGAGCTATCATATCTCCAGGTGCAGTTTTCTTTCCTAATGCTGTCATTAGCATGTGGTCTATCTTGCTGCATCTTATTAGAAGATGAAAAACCTAAAACAGATGTTAAATAAAGATACTGTGTCTTTACAGGAATTCTATACTCTCCAGATTCTGGTTCCCTAGGTATCTGACTCTAGGCATGAGAAAGCCACTTCAGTGGAGCTGAGGCCAATCCAGCTCAGAAACCCAGTTCTTTTGAACATCATCAGAAATCATGAGTGGCTACTGCTTATAGTAGTGTGGCTTAGGGGTGGGTGCTAAGAAAGGACTAGGTACATTACAGTGTTCCTCTGAGCAAGAGGGCTGTTAGGGTGTTCATATCCTAGATAACTGAGTGTTAGCATGTTTAAACCTGACAAAATCAACTTCCTCAAAAATAACAGGGCCAAACAGAATTCTCAATAGAAGAATATCGAATAACAGAGAAACACTTAAAGAAATGCTCAACGTTCTTAGCTATCAGGGAAACACAAATCAAAACAACTCTGAGATTTCACCTTACACCATCAGAATGGCTAAGATCAAAAACTCAAGTGACAACATGTTGGAGAGGATGTGGAAAAAGGGAACCCTCCTTCCTTGCTGGTGGGAGGAGCAAACTTGTACAACCACTTTGGAAATCAATCTGGCACTTTCTCAGAAAATTAGGAATAGTGCTTCCTCAAGATCCAGCTATACCACTCCTAGGCATATATCCAAAAGATGCTCAAGTTCATAACAAGGACATTTGTTCAACCATGTTTGTAGCAGCTTTATTTGTAATAGCCAGAACCCGGAAACAACCTGGGTGTCTCTCAACTGAGGAAAGTGTACATAAATTTTGGTACATTTACACAATGGAATACTACTCAGCAATTAAAAAAAAAAGGAAACCATGGAATTTGCGGACAAATGGTAGGAACTAGAAAAGATCATCCTGAGTGAGGTATCCCAGAAGCAGAAAAACAAACATGGCATATACTCATTTATAAGTGGATATTAGATTATATAATATAGGATAAACACACTAAAAATCTGTACACCTAAAGAAGCTAATCAGGAAGGAGGACATTGGGTAAGATGTTCAATCCTCACTCAGAAAGGCAAAAGGGAATGAAACTGGCATAGGGAGAAAACAAGGAAAATGACAGGATCCTACCACAGAGGGACTCTGAAAGGCTCTACCCTGAAGGGTATCAAAGCAAATACTGAGACACTTAGCCAAACTTTGGGAAGAGTGCAGGGAATCTTATCAAAGAAGAGGGAGAGGAAAGACCTGGAGGGGACAGGAGCTGCACAAGGAGAGCAACTGAAACAAAACATCTGGGCACAGGGGTCTTTTCTGAGACTGATACTCCAGCCAATGACCATTCATGGATATAACCTAGATAACTTAGAACTTCTGCTCAGATGTAGCCCCTGGCAGCTCAGTCTCCAAGTGGGTTCCCTAGTAATGGTAACAGGGGCTGTCTCTGAATTAAACTCAGTGGCTGGCTTTTTGATCACCTCCTTTACCAGGCCACAGAGGAAGACAATGCAGCTAGTCTTGATGAGACCTGATAGACTGGGGTCAGATGGAAGGGGAGGAGGACCTCCTCTATCTGTGGACTGGTAGAAGGGCATGGGAGAAGAGAGAGGGAAGGTGGGATTGGGAGGGCATGAGAGAGCAGGGAATAGCTGGGATACAAGTGAATATACTCTACTTAATTAAAAAAAATAACTAAGTCTCTGCTGGCTCTGATGAAGGAACCAAGGACCTTATATGAAGGGAACCTAGACCCACTGCTAGGTTGTAGCTGACAGGCAGTTCATTCTCTATATGGGTTCCCTTGTAAGGGGAGGAGAGTCCATCTCTGACATGGACTCTGTTGCCTACTCTTTGATCATTTCCCCCTAGTTGGGGGTGGGGTGCATTGCTAGGCCACAGAGGAAGAAGTTGCAGACAGTCCTTATGAGACTTGATAGGCTGGGGTCAGATGGTAGGGGAGGAAGGCTCCCCTTTCTAAGAAATGGGGGAGGAGAATAGAAGGGAAGAGGGAGGGAGGGATTGGGAGAAGATTAGGGAGGAGCTACAATAGGGATGTAAAGTGAATAAATTGAAAAAAAATAAATTTAAAATAAAAATATCCAGTATTTCTAAAATGTCCAAAAAAGCGATGTAAATCTATTGTATCAACTTATTTCTGATAGACATAAAATTAATTCTGTTTATTATCAGAAACAGGATTATATATCAATTTTCTAGATCTTAAGTAAATTTTATTGGACTCCAGAAAAAGAGTATAATAATAAAAAAATAACATTAGTCAAAATAGAATTCAAGAAACAAAAAAAGCAAGTCAACCCAAGAAAGATGGATGATTCTTACTCCTTCCGTTTTTTTGTCCAAGCCCTTGTTCAGTCTTTATAAGTCAGAATTTATTAACTCCTTCTTGTTATTTTAGTTTCTTTTTTATTATTGTGCATGTGTTGCACACAATAATAAGTTCATAATATCATATCCTTCACTTTTCATTACCATTTCTACCTCCTCCACCTCATGTTCATTCTTTTTTCTCAGATTAGTCTTCTATTTTCATATTGTATGTATATCCATATGATAGCATATGTATTTGTATACTATATCTTGTTAACTTTTTATGTCAGTGCTTATAAATAAAATAATAATATATGTATCTTTGTATATATACATATCATTAGAATATTACAGTATTATGTAATATATATATAAGGCTTTTAGGACAGTGTTTGTAATATGCATAGTTGTTGGTTAAATGGATTGTATTATTTTATATATTTTTCCTTAGGTCTCATATATGAAAGAAAACATAAAACAGTTTTTCTTTCTGGATTGCCTTCTTTTGTGCCAGGTAATGGGTGTTAATGCCCGTAAATGACACTTTCACTCTTCTTTATGGTTGACTAAAATTCCACTGTGCATGTATATCATATTTTTATCATCTGTTCATTACCTGATGGGCACATAGGATGGCTCCATCTATCAGATATGATGACTAGCACTTCAATAAACATGAGTGAGCAGGTGTCTGTATATCATACTTAGTTATAATTTCTTTGGATATAATCCTAGATATGATATAGTTAGATCATATGGTAGTTGTTCTTTAAAATTTTTTGAGGAACCTCCTGACTGATTTCTATAATGACTGTACAAGTTTACAAACCAATTAGCAGAATGTAAGTGTGCTTTCCTCTATGCTCATCTTTGTCATGTTTATTTTTTTTTTTCATGGCATCCATACTGACAGGGGCTAATTGGAATCACAGTGTAGTTTGATTCGCATCTTTGGACTAGTCAAGGATATTGAGCATTCTTTTTATGCATCTGTTTGCCATGTGTAATTCATATTTCAAGAAATGTTTTCCCATTTCATTTGCTCATTTATGGATCAAATTATCTGATATTTTTGTTTTTAACTTTTTGAGTTCTTAAAGGCTTCTCTAAACCTGTAGATTAGAGACTCTCTAAATTTCCAGGCATAGGAAATGCATGCTGAATGGATTCACCAGAGGTAATGGTTTAGTGCATTTTTAAAATGCTGAAACATACATAGAAACCTTTGCTCATTTTTTTTTTGTGTGTGTGTGACTGTCCAGACACATGTCATTTGCTTTTTTATTCATCTATAGTAACCTTATGAATGGATTTAAAATATGATTGCATTGCCAACAAGGTTTAACAGATCTCATTAAAACAAAACAAAACAAAACAACAAAACAAAAAACCTCTGGGACTTACCATCAACTTAACATTCCCACCCCTCTTAAATCATAGAAATTTTAGAACGAGTATTTATTAGGTTGTTCATTCTGCATATCAATTACCTTAGGCTCTATATGCAGCAGTTCCATCAAAAGCATTAAATAGTTCCCAGTGGCAAATTCCTGGTTATCTTTAGCTCATGCTGTTAAGTAAGTTTCCACAGTCTTTATAGCTCTAGCTTTCATTGTATTTTTTAAATGGCTTGGTTTCAGCTGTTAAAGCTCACAAAGTTGACTTGAAGTAAAAATACTTGCCAGCATGTATAAAATCAGAACTTTCAGCTGGTGTGTTTGGGGCAGCTCTGTTACATCGCAGAGTCTACTCAAATCTGTGAGCATAGGTTTCTGACTTTATTATGCTCCATCTATATTTCTAATGAACTGATTGGGCCTTGTAACTCATTGGGATTTCACCCATTTCCTGGACTGCCTTAGTGTTCTTTATCCAAAGGAATTTATACTTCCAAAGCAAGCTTTCTGTTGACTATGACTTTGAAGATTTCGGAATTATATGACTAGTGCCTAATTATATGATTAGTGCCTGTTCCCACTACCTGCTTCAGTGTCCACATTCTCTTCTGTTTTTTTTTTTTTTTTTTTTTTTTTTTTTTCTGGACTCTTAACATACATTTCATGTTCATGTTTAAACTGGAAATTGTTAGAGATGGTTGCTCTTCCCTCCTACCAATGCCACTTTTAGAGGAAGTTATTCTTTCAGACTAGGTGTGAGAGCACATGTATTAGAGTATGAAGCAGTTCAATTCAGCCTAAAGTTTAGGGTGCCACAAGTATCTGCAATGTCCTGCCTGGAGATTAAAGAATTGTTGCAACTGTCAGTTTGGATTTCTCAGTCATAGTTCAGAGAAAAAAATGAGACAGTGTGTCGTGGTTTATTTTGAAAATGTTACATCCCTTTTCTTACAATTTCATTGCATTCTGATAAGATGTTTTAAAGTGTGCTAAATAGAAAATGAGGCCAACTGATTAAGTTAAAGACGGTTCTGCCTGTATTTTAAAATTTCAATTGCTATTATAATCTGACATTTTCCTCACTTACTTATTTTGGGAACATCTTTGTTTTCTTTTAGGTGATTAATTTGTTTTCATACCCAAATCACTTTTCTACTTATTAAAATATGTTTGACCAGAGTACTAAACTGTATATTATTTTATTGTACTGGATACAATTTAATTTCTTAGAGAAATTGGATTCATGCCTTAAACATATTCTCTAAATCACTTGAATTTATTACATATCACATATATGATATTCATTTAATATATGTAACTGAATGTATCAGAAATATTATATAATGGGAAACAAATAATAAAGATACAAGGTATTGTTAGGGTCAAACATATTCTTCATTAACATTTTATACATCTTATTTGGACACTTATGGCACAAAGATAGAATACTATTGCATGCTATCACTGTCAACTATTCTGAAATACTCATAAGTAGTAATTTCGATAATAGTTGTTTTAAAGCTCCAGATTTACAGGTTATGTTAAAATAGCTTCTATCAGCTTCTTGACTGTTTACTTGGTTGGTAATTTTTTACATTCTTTCTGGATAGAAACCTATTATAACAAAAACCACTGCATGAGGAACAGATCATATTGTACCATAGTCTAGTTAAGATTTCATGTTCTGTTTCTAAGATCCCAACTAGAGTTGATTCAGGTTGTGACACTGTTAAAACAGAAACATTTTTGGCACTAGAAAAAGAATTACTGTGGACATTTTCGTGATCTCTGAACTAAGTCAGCATAGCAAGTATTACACAGAAACCCTGGAGATGACTACAGGGAAAATAGACTCCAGAAGAGTCAGAGTAAATGGTTAGTCTTTATACATAGTACAAGAGGAAGAGCTAAACTAGAAAGAAATGTAACTCTATTTCAAAAGTAAATTAGAAACATTTGCTCCCCTATCATGGGGACTGGGGAAAGGCCTAGGGGAGAAGATGGAGGGTGGGTGGGACAGGGAGGATAGGAGGGAAAGGGCTACAGCAGGAATACAAAGTGAATAAATTATAATGAATAAATATATAAAAAATAAATTTAAAAATAAAAAAGCATTTGATGCATGTCAGTAGAAATTCCACTTGCTGGCTTTTTTCAAAAGTTTGCATGTACATGTTTTTCTGAACTCCAGCTGTGAATACTCAAATTATTCTAAGTCATGCACAAATTAATTTGGAAATTTATATTTGGCTCACAACAAAATGTAGAGATGCAAATGACTGAAGGAATTATTTTAGCTTCTCTATGAAACTAATTTTTAAAATTTTTCCCATTCTCCTGCTTTCTATTGTTGTTCTATTTTTCTTTAATTTTATCTCTGAGACAGGAAGAGCTTATAATATGCCAGAGCTTCAGGCCACAAGACCATTTTAAAGCTCTGGCTCACTTACCTTCATGTTGTCTATCTATTTAATAAGTTATCATCTTACAAAATTTTTGTTTCTTGAAAATTTCTTTTTAGAGTAACGGTCTTTGGAAAACAAACAAAACATTTTAGAAAATTAAAATTAAATATATATTGATTACTCTCATAAAATTAGTGTAAAATTTTTGTTTAGATAATTGTAGATTATTTTGTGTCATACATAAAACTATACTCTTGAGGACAAAAATATTTATGAAAATAAGACATTTTGTAACCTGTATTTTTACACTGAGAATTTCTGCCTTAGAGTGGTCACATGAAGAAGTACGTGTGTTTTATGTTAATTCTTTGCACTGTACGATATTGAATAGTAAACTTTTGTTCTCTTTTACTTTAGACACTTTAGACAAAATAGAAAATTCACATTTGCATGTGGTTGCAGCATGTATGTAATTGGATGCTTATGCATCATCAGTTTTGTGTGTAGGGTAAATTCAATGTATAAATTGACTGTGCTTAGTAAATGAGCAAAATGGAAAAAGGTAGAGAGAATTTGTCAAAGAAAAGCAAAACCTGAAGGAGTTCATCACCACTAGACTTGCTGTGTGAAAAAAAATACAGGAATACTTCATTCTGAAATGAAAGACTTCCAATTAGGATTATGAAAGCAGGAAATATAAAATTTACTGCTAAAGGTATGCATATAGTCAAACACAAAATAATCTAACACAGTAACAATAGTCTATAAATCAGTTACAAGTTCAATACAATGACTAACAGAAATTTTAAAAATAAAGCCAAATATAACTGCAATTACTTGTGAATAGATTCACCTTATAAAGTTATGTAAACTGGAATGTCTAAGAAAGATTATTTGAGAGATAGTGGGGCTTTGTATGTACAAATGTAAGATATTGCCATCTTCAAATTAGTTAGTACAACTAGATGATGATTCACTTAAGTCCCAGTAATGTAGCAAACATACAAAAAGTAAAAGAAAACACAGTCAAAGCATGGTGCTTCACAAAATTATAAAATTATAAAGAGGGACACAAAAGAAAGAAAAGTTTACAAAAATATCACTTGAACATAAAACAAAATAAGCACATTATTTCTACACACAAAACATACAACAATCCAAGCAAACCTAGAAAATGATGACTTTCTTGGGAGCAACAAATCCTAACCTATGAATAGTTACCTGAAATGCAAATGTATTTAATTCACCAACTAAAAGACAAAGGATACAAAAAGAAACAAAGCATGCTTTGCCCAAATACTCTGCATATTACCTGCCAGAGACTCAGAGATTCTCTACAAGTTTATGGATTCACAGATTGAAAGCTAAAGTTTGAAAAAGGGTTCTCCCCTCCTCCATTGCTGGTGGGAAAGTAAACTTGTACAACCTATTTGGAAATCAATCTGGAACCTTTTCAGAAAATCAGGAATAATGCTTCCTCAAGATCCAGCTATAGCACTCCTAGGCTTATATCCACAAGATGCTCAAGTACTCAACAAGGGTATTTGTTCAACCATGATCATAGCAGCTTTATTTATAATAGCCAGAAGCTGGAAAAAACCTGGATGTCCCTCAACTAAGGAATGGGTGCAGAAATTGTGGTATATTTACACAGTGGAATATTACTCAGCAATTAAAAACAAGGGCATCATGAAATTTGCAGGTAAATGGTGGGAACTAGAAAAGATCATCCTGAGTGAGGTATCCCAGAGGCAGAAAGACAACACACATGGTATATATTCACTTATAAGTGGATATCAGACATATAATATAGGATAAACATACTAAAATTTGTACACCTAAAGAAGCCAAGCAAGAAAGAGGACCCTGGGTAAGATGATCAATCCTTACTCAGAAAGACAAACAGGACGGACATTGAAAGGAGGAGAAAAGAGAAAACAGGACAGGAGCCTATCACAGAGAACCTCTGAACGACTCTACCCAGAAGTGTTTCAAAGCAGATGTGAGACTCATAACCAAACTTTGGGTGAGTGCAGGGAATCTTATGAAAGAAAGGGGAGATAGAAAGACCTGGAGGGGACAGGAACTCCACAAGGAGACCAACAGAACCAAAAAATCTGGCACAGGGGACTTCTCTGAGACTGATACTCCAACCAAGGACCACTCATGGATATAACCTAGATAACCTAGAACTTCTGCTCAGATGTAGCCCATGGCAGCTCAGTATCCAAGTGGGTTCCCTAGTAAGGGAAACAGGGACTGTCTCTAACATGAACTTAGTGGCTGGGTCTTTGATCACCTCCCCCTAACAGAGGAGCAGCCTTACTAGGACACAGAGAAGGACAATGCAGCCAGTTCTGATAAGATTTGATAGACTAGGGCGAGATGGAAGGGGAGGAGGACTTCCCCTATCAGTGGACTTGGAAAGGGTTATGGGAGGAAATGAGAGAGGGAAGGTGGGGTTAGGAGGGAATGAGGGAGAGAACGAATGAGGAAGGGTGCTACAGCTGGGATACAAATGAATAAAGTGTAATTCATGTAAAAAATAAAAATGTAATTAAAAAAAAAGAAGGGAAAAGGGTTTTCCTTGCAAATGGAAGCCAAAGGAGCAGGACTAACAATTGCTCTTAGTCAAAGTTGACATAAAGGAAAAAGAAAGTTATACAATGATAAAGACCAACAATAAAGAAATAGGACAAGTGTAAATATATATTTGCTCCAGATAAACACATCAAGTCTATCTGGCAAATCTGAAAAAACACAACATTCAAAATATAGCAATAACGGGCATCAGTGCCCCTGTCTTAGCAATGGATAGAACATTTAGGTTGAAAATCAAACAATCAATGTATTTGGTGCATAGATGTTCAGTATTGTGATATTCTCATGGAGAATTTTCATTGACTAGGTAGCTGACAATGTCTAGGAAGAACTCAAGAAAAATATGCACAGGACCCTGTATAAATATGTTCATATACTTAATGAGTATCTTATTTTATATGTGAATTCCGATTTTGTTTCCTGAAGGTGAGTTAGAATTCTATAATATTAGTAGTTTGGAAAAAATATCCAGAGTAAAATATGTACATAAAACAAAACAAACAAAATAATGTAAATAAATGTAATTTTATTTTCAAAAAGAAAAAAAAAACTAAAACTCACTGGGCTTGAAATAACTAGACTAATTGGACATAAAAGACATCCATACACCTTACCATAAACAGTAGCAAACATACATTTTTCTAGAATGTGTAGAACAGACTTCTGGATTAGACGCGGAAAGGTTTTAAGCAATTAAAGAAGACTGAAATAGTTTCAAACATCCTTTGTAATCACAAAGTTATAAAACTAGAACAAAAGAAGAAAGGCCTTAAAACTCACACATGGAAACTCTAAACAACCAAAGAATCAAGAAAAATGAAAAACATTCCTTCCATCAAACTTGTAAATATAGCACCCACATCTGTTAGGATTCATCGAAGTCACTTCTTAAAAGGACACAAACTAAGGGAATCTAATGTTGTGCCTCAGATAGCCTGACAGAAAGCAAACTAAACTTGAAGTCAGAAAATGGAAGAAAATATCAGATCAGAAATACATAAAATAGAGTATGAATGAGAGATCAATGAAAATAACTTGTCTTTTGAAAGATAATTAAAATTTACATTTTTGACTATACTAAAGAATAAAGACTCAAAATCAAAAATGAAAGGGAAAGCATAAGAACAGAAATTGTGAAAAACATAGGATATAATTCCCAGCATACAGTTATAATCCAACTGTAAGACTCAGGCAAGCCCTATGTTACCTGGGAGGCCCATGATTGTGACACAGAGACCAAGATCTATCCAAACAACAAGAGGTTTATTGAAACCAGAGCGCTGGGTCGTCCTACACTGTGAGGAGAGGCAACCTCAAAGAACAAAAGCTTTGGGTTTTTATACATTCAAGCATAGGCAGAGTTTGGCAACAGCAACAGAGCAGTTTTTCACTGGTGGAGATTTTGACCTTTAACATGATTGGCTATTTAGGATCAGGGGATGTTTTGAGGTCTGGCTACCTGCTTGGGACTTTCTGTAAGGGCAGGTGACCAGGGTCAGGTTGCCTGAGTTGTGTGTGTGTGTGTGTGTGTGTGTGTGTGTGTGTGTGTGTGTGTGTTTCAGTAACTGTCAGCCTTATCTGAGTCCCTGGGAGGGTGGGGTGTGCTGTGCACCTGACAATCAGTGAAAAGTCCCCAGCATTCTTGCTTGACCTCAAGCTAGGTTCCTTCATTCCCTCCTTTTTCTTGTGACTGCTTCATTCCTGAAGCAGTTATGGGATGGGGGTTTCATCTCTTTCCAGGACTTCATAGTGTCATCTTAAAGCTAAAATTTGCATTGTATTAATGTGTTCCTTATTAAAAACAACCAAGTGATTAAGAATGCAGGGACCAAAGGTGAGCAGTAACAACAAAATCAGTAGAGGGCCAAGCAGAGTGGACATTAAGGTCATAAACCAGGGGGAGTGATTAAACCATGATTTGAACCATTCTAGGCTTGCTTCCCGCCCCCATTTTCTTTTAGCTAGACCTTTGCAGACTTTGGCCATAGCGTCTTTGACTAGCCTTGAGTGGTAAAAACAGCATTCTTCCTTAAGGGCTGCACATAATCCACCCTGCTGTAAAAACAGTAAGTCTAGTCCCTGTCTGTTCTGTAGAACAACCTCCGACAGGGAAGTTAAAGGTTTCTATAAGTGGGTGATAGAATTTTCTATATTTTTATTATCTTCATCAATAGCTGTTCTAAGGTCGTGATAGCTCTTGCTCTGAAGTACCAGGGAAGATGCCCCAGTGGCCATACCAGCTAAACCTAGCCCCATTCCTAGGAGTAAGGATATAGTGATTCCAGAAATAATTTTTCCTTTTCTGCCTGTGCAGCCCATCATCCCAAATATCTAATAATTCATCAATAGGATTGTATGTGATGCGAGTGGTTAGTTGGACTAGTACACAAAAGTCTTTCCTCAGTATTTGAGAGTGCACACATGCAGTAAGCCCTGAGTAACAAGCCTACCAATCATTATCAGGTGACAAGTAGTATACAGATGTGTTCTCAGTGAGTTCCCATTTAGTAAAACATAGCCCAGCATAGGTTGGGACATTTTTCCCATACAGAGCCTAGAGATAGACTGAAGAGTATGTTTTGCTCCAGTCTGATGCCAGTGAGATTGAGATGCCTCAGTGTTATTGGTTATAATAGAGCCAGAGGCATTAAAGGCTAGGCCTTTATAATAAGGGGGAGGGGGGCTACATCATAGCAAAGCCAGCAGGATCGAGGAACATTACGGTTAGTTTGGTTTAGGACCTGAAATGTGTTTTGCCTAATAGTCCAAAGTGGGTCTTTGGATTCTAGGAGACTTGACTCTGAGAGAGATCCTTTAGTGGGGGTATCAATAGAGGGGTATCAATAGAGGGGATGGTGCCAGTCTGTAACATTAAGGGGGCCGCCAGGACTTAGTTAGGGCTGATAGCCTTCGCCTCAATGGGTTGGAGAAGGAGCTTAACTATAAATGATCCTCCATGATTATAACCAGATGGATCATTTAACCTCAATCTCCATTGTTTTCCCCTTTCTCATCCTTGCGCAGCCATTTCAGGCCCCGTGAATTTCAGGGTCAGAGAGTCATTACATCTCATAGCTGACTTCTGCCCACAGGGAGTGAGATCCTTAACCCCGGGGGAAAAGGTTAAGAGGTCCTGCAGATGGATAGGGGACCAACAGTATTTGTTGCCCCAATAAGGTTTTAGACAAGTGGATTGGCAGCCCCAAGATTTTCAATAATAGTCATTAGCCTCCTCCCACAGGTGCCTCCTTGGGAACTATCCACAGGGCATAGGTAGACAGGTTTGTGGAGCCAAAACTTGTCCAGATTGTGATCATCCCAGAGATCCTGGATATTAATGGTAAGATTTGGGAACCAAGTTCCAGGAGGAGTGACCTTAAAGATGGAGCCTATAATATGCCCATAACCATTGTAGACAACCCAGGTAAAGTTAAGGGGACGATGGGGGTTTGGGGTAAATTAACAAGATTTTAAAGAAACATCCCATCATGATTTCTTTTTGTGCCTGTCCGGTGGTCCCCATCAAACCAACCTGATTTTCAGTGGGTTACTGGTGGATTCAGTCTTCCAGGAGGGAGGATACGTGGATTTAAGGGCTGGCTTGGCATGTGAAGCGTGGACCCAGGAGGCTATGCCACCCACTTTAATGGCTGTAGGTGTGGTCAGCAACACAATGTATGGTCATTTCCAGTGGGGCTCTAATGATTGAGCCCAATGTCAGCAGATGTACACAGCATCACCAATCTAGAACTCATGGGGAGTGTCAGAGGTTCCTGGGACATAGAGAACAGATAACTGAGACCAGATATTCCACTGTACAGTTTGCAAGGCCACAAGTCGAGCTATCACATCCCTGTCATGGATCTGTGCTAGTTCTAGATCTGGGCCGGAGGCCACTAGGGGTGTGGGGTTACCAAATAGGATTTCAAAGGGGGTCAATCCAAGTTTATAGGGGGAATTCCTAAGCCTAAACAGGGCTAAGGGAAGGAGCACCACCTAGTCCATGCCAGTCTCCAAGGTCAAGTTAGTTAAGGTCTCTTTTAGGATTCTATTCATTCTTTCTATCTGTCCTGAACTCTGGGGACGATAAGTGCAATAAAGTCTCCAATTGGTCCACAACAATGTAGCCAAGCCCTGACTAACTGGAGAGAAAAAAGCTGGGCAGTTGTCTGACCCAATCACCTTAGGGACTCCAAATCTAGGAAATATCTCTTCTAGAATTTTTTTGGCTACAAATGCAGCAGTCTCCTGTTTGGTTGGGAAAGGCTTCCACCCATCCAGAGAACATATCTATAAAGACTAGCAAATACTTGTAACCATATTTCCTTGGCTTTATCTCAGTAAAATCTATTTTCCAGAAAACTCCTGGCTGTGTCTCTCTGGGCCTTTTCCCTATTTTATTTTTGGTGTTACATGCATTGACCTCTTGACATACCTTACATTGCCCTATAACTGTATATACTAGTCTTCTCAAATCCCAAACATACCTGAGACCCCTTAACTGCTTCTATTAGTTTCTTGTGTCCCAGAAGAATCCATTGATGCATTTACTGGATTAAGTCCATGGCTTGCTTTTGGGGGAGAACAGTTTCTCTTTTTTGGGTTTTCTAATGTCCCTCAGTTTGCGGGTAGAAGTTAGTGGGATAGCCTTTAATTTGAGCTTCCTCTTCAGCCATGTAGCTGAGGGATGACCAGCCCTTAGTCCAGTCCCAAGTAAGGGATGAAACAACCTCAGTTTGGACCAGAACAGTCTTCTTTACAGCTACCTTGGCTGCCTGATCTGCCATGTTGTTTCCTATGGCAACTGGATTATCTGACTTTTGGTGGCCTGGGTAGTGAATGATAATTTTTTTTTTTTGGGTAAATGGATGGCTGATAGGAGGGCCAGGATTTCAGGCTTATTTGATACCCTTCCCATTATAGGTTAAGAGGCATCTCTGTTGGTAGATTGCCCCATGTATATGAGGAGTGGCGAAGTTTATCCGTGTAGATAATGATTTTTTTTTTTTTTACCAGCTCCCAGTGTCAAGGCCTTCCTGAAAGCAATCATTTCAGCCTTCTGTGCCAACGTACCTGGGGGTAGTGCTTTTGCCAAGACGATAGTTTTTACGTCCACAATTGCTACACCAGCTCGAAGTTGTCCTTCAACCAAAAAACTTCTGCCATCCATGTACCAAGTCATCTCTGCAGTGGTTGGTCCAATAGGTCTTTTCACCATCCCTGGAACTCAGCCAGTATTTGCAGGCAATCATGTAGAGGGGTGTCCAGATCAGGGTCCGGTAGCAGGGTGACTGAATTTAGGGCCGCCGGTGATACAAAGGTGATTCTGTATGAGTTTAGTAACAGTCTGATAATGAGTCATTAGGGCATTAGTTAGCCAATGGTCTGGAGGCTGCCTGACAACATTTTCTAGAGCATGAGGGGCTGTTATTTTAAGACTCTGTCCCAAAGTCAATTTGTCAGCATCCTTGATCAAAGTGGCTGTGACAGCTACTATTTGGAGGCATGGTGGCCATCCTACTGCCACAGGATCCAACCTTTTAGACAAGTAGACCACCAGTTGTTTCCATGGCCCCAGTTTCTGATTCACTACACCCTTGGCTATGCCCTTGTTTTTGACAATGAACAAATGGAATGGTTTGGTAACATCAAGAAGTTCCAAAGCCAGGACACTCAGAAGGGTACATTTAATGGCATCAAAAGCATGTTGTTCTTTGTCTCCCTGAGTAAATGGCTGTTTCGTCTTAGTGAGGGGATAGAATGATGCTGCTAGCTCTGCAAACCCCAGAATTCAGAGACAACAGAAGCCTGCCATTCCCAGGAATGCCCTCATTTGTTCAGGGCTCTTGGGTGTTGGCACACTGAGGATTGTGTTCTTTCTTGCTTTAGAGAGCCAGCGTTGACCATCCTCTAGTAGGTAGCCAAGGTAGCTTACCTATTGCTGGCACATTTTGTGCCTTCTTAGTGGAGGCTCTCTACCCCAATTTTCCCATTTCCTTTTAAAGACATTGTTGCTCATTCTTGGCTGTGATCAGGAGGTTATCCACATACTGCAAGAGAGTCACTTGGGAATTGGAAACATGGTACCTTGTGAGATCCTGGTGAAGCACTTCATCAAAGATGAAGTGGGTGAATTTTTGAATCCTTTAGGAAGCCAGGTTCAGGTCAGATGTCCATTGAATCCAGTTTCAGGATTCTTCCATTTGAAGGCAAAGAAGTTCTGACTCAGGTGCCAATTCCAGGCAAAAGAAGGCATCCTTCAAATCCAGGAACTCAACAAGGTATAAGGGTTGGGCACCACGGGACATAGATCTGCAACCCTTTTATTGACCTCCCTTAGGTCGTCAAACAGTTTCCTGGATTCCAGGCTCTTTAACTGGTAACAAGGGAGTATTCCAGGCAGATTGACATTTTCTGAGAATTCCCAGTTTTAGGAGCTTGTTAATGTGAGGCTTGATCCCTTCCCAGACTTCCTGAGACATAATATATTGTTGTACCAACACAGGGGTGGCCTGAGACCTTAGTTTCACTATAACCAGAGGCTGATAGACTGCTTTCCCCATGCCTGCCATTTCTGCCCAAGCCTGTGGAACCCATATTGGGTTCCTTCTTTGCCCCATTTTGACCTGGTTCAAAAAGTTTTTATTCATCCTCCAGTTTGAATCAAGATCTTGGTCAAGATATGCCAAGATTCTCCATGTGGACATTTGAGTTGTGGCCCTTCTGGGAGAAAATGAATTTGAGCCCCTATTTTGGTTAGGAGGTTTCATTCTAATAATGGGTAGGGGCATTCAGGGATAACCATGAAGGAATGGGTTACCCGGCCTGTTTCCAAGATCTACCTATCTTTGGGTAGTCCACACATATTGTTTGGTCCCAGTTGCCCCCTACACCCAGAATCTTTTGCTTGATATAGGCCCATCTGCCTGCAGGAGCACAGAATGTTGGGCCCCTGTGTCTACAACCCAAGAACTGGGTTGTTTTTCCCCTCCACTCATAGAATTACTCTGGGTTCGGGAAGGGGTTCCAAACCCATCCCCCTAATCATTGTCTTCTTCCAAGGCCAGTACTCTCGGGTGAGGAGAGCACTTTTCCCCATTTTCAACCCATTGTTGTCTCTTGTTTGAGCATTGCCTGGCCAAATGACCTTTTCTTGCAATAAGCACATTGATCCTTACTCAGTCGTAGTTGTTTCCTCTGGCCTCTTGGTTTGTCTTCCTTGGTTTCTCTAATGACTGTGGGCAGGATCTTTTGCAAGTTTCATTCCTGGCATCTTTCTCTCTTTAATTCCTTCTGCTCTTGCTCTTTTCTCTCTCTCTCTCTTTTCTTCTTCAGTTTTTCTGCTATGATACACTTTCTCTGCTACTTGCACTAATTCTCTCAAGGACTTATGCTGTAATCCATCCATTCTTTGCAGCTTTCTCTTTATATCTGTACTTGACTTTTCTACAAAATATATGACTACATCTGGACTTTATTCATGTTTGCTAGGATCATAAGGGGTATACTTGCAAAATGCCTCCATGAGTATCCCCAGGAAGGCGGCTAGAGATTCCTACGGGCTAGTCAAATTGGTGGGTCATATAGCGGCTCCTTTGAGACCTGCCAGCAGAGCTGGTGATAGGCTTTCAGGTGCTCCCTACCTCACACTGTGTTGTAATTCTATTCTGTTCTCCTTATGGGGATTCAGGTGTCAATGTCAGTGGGGTTCTCAGTCGGGACTCCAGTGTTGCCCAGGACATTCTTCCGGGCCTCCAGTAGGATTTGTTCCCTTTCCTTTATGGTGAACAACACCTGGAGGAGCTGTTGGCAGTCATCCCAGGTGGGCTGGTAAGTGAACAAAACAGATTCTAAAAGGTTAGTGAGGCCCTGGGGATCAACTAACAAGGGAGGGTGTTGGGCCTTCCAGTTGTAGAGGTCAGCTGAGGAAAAGAGCCAATATTGCATCTGATTGTGAGATCTGATAGCCCAAAGTGGCAAAGATGTGGTATCTGGAGAAACACTGCAGTTGTTCTGTGTCACCATGGAGGACCTGGATCACCCAGGTAAAGGGGGCTATATTCCCCTCATGAGGGCAGAATCTGCCAATCCAGAAGTTGCCAGTTCAGCTGTGTGAGGGCTGGCTTAACCCCCTGCAGGAGCTGACTGGGTAGGGGATAATGTAGGAGGATAAGGGGATGGAGGATCTAAGAGGAGGGGGACAATAGTCAGAGTCCTGCAAGATTTTTTTTGTTTCATTCTTGTCTTCCTGAACTGCTAAGACCTGTGAGGGGAGGAGGGAGAAAAGGCCTGACCCAAGAAGGAGGGTCAGTAATGAGTTCTTTCCAGACAACAATATAAGAGAACTGGTCAGGATGACCAGCAGACCCTATTCCAAATATTTTTCTCTTCACCACCATGGTGGTTTCAAGGCTGGAAATTCCTGTGGCCAGCCGACCTACAGACCTACGTCAAAGGAGGGCCAATCAACAGAACAAAGAGTATCCATTTTTCCTTTCTTGACTATAAAGGATAAATTGTGAGCTCTAGCTCTAACTTCACTCCAATGGTTCATGACCAAACTCAGAGGTGTTGATTCAGACTGTCCATGTCCAAAAACTTCGTCAGTCCAAGTCCACAAAGGAAGAAATATCCACAGAGATGCAAATAATCAAGAAATACAGAGACCCGACACTGCCACTGTCAGAGAAACCAGAACACCCAGAAACTAGGACTTGGCTGGTCCCTGTCAGGCGCAAGTCGTGCAGGTTGCAAAAGGAGTGAAGCCCTTCCAGCCCCCTCCATGGGAATTGGAGCGTCCTCCAGATTTCCCGCAGCTGTGTTGTTATGGCACTGTTTGCCCGTTGCCTTGCCGACCAGACTGGAAACTCTCTTTTCTGGAAATCAGAACAGACAGGCAGCTGGCAGACAAAGACAAAGACAACCGCAGTACCTGATTCCGATCCTAGATGGGTCCACTGATCTCACTGAATCCCTTTGTCCTTGCAAAGGTCTCTCTTCCCGGCCAATGCACCAAACGTAATACTTGGACAAGCCCTACATTACCTGGGAGACCCTCGAGTGACACACAGAGACCAAGATCTATGCAAACAACAAGAGGTTCATTGAAAATAGCGCAATGGGGTCGTCCTACACCATGAAGAGAGGCAACCCTGAAGAACAAAAGCTTTGGGTTTTTATACATTCAAGCATAGGCATAGTTAGGCAACAGCAACAGGGCAATTTTTCATTGGTGGAGATTTTGACCTTTAACATTATTGTCTATTTAGGATCAGGGGATTTTTTTGAGGTCTGGCTTCCTGCTTGGGACTTTCCATCTGGGCAGGTGGCCAGGTTTTTTTCAGTAACTGCAAGCCTTATCTGAGTCCCTGGGTGGTTGGGGTGTACTCTGCACCTGGTAATCAGTGGAAAGTCCCCAGAATCTTTGGTTGACCTCAAGCTAGGTTTCTTCACAACAAACTAGAAATTCTGTAAGAAATGAATACATACTCACTACACATTATCTATAAAGATCAATACAAGGCTGATAAAAGGATCAAATGTAAGACTGGTGGGATAGTTTGACTTAGAATAGCCTCCATAGTCTCATATATTTGAATGCTTACGGTAGCATTAGGAGATGTGGCCTTGTTGAAGTAGGTTTAGCCTTGTTGAAAGAAGTGTGTCATTGGGGGTAGAATTTAAGGTTTCAGTAGATCAAGCCTGAACCTGTGGCTCACTCTCCCTTCCTGCTGCCTGATCCAGTGGAGAATCTCACCTCCTTCTCCAGCACATGTCTGCTGTTCGTCAACATGCTTCACACCATTACAACAATGAACTGAACCTCTGAATTTGTAAACCAGACCAATTAAATGTTTTCCTTTATAAGAGCTGCAGTGGTCATAGTGTCTCTTCAAATCAATAGATTTGATTTTAATCCAAATTTTAAAATTTGGCTTTATGTTGAGGTCTTTGATCTACTTGGACCTTAGTTTTGTGCAGGGTGGTAATGTGGATCTATTTGCATTTTTCTAACATGTGAACATCCACTTAGAAGTGAATCATTTGTTGAACATGCTGTCTTTTTTCCATTGTATGGTTTTGGCTGCTTTCTCAAAAAACAATTATCCATAGGTGTGTGGGTTTATTTCTGGTCTTTTATTCAATTTAATTGATGCACCATTCTGTTTCTATGCCAGTACCATGCAATTCTGTGCTTTTTTCTTTTCCATATGAAATTGAGAATTATTCTTTTAAGGCCTATAAAGAATTGTGTTGGTATTTTTATGGGAATCGAATTGAATCTGTAGAATGTTTTTGGCAGGAAGGCCATTTTCACTATGTTAATCCTACCAATACATGAGTGTGGGAGATCTTTCCATCTTCTGATATTTTCTTCAATTTCTTTCTTCAGAGATATGAAGTTTTTTTTCAAACAAGTTTTTAACTTGCTTGGTTAGAGTCAAACCAAGGTACTTTATGTTATTTTTAGCTATTGTGAAGAGTGTTGTTTCCCTAATTTCTTTCTTGGCCCATTTGTCTTTTCTATACAGGAGGGCTTCTGATTTTTTTGAGATAATTTTGTATCCAGCCACTTTGCTGAAGGTGTTTACCAACTGAAAGAGTTCTCTGGTTGAATTATTTGGGCGGCTCATGTATACTATCATATCATCTGCACATAGTGATACTTTGACTTCTTTCTTTCAGATTTGTATTCCCTTAATCTCCTTTAGTTTCCTTATTGCTCTAGCTAGGACTTCAAGTACTATGTTGAAGACATACTGAGAGAGTGAGCACCCTTCCCTTGTCCCTAATTTCAGTGGGATTAATTTAAGTTACTCTCCATTTAGTTTGTCGTTGGCTATCGGCTTGCTGTATATTGTATTTACTGTTTAGGTATATGCCTTGTATCCCTGATCTCTTCAAGACTTTAAATATGAATTGGTGTTGGATTTTGTTAAATGCTTTTTCTACATCTAAGGAGACGATCATGTGGTTTTTCACCTTTAGTTTGTTTATATGGTGGATTACATTTATGGATTTCCATATACTGAACCATGCCTGCATATCTAGGATGAAGCCTACTTGGTCATGGTGGATTATGTAATTTATGTTAGAAGAAAAAGTGGGGAAGAACCTTGACCTCTTTGGCACAGGAGACAACACCTGAAATGGAAAACAATACAGGCTCTAAGATCAACAATCAATAAATGGGATCTTATGAAAATCAAAAGCTTCAGCAAAGGACACTGTCTTCAGAACAAAACAACAGCCTATAGATTGGGAAAGTATCTTCACCAATCCTGTATTGACAGAGGGCTAATATCCAGAATATATAAAGACCTCAAGAGGTTAAATAACAACAAATCTAGAACTCCAATTAAAAAATTGGGTATGGGGCTAAACAGAGAATTTTCTTTTTTTTAACTTCAAATAAAAGTATTTTTATTGTTTATTTTCTATTTTATATTACGTATTATATTTTATTTATATTTAACCTATTTATTATCTATATTTGGCTGTTACCTAAATGATTAAATATTCCATAAAAATTTTATAACCTGTAAAGTGGCAAATGTGAATACATTAATTTTTATATTTTTTAATTTTTATTATCAGTCACATTTTATTAACTATGTATCACAGCTATATTCTGTTCCCTCATTCCCTTCAAATCCCACCCTCCATCCCTCATCTCCTCCTTGTCCCTTTCTAACAGAGGAATATCAAATGGCAGAGAGACACTTAAAGACATTCTCAGTGTCCTTAGTCGTCATGGAAATGCAAATCAAAATAACCCTGGGATTTTACCTTACACCCATCAGAATGGCCAAGATGAAAAACTCAAGAGACAACACATGCTGGAGAGGATGTGGAGAAAGGGGAATTCTTTTCCATTGCTGGTGGGAATATAAACTTGTACAACCACTTTGGAAATCAATCTGGCACTTTCTCAGACAATTAGGAATAGTGCTTCCTCAAGATCCAGCTATAGAACTCCTTGGCATATATCCAAAATATGCTCAAGAACACAAAAAGGACATTTGCTCAAACATGTTTGTAGCAGCTTTATTTGTAATTGTCAGAATCTTGTAAACGAGATGTCCCTCAACTGAGGAATGTATACAGAAATTGCGCTACATTTACACAATGGAATACTGCTTAGTAATTAAAAACAAGGAAATCATGAAATTTGCAAGCAAATGGTGGGAATTAGAAAAGATCATGCTGAGTGAGGAATTCCAGAAGCAGAAAGACACATATGGTATATACTCACTTATAAGTGGATATTAGGCATATAATATAGGATAGACATACTAAAAGCGGTATACCTAAAGAATCTGAGCAAGAAGGAAGACTTGGGGTAAGATGATCAATTCTCACTCAGAAAGTCAAATGTGGCAAACATCAAAAGATGGAGAAAACATGGAATAGGACAGGAGTCTGCCACAGAGGGCCTTTGAAAGATTCTACACAGCAGGGTATCAATGCAAATGCTGATACTCATAGCCAAACTTTGGGCAGGAAATCTTATGAAAGAAGGGGGAGATAGAAAGACATGGAAGGGACAGGAGCTTCACAAGGAGAGTAAAAGAACCAAAAAATGTGGCCACAGGGGTCTTTTCTGAGACTGATACTCCAACCAAGGACCATGCATGGAGAAAACCTAGAACCCCTGCACAGATGTAGCCCATGGTAGCTCAGTCTCCAAGTGGGTTACCTAGTAAGGGGAACAGGGACTGTCTCTGACATGAATTTGTGGCTCGCTCTTTTATCATCTCCCCCAGAGTGGGGAGCATTGTTGCCAGGCCAACGAGAAAGACTATGCAACCAGTCTTGATAAGACCTGATAGGCTAGGGTCAGAAGTAAGGGGAGGAGGTTCTCCCCTATAAGTGAACTTGTCGAGGGCTGTAGGAGGAGATGAGGGAGTTAGGGTGGGATTAAGAAAGGATGAGGGAGGGGGCTACAGCTGGGATGCAAAATAAATACACTGTAATTAAAAAATAAAAAAATGAAAGTACATGACAAAACATAAACATTTGTTGACATTGTTCTCAAAATAACTTTTAAAATATCACCTCTAATCACAGACAAAAAAAAAAACAAAACAAAACAGACAAAGTAGTAATTAAAACAATGTTTAAATAATTAATGTTATTAAAGAATTTATGTACAGAAAAGGAAGCTATCAATTGAGAGAAGATAAAATGGATACAATAAATTTTTGTCAAAACATTTATACAAGACATTACTATGTAGAATACCAGGAACTCAAACATCTATGTAACAGGAAGAAAAATAAACTAATTAAAAACAAAGAGGCACCTCCCTGGCAATGGATAGATTGACAAATTGTTGATGGTTGTGTTCTTGTATCAGTCAGTTTCAGAGCAGATTTTATCTTAGCTTGATGCCTGACTTGATGGCCAAAGATGTCTTATGCCTAGGACTCATCAAAATCCAATGATACCAAACCAAACCAAACCAAACCAATCCAAACCAAACCAAATCCATTCAAATCAATTCAATTCAAATCCAAGCAGTGCAGAGCAGGAGGAAGAAGACAGGGACCTACAGACCACCATTTCACCCCAGACAGGCCATAGATACCACTAGCTACCCACACCATGCAACATGGATGGAAGATGTCAATCAGGGGCCTGGCAGCCATGTGGCCAGCTTTCAGGAGGAACTACCACAATATATGAGCATGTGGTGTTCAAATGGAAGAGAAAAAAATGTGGAAGAGCTTGAAATAGTGATAGAATTGAACACTCAAGGGTAGAGAAGGTTAGCCTGTTGTGAGTGGCCATCCCTGTCACCTGGGACCATGGAGAGGTACCAGCAGGAGGTGCCACTGAGAGCCATGTATGAGTCTATGGCTATGCAGTCACAGGGGTGAATGTCAAGGCCTATGGCTCATATCACCACTAGAGAACATAAGAATGTCTCTGGTTAGGGCAGCTGCCACATGGATGTCCAGGTACTTACAGAACTGAGCCTGCCCCTTACTGGATGTGGTACTTTTGAGTGCTGGCCCTGTGTCTTTCCTAGGAAGCACATGAGATGTGGGTAAATTGGGTTTTGGGTCATGATTATGGCACTTATCAGCTGTGGGGTGGCACTGGAAACAGGAGGTTCCCCCATCACCAACACACACATACACACACACACACACACACACACACACACACACACACACACACACCACCTTTGTCAGTTCAGAAAGCTGCTCACAGAACCATGAGATCAGGAGAGCTATCCCAGGCCCTCACCAAGTACAGCACTCAGGAGAGCAAGCCCTGCACCTTGCCTAGTCAACATAATACTGCTGGCCCTCGTTGAAAGAGAGCAGGTGGGCTAGTGCTAAGGACAGAGTGAAGGAAAGCTGGCTTGACCACTTGTCTGTCATGAGGTTCCTTGGGCTGTGGTGGGGCATGCTCTCTGCCTCCTTGCCTCTCAATACCTGCTCAGTCAGGAGGGTCATGAGCAGGTGAGCTAGCCCTGCCCCTTGCTGGCTGCAACACTCGGGAGAGCAGGCTCTGTGTTGTTTGGGCAACACAGTAGAGCTCTTTGGCCCTTCTGGAGGGAGCACAGATGAGTTGGCCCCAAGGGTGAGAGCATGAGAGTGTTGGCCCTACCATTTTTCTGGTGTCTGGCATGAGGTGGCATGGGTGAGGGGGTGCTGCCTCCCACTTCCTCCCTTGCAATAGCCAGGATAGCTGGACTAAGGTCATAAGAGTGGGAGAGTTATCCCTATCCCAGTCCCTGGTTATAGCACTTGTGAAAGCGGGCCTTGCTCCTCACTGGGGCAACAGAGTGGAGCTGACTCTGATGGTGTAAACATCAGAGGCACGGGTAAACAAACCTTGAGCGTGTTGGCCCAGCCCCTCTCATGCTTCAGCACTTGGAAGAAAAGGACCCTCACCTTGACTGGAGTTGGCTCTAGAAGTGTAAGTATGCGTGAGTCAAACCCTAGGGCATGAGAGCAGGAAAGCTGTTCCTGACCATTGCCATGCTGCCAATGGTAGCATTGGGTGGCCTAGCTGGAGCAGTGCTGGTGAGCTCACCCAGGTAGTGCAAATAAGGGAGAGCTGGCAGCTGAACAGCTCAGCTACCCTCCAGGCCGACATCTAGGGCTCTGAGTTGGCTCACTCGAAAATCTGTATCATCTGTGAATGGTTAAGATGTATGAAAGGGCCATTCCTGCTGTTCCAAAGCTGCAGGATCTCCATGACACAAATCAACAACAGAACAACCAGGAGGACTTCCAGCGAGTATCCAATATGGATGGTGTGAAAGAAGCTACGGATCTATTTTATTTTATTTTATTTTATTTTATTTTATTTTATTTTATTTTATTTTATTTTGTTTTGTTTTATTTTATTAATTACACTTTATTCACTTTGTATCCCCCCATAAGCTCCTCCCTCCTCCCCTCCCAGACCCACACACCCTCTTCTTTCTTCACGCATGCCCCTCCCCAAGTCCACTGATAGGGGAGGTCCTCCTCTCCTTCTTTCTGATCTTAGTCTATCAGATCACATCAGGAGTGGCTGCATTGTCATCTTCTGTGGCCTGGTAAGGCTGCTCCCCCCTCAGGGGGAAGTGACCAATGAGCAGGCCAATCAGATTATGTCAGAGGCAGTCTCTCTTCCCATTACTATGTAACCCACTTGGACACTAAACTGCCATGGACTACATCTGTGCAGGGGTTCTAGGTTATCTCCATGCATGGTACTTGTTTGGAGTATGAGTCTCTGGAAAGACCCCTGTGTTCAAATTTTCTGGTTCTGTTGCTCTCCTTGTGGGGTTCCTGTCCTCTCCAGATCTTACTATTTCCCACTTCTTACATAAGATTCCATGCACTCTGCCCAGTCTACTTTGATATTCTGCAGGGTAGAGGCTTTCAGAGGCCCTCTGTGGCAGGTTCCTAGGTTGTTTCCTGTCTTCTTCTTCTGTTGTCCATCCTCTTTGCTTTTCAGGATGGGGATTGAGCGTTTTAGTTAGAGTCCTCTCTCTTGCTTAATTTCTTTAGATGTACAGGTTTTAGTAGGTTTATCCTATGTTATATGTCTATATGAGTGAGTATATACCATGTGTGTCTTTCTGCTTCTGGGACAGCTCACTCAGGATGATCCTTTCCAGTTCCCACCATTTACCTGCAAATTTCATGATTTCTTTATTTTTCATTACAGAGTAATACTCCATTGTGTAGATGTACCACAATTTCTGCATCTGTTCTTCAGTTAAGGGGCATCTGGGCTGTTTCTAGCTTCTGGCTATTACAAATAAAGCTGCTACAACCACAGTTGAGCAAATGTCCTTATTGTGCACTTGAGCATCAGTAGTTGAAGGCACTTGCTGCTTCTTCAGAGGACCTGAGTTCAGTTCCCAGTACCATACTGAGTAGCTCATAATTGCTAGTAGCTCTAGCTTCAGGAGGTGAGATGACCCCTTCTGGTCTCCATGAGCACTATGCACATAACACACACACACACACACACACACACACACACACACACCTGAAAAAATAAAAATAGACTTATAATAGATGGTAGAGAGACAAAGAAAATAAAGTCAGTATGTCCAAATGATGCTAATTATGCTACTAATTATAATAGCTAAAATGGGCAATCAACTTATTTTCATTACAAATAAATTGGTAAAGAAATACAATACATATCTCTATGGCCAAGTGGGCACTCTAGTCATTAAAAGATGGAAATGCTGTCGTTTGTGACAACATGAATATACATGGAGGACCTCATACTCCAAAAACATGTGGAGCCCATGAAAGTAGAACTTGTAGTAAACATAGTAAACCCATTTGTGATTGTCCTGGGTGATAGTGAAAGTCACTAGACACTCAGACATACTGTAAGCCAGGCACACCTCTAGTTGTGTTCCTTGCCGCTTCTTAAGTCCTTGAGGTGGTTCTTATTCCTAAAGGTTAGTATTAACTTTATAGACTTTAGAATAAATTTGGTACATCATCTATTGCATAATTCTTTTTTCAAAATCTTATCTTTTATGGGACTCTGTGAGTTAACCTTTCAAAATTCTTTCCATGGAGAAATGACTTTTGGTGAAGACTGTCAAGATTGACAAGAACAGAAAAAGAAAGAAAGATAATATGAAATGAGGAGAAAAAAAGGGTATTAGTGCACTACTTCAATTCTTGCTTAAAACAGAACATGCTAAATTATTACCCACAGTTATCTTTACGTATTACTCAGTGTGGTTTCCATGTCCATTATTGCTTATAACATTTTAGCTACATTAACATAACTGTGAAATGTATGACCTGACATACCATTAGGAACTATTTCACTTGAGCCATTCTTGAATTTGTACACAGTTGCACTGTCTAGCAGCTAAGGTAATAGATGTGAAATGACTTCTAAATGCCCTGGCACACAGTATTCAAAAGATGTTTATAGAAGCAGATTTGGAATGCTTCTATGTGAGAAACTACACAATCTCAGCCCCTTCATTTTATGTTTGGAAAACACAGTTCTGGGAGTGTAATCTGCTTGTTAGTGTGTTTTCATGCTGAATGGATTACTAGTTTGATGTCTGCACTTACAGGAGGGAATGCCTTAAGTCCTCATGTAACAGCTAGAGAATTTGCAGAGGTTCACAAATCAATCTTCTATCTTCTTGGTTTATTGCCATTTAAGAAATATGTGAATTCTTTCCTTGTGTGAAATTTCATGGCTGGACTCAGCAGTACTTCTCTTTGACTCTAAAATTTTCCACTCTGTTGGCTTAGGTCGGATTTCAATGTTCAAAAATTGCTAAATATTTCAGCAAGATAATTCTGTTTGTCAAGTTCCAGGTGTTTAGGTATAGAGAAGGACAACTCTGAATAGAAAGTTGAAGTTTGCATCAGCATTTAATGGAAACCTCAGTATATTTCCTCTATGAACACTTTTCTATGCTGTAAAATAAATTGTGTAATACTGGCTCCTTCTTTTCATGTCTGTGGTCTTTCCCATTCTAATCAAGTATGTCTGAGAAGGGTGGGCTCACAGGTAATAAGTGCTTGTGCCATAAATACATAGTTCATCTCACCCTGCTGAAGTAATCTTTGTTGTAGGCACATACTTTGCTTATGTTTCATTTTTATTTCTTTGCTCTCTATTGACTAATCTTGTATATCTATATCTGTTAATGAAAGGCAGTGGATGACTATAATGAAACAATTTTTTTTTTCTGGAGATAGCCTCCTATTTGCACATAAGAATTTAAAACAAGTGAAACAGCATGCACAACATCTCTGTTAGCTCAAGTTATATAAATTTCCATCATGGAAGCAGCAATTGGTCATGAAGTCCCACAACTAGCTGAAGATTTATTGACAACTGATAGATGCTGAAGAGGATAGTCAGTTTTCTGTAAGAATGAAACCTCCGACAGGTTTACTACCCTCCAATGAAGGCTACATATCAAAGACTACTTAGTCACCACAAATTGTACATGATGAGTTAAAAAAAAGAAAGGAGAAAAGGAAGGAAGAAAGAAAAAAGGTAGGAAGGAAAGAAGAAATAAAGGAATAAATAAATAAGAAAAGAAAGGAAGGAATGGATGAATAAGAAAGAAAGTAAAAGACAGAAAGAACAAAAGAAAGAAGAAAGTTGGAAGGAAGGAAAAAAGAGAAAGAAAGAAAATATAGTTATGTGGGGTTGAGAATGGGAGATCAATCCAGAAGATGTGAAAGTAGGTAAAAAAGTGATAAAAATATATTGTATGCAATTTTCAAGGAGCTAATAAAAGAAGAACAAAAGCAAAAAAAGAAGCATAGATAGGACAATGTGCTATAAGAGGAGATTATATAATCACAGGCATTTCAAAAAATAAGTAAAGAATTTGGGATAATCTCTATAAACAAACAAACAAATAAACAAACAAACACATAAATAAATAAATAAAACTTAAGAGTTATAACATACAGACCACCCTGGAATATCTTAAACGTTCTCAGAAGAGAGTTTGTTCTTTGATGTCTCCAATTTATCTTGAACATTTATGTTAATGTAGTATCTTAGATCATTTCTTAGTCAGTTCTTTCATAATCTTCAAGTCCTCTGATGGTAGAGGTCCTTCTCCCTTCCATATGATCTTAGTCTATCAGGTCTCATCAGGACTGGCTGCATAGTCTTCCTGTGAGGCCTGATAAGGATGCTTCCCACTCAGGGGGAGGTGATCAAAGAGCCAGCCATTGAATTCATGTCAGAGAGAGCCCCTGTTCCCCTTACTAGGAAACCCACTTGGACACTAAGCTGCCATGGGCTACATCTGTGCAGGGGTTCTAGGTTATCTCCATGCATGATCCTTGGTTGGAGTATCAGCCTCTGAAAAGACCCCTGGGCCCATATTTCTAGGTTCTGTTGCTCTCCTTGTGGAGCTTCTGTCCACTCCATGTCTTTCTATCTCCCCCTTCTTTCATAAGATTCCCTGCACTCTGCCCAAAGTTTGGCTATGAGTATCAGCATCGCTTCCATACCCTGCTGGGTAGAGTCTTTCAGAGTCCTTCTCTGGTAGACTCCTGTCCTGTTCCATGTTTTTTTTTTTTTTTCCTCTTCCAATGTCCATTTGCTTTTCTGAATGAGCCTCCTTTATGAATGATCTTCTACCTCATACTGGACAAAAACCTGTGACTGGGGAGGCCGTAGGCCCCTAGTGGAAGAAACTGCTACTATTATTTTATATGCCATATAAATATTTACTTGTGTATGTTTATGTGTGTGAAGAGTTAAAACATGGCTTTAATAACAGGATTCATTAGGTAGAAGCAGGAAGATTTCTGTAAGTCTTAGGCCAGTTATAGCCACATAGTGAGATCCTATCTAAATAAATAAGTATAGATGCTAATAGAACTTCATCTGAGAAGCTTCTTTGTGAAAATTGGTGATGATTGATAAGCAAATTCACAATTGTCCAAATATAGACAGTAAGTGTCTATGAAGCGTTCAGCCACAAATGTGACATTTATATCTTACCACTTACTCCAAGGCTCTGGGAGCATTTCACCACAGGGTGAGGGGGCTTTAGGAGTCAAAGGTTGGACAGGATAGCTATGTGACTCATCTGGACATGAAAGGTCCATTGCAATCATGAGTCTTTTGCATCTATGGAAGACTACACAAGACCAGAACAAAATCAAGCCAGTTGAAATTCCACTGTGTACAAGAGATGGGTTCACAAGGCCACACACCTGGTTGAGGATCTATTGACGGTTGATGACTACTAGGAGACACAAGAGTTTTCTTCAGGGATATGGCCTCTGAGAGGTTTCCCATGCTCTGTTAGATGTCTCTACATCCATACACATATGAGCAACACTAGACACAAGGGATTCTGGAAAAAAAGATTTAAAAGAGAATATGGTGTTATGGGATATGGGAGAATTAGAGTAGATAATGAAGGGGTGATATAATCAAAACACATTGTGCATATGTGTGAAATCCTCAAAGAATAAATACATTTTTTAACAACTATTAATGCTCTGGTGCAACTCAACTGTAGTGTTAATTCAGCTGGTCTGTTTTTCAGCCTTGGGCAAGAAACATTCAGAAACACCAAACATAATGTGATACATAGCCAATGCTGGAATTGTGACTGAGATATGGTTCCTTTGTTCATTTCAATTGTGTTCTCCTTGTTAATCTGTATTAAAGATACTCAAATATGTATTGAGTGTACAACTGGCTAGGCAGCAATTCTTAATTATTTCATTTGTTATTTAAGTACTTATATCTTTTTGTTTGACTTCAAAGCAAGACATTTCTTTCTTCTCTAAATTTTCACTTATTCATTGTTCTTCAGAGTTACATTTTCTGGTAAGGTAAGATACCAAAATTTTCTACTTTGTAGCTATTAAAGTTTGACCATCTAGAATAATTCTGAATAGATTTCATAAAATAAATGTGGATTTAGGAAAAATGACTATCATGGAATAGTTTATAACAGAATTATTTTCAAACAACTGGTATTACATCAATTTGTTCCTTGATTCATCCAACAGTATTGTTTTTGTTTGTCTTGTTGCTGGTTGCATGGTGGTCAAGATTATTCCAAAATCCCGTCTTCCAATCCCCAAAATATTCATACTACAGAATCATATATAATATTCTTCATAGCCATGTCTTTCTTATCTGTCACATGTTGAAGTACTCAATAAAATGTAACAATAAATATTTATTGAAAGACATCTTATACCAGTTGTTAAATTAAGCATTATGAAAGCAAAATAAATTATATTATCAACTTTTCTTCTTTACAGGACTTGCAGTATGAAAATAGCATTTAATAATTAAACAAAAAGCCAAAATTATAATAAATAATGGAACATATTTTAAAGAAAATATGATAAGATATAAAGCAACAGGGGAAACCTTATTGGTAGAACACTGTGGACAGAATAATCAAATAACAGAGATCCCTCTTAAAAAGAACATTTAAAAATTCTTTTTAAATTAATTAATTTTTTTATAAATTACAGTTTATTCACTTTGTATCCCAGCTGTAACCCCCACCTTTATCCCCTCCCTATCTCATTCTCCCTCCCTCAAATTCTCCCATGACTCACCCCAAGTTCACTGATAGGGGAAGTCCACCTCCCCTTCTTTCTGACCCTAGCCTATCAGGTTTCATCAGGACTGGCTGAGTTGTCTTTCTCTATGGCCTGGTAAGGCTGCTCCCCACTCAGGGGGAGGTGTTCAAAGAGCCAGCCACAGAGTTCATGTCAGAGACAGTCCCTGTTCCACTTACTAGGAAACCCACTTAGAGACTGAGCTACCATAGGCTGCATCTGTGCAGGGGTTCTAGGTTATCTCCATGCATGGTTCTTGGTTGGAGTATCAGTCTCAGAAAGACCCCTGTGCCCAGTTATTTTGGTTATGTTGCTCTCCTTGTGCAGCTCCTGTGCCCTAGAGGTCTTTCTATCTCCCCTTTCTTTCATAAGATTCCCTGCACTTTGCTCAAAGTTTGGTTATGAGTTTTAGCATCTGCTTTGAAACCTTGTTGGGTAGTCTTTCAGAGTCCCTCTGTGGTAGGCTCTTGTCCTGTTCCCTGTTTTCTTCCTCTTCAAATGTCCTTCCCTTTTGCCTTTCTGAGTGAGGATTGATCATCTTACTTGTGTCAACTGTGTTTATCCACTGAGGCATCCTTCCAGCCCCATGAACTTTTCAAGGACAGAATTCATATCACATCCACTTCTGTGCTCCTCCCATGCCAAGCACAAGGCTTTTTCTCCAAACACTATTCATCATTCTTTTAAATTATCTTTACAAATACCTGACTTGTACTGAGCATAAGCTGTTATTAATATAAAAAATAAATAAATTTTAAAAAAGAAAAAAATAAAGTCATAGTAATACCTTAAAAAAAAAAGAATGTAAAATAAGGAGAGATGCCTCTAAGAAGAACCAACAATACCAACGGAAAGGGTGGAAACACACAAGTAGAATAATGGAATCTTCACAGTTAGTGTATAATTTTGAGAGAAGTATTGGGTGTCCTTTTTTGGAAGAAAATATCTTGATATTTTGGGATAGAAAAGGAGATAATGGTAAAGTGAATAAGTAGGAGAAAAACAACAATATTATTGGCTTAGTCAGCCTCCATAAAGTAATTAGTGAAAATTTACTCCATGGGAAAAGATGGGAAGGAAGAATAACAGTGTAACATAGATACTAAAAACATAATATGAAGTGAATGACATGAAATAACCTACCAAATTTGCCTGGGGGTAGACAGTTCCAAATCAGGGATTTCTGATCTTAAACATTGCTTGTGATGCTGTCAAGTGATATCCCTCTCTGTTATTCTTGTTTCTCCAATCATGTAAATCTGTTATATTTTCAGTTGAGTTAGAGAGTTTCTGTTGAAACTGAGATGAGGCTAAGTCTCACTTACACTTGAAACAAAACAAAAACACACTCAAGGGACTCTAAGAAAAATCTGCATCCTGAAATATTTCATAAGAGGTGTAAGTACACAGTCAGAGGTGAGGTCCCCGAAGGAGCCAAGGTTCTGGCAGAGGGCTTTGAAACTTTCACTGGGTGTTAAATGCAGTTTTAAATTGATTCTAGATCTCAAACTGCCAAGATATTCTTGTTAACATCTGAAATACATCTACAAAGGTCAAACAGCTTTGTTTAAGTTGAATATATTAAAAGCCAATGAAGGATATCCTGGCTAAAGTAGTGTTGAATAGGGAAACACCTAAGTTAAAGGGTTGCTATTTTTGTGATCAAACACCATGACCAAAGCAACTTGGGGAGGAAAGGTCTTATTTGCTTTATATTTCTACATTGCTGTTCATCATCAAAGACAGTCATAACAGAAACTCAGACTATGCTGAAACCTGGAGGCAGGAGCTGATGCAGAGGCCGTAGAGGGAAGCAACTTACTGTATAGCTCATCGTGGCTTATTCAGCCTGCTTTCTTATAGTACCCAAGATGATCAGCTCAGGCTTGGCACCATCCATAATGGGCTCGTCCCTCCCTTATCAATCACTAATTAAGAAAATGCTCTACATCCAAATCTGATAGAGGAACTTTCTCAATTGAGGTTCCTTCCTTTTAGCTATCTCTAGCTTATATCAAGTTGACATAAAACTAGTCAGAACACTTCCTATAATTTAAAAACCCTCAGTATTCACTATGATTTTCCTCCAACTCAGTCAATTCTCTATGGTCCTAGGTGGGGTAGATCCTTAAGACCATAAGTAGAGATGAAGGCAATGAATAGTCTGAACTGGAGATAGAAATGTTGTGTCTTATGACATAATCCACAAGCCTGCCACAACTTTCGATGAGCTCTGCTTTCTCAAAGACTACCTGATAGAGACTGAGTCTGGGATAAGTGAGAACTCTTGACTGGAGCTCTAACCTATTTGATAAATTGTTTACTGATGACAAGTACTATAGTGTTGGAGATATTGCTCAGTTATATAATGCTTTTTTAGTATGCACAAGACCCAGTCACAATTACTATGCAGAAAAGAGAGGCCTCTCATACATATCAACCAGCCTTGGCATAAGGACTTCCAGTAAGTTAAGGAACTTCTTCTACTGAGGCTACACAAGGCAGCCCAGGTTATTTAGTTCTGTAGGTTTCCCTGTGTGGTGTCCTTGACCCCTCTGGCTCCCTCAAGTCTTCCTTTCCCTTTTCCACAGGATTCCCCAAGCTCCGTTTAATGTTTGGCTTTGGGTCTCAGCATCCGTTTCCATCAGTTGCTGAGTAAAGACTGACGACATTCATGCTAGGTTTCTGTCTGCAAATATAACAGAATATCATAAATACCGTCAGGGATGGGCTTCTTCTTATGACATAGGTCTTAAGTGGGGCCTGTCTTTAGTTGGCCCTTCTCTCAAATTCTGCTCAGTGTTTACCCCTGCACATATAATAAGCAGGACAAATTGTAGATCTAAGGTGTTGTGGCTTTGTTGGTGTCCCCAGTCCATCCACTGGAAATTTTTCCTGGTTATAGGAGATGGCCAGTGCAGGCTTCATGGTCTCCATTGCTAGGACTCTTAGCAAGAGTCACTCTAATAGATTCCTGAGAGTTTATTGTCGTAAATTTCTGGCTCATCCAAGAGATGTGTAATGCTGGTTCTTTTACGACCTCTTGTGCATTGTATATGCAACAGAACTTAGCTGCTATGTACATAAGATAACATAAAGATACTATCTTCTTGACACTGAATTTAGTGACAAATTAATAACCAGGCTCCTAAAATCTTACCTTTGTAGAGGTTCTTACAACCTAATTCAAAACAGGCTTTTTACTTTAACCTCCCTAGATTTTTTGTTCTGATATTCAATCTTGAATGTATGTAGAGAGTTACTATCATGCATAGGTTTGGTCAATGGTATATTCACTCATATAGACATATAATATAGGATAAACCTACTAAAATCTGTACACCTAAAGAAACTAATCAAGAGGGAGGATTCTTGCTAAAATGCTCAATTCCTACCTAGAAAGGCAAAGAGGCTGGACATCAGAAGAAGGAGAAAAGAGGGAACAAGTCAGGAGCCTGACACAGAGGACCTCTGAAAAGCTCTTCCCTGCAGACTATCAATGTAGATGCTGAGACTTATGGGCAACCTTTGGGCAGAGTGCAGGGAATCTTAGGAAAGAAGTGGGAAACAGTAAGATCTGGAGAGGACAGGAACTCCACAAGGAGAGCAACAGAACCAAAAAATCTGAGCACAGGGGTCTCTCCTGAGACTGCTATTCCAACCAAGGACTATGCATGGAGATAACCTAAGACCCTTGCACAGATGCAGCCCATGGCAATTCAGTATCCAAGTGGGTTCCATTGTGATAGGAACTGGGACTGTCTCTGACAGGAACTGATTGGCCTGCTCTTTGATCACCTCCCCCTGAGGGGGAAACAGCATTACCAGGCCACAGAAGAGGACAACACAGCCACTCCTGATGAGACCTAATTGAGTAGGATCAGAAGGGAGGAAAAGAAGTCCTCTCCTATCAGTGGACTTGGGGAGGGGCATGCATGGAGAGGGTGGAGGAAGGGAGGGATTGGGATGGGATGGGGAGGGAACCATGGGGGGGGGATACAAAGTGAGTAAAGTGTAATTAATAAAGAAAAATAAAATAAAAAATATATAATAACAACCCCTCATTTTCTCAATCAAGTGTGAATGATCTCATTGATATTGATACTTTTTCTAATATTTTATTTCCCATACTCACTGCCTGTTATCCTGAACCAGTCTTATATCTGTGACGTCTCTAGCATTATTTTGGTTTACATTTCATGTAATCATTGTAAGTATTAAGTCATAACATATAGCTTTAGGTGAAATAAATGCCAGTTCTACAGAACTTGAAATTTTCTGAGAAATACTTAGAGAGCTCAGTACTATTTCTGCCGGCTTACATCTGTAGCTACAACTTTAAATTAAACAAATATATGACTTTCTTGTTTATTCTGCTTCCTGCAGAATAGCACCGAGCACATAAATATATGGAGTCAATATTTTTGCTATTGAATTAAATCATATTATTTTTCATTTTAATTATGTGTTGAATTCCTGATTTTTTTTATTCTAGTACCAAGCCCTTCACTGGGGACCTTGTGGGTTCTCATCTTTTTCATTAGTTTCATGGATTTCCTTTCCAAACATTATGCTTTATTCACTACTTTCAAGTGTTACCTCACCTTTCAGTCCCAAATAGCATTGATTGGCTTCTGTACCAAAACCAAATTTTTCTGCACATTTTTTGTAGGCCACCCAAGAACATTATTATATCCTGTCACTTTTCAAGCCTCTTCTATTCTTCTATGTTTTAAATTGTATTTTTCATATAATTCAGGCCTAGTTATCCCCTAAACTCCACATGTGTCACTGTAGTCCCACTTTACTATCTTTACTTGCATTATTTCCTTTACCTGGAATATCCAATGTTTAAATCATGGGAAGTCTAGCTCAAATTTTATGTTCTAATGCTATTGTGTGTGTGTGTTTGGGTTTCTGGATAAACCAGAGATATCAGAGCCCTTTGGAACCAGAGGCATAGTCAATTGAGAGCTATCTGCTATGGATGCCAGGAACCAAAGTCAGAACCTCTAAAAGAACAGTATATGCTTAATTGCTGAGCCAACTTTCAATCCCAGACTCAATGTTTTTGGTGAAGCAATTTTGAGTCAATGATTGAGTGCTTCCAAATGAGGTTCCATCCTTAACAACATAGGGCTCTATATCTCATATAATTCCAAGGCATTGCATATAGTGAAGTTTACTCAGCTACAAAGTGAGATGATCAGCCCATGATTCAGGCATACATAATGTGGAACCAGAGAAACATTAAGCAAAGTCTGCTTAACTCACCAAAATGTTTATTATGTCAACATCAGTCATTGGCAGATCCCATCAACTTTAATAATTAAACACTGATTTGGTTGGTTTCTTAAATCTATTTCAAGAGGTGGTACATTATGCAGAGCAACTGTTATCAAGTAATAGAGCTCTCTCTTCATCAAACTGCATTCTAGCTAGCCAAGCAGAAACAACATAATGCAATAATGTTCCCATAGAGGTGTACAGCTTTGCTCTTATAAAATTCATTTCTTTCGTCAATTTTATATATATATATATTTGCAAAACACCTCAACAGATACGTCGTTTAACCACTAAAATGGGCAGAGCAACTTGAAGGAATGTTTTATTTCAAGGAGAAACCAATTCTTTTTCTGCAGTTTACTAGTTGGAGTAAAGAATGAAGGAAAGGAGTCAGGAATACTGTACTAACTTTATGCTCTCATGCATACTTTTTTGCCCCTAGACTGTTTAGAAATGTGTCCCCTCATCACTGTTGTCCTCTTTTGTTCATAGATCTAACATGTATTAACTAAATTTAACATGAGAATTAGGACATTAAGCTTTAGAAGTATGAAAGGCAAACAGACTGCTCCTTTCCACTTCCAAAGGAGATACTAGTCAGGGGAGATACCTGCTAGGGAAGGGTTATTTATCTGCAGGGAAAAGAAAGGAAAGAATAATCTTCAAAATGATATAAAATCATGTTTTTTTTCCATAGATTCCATAGATTCAAACATTTACAAAAGCATTTTGTATAACAGACAAGGGAAGCAGTTGGGGACATTTTACATTCTGTACTGAAAGGACACATTAGAACCTCATCTTGTAAAAAGGAATCTGTATATGTGTATTATAAATAGGTCAACCCATCCACACTGGTAACAGTTTGTGTTGTTACCCTTTGACCAGATGGTGCTTTGGAAGGAATGGAACACTCAGCAACCTTGTAAGGTTGCTAATGCCTGCAACAAAGAAGAGAAGACAATGAGGGAAAGTGCAGCAAGATAAGAGAGAAAAGTCCCAAAACCATGATTCCCAGAGACAAGGCTGACCAGTCTTTGTTATGATTAGTTACCTTAGATCTGTTTCTCTATAAAATACACTGATTGAAAATGACCCAGGAAAAGCAGATTTCTTGGGATGTTAATATAATCTAACTTCCTAGGTTCCAGCTCTTTAAATAAACTACATCTTAAAGATTAAATTTCTCGCTTAGCTTCTTTAGGTTAGGTGTACAGATTTTAGTAGGTTTATCCCATATTATATTTCTAATATCCACTTATAAGTGAGTACATACTGTGTGTGTCTTTCTGCTTCTGGGATACATCACTCAGGATGATCTTTTCAAGTTCCCACCATTTCCTGCAAATTTCATGATTTCCTTGTATTTAATTGCTGAGTAGTATTCCATTGTGTAGATGTACCACAATTTCTGTATCCATTCCTCAGTTGAGGAACATCTGGGTTGATTCCAGATTCTAGCTTTTATGAACAAAGCTATTACAAACATGGTTGAGCAAATGTCCTTGTTGTGTACTAAGCTTTTTTTGGATATATGCCTAGGAATGGTATAGGTGTATCTTGAGGTAGCACTATTCCTAATTTTCTGAGAAAGTGCCAGATTGATTTCCAAAGTGGTTGTACAAGTTTACATTTGTACCAGCAATGGAGGAAAGTTCCCTTTTCTCCACATCCTCTACTGAGAATTTGCTTTTTAGGTCTGTACCCCATTTTTTATTTATTTTTTTCTCTTTATTTTTATTTTTATTATATTAATTACAGCTTATTCACTTTGTACCCCCCTTATAGCTCCTTCCCACCTCCCCTCCCAATCCCACCCTCCTTTCCCCTTCTCCACCCATGTCCCTCTCCAAGTCCACTGATAGGGTAGGTACTCCTCTCCTTCCTTCTGATCCTAGACTATCAGGTCTGGTCTCATCAGGATGGATTGCATTGTCTTCCAATGTGCCTGGTAAGGCTGCTTACCCCTCAGTGGGAGGTGATCAAAGAGCAGACCAATCAGTTCATGTCAGAGACAGTGCCTGTCCCTATTACTATGGAACCCACTTGGACTCTGAACTGCCATGGGATACGTCTGTGCAAGGGTTCTAAATTAACTCCATGAATGGTCCTTGGTTAGAGTATCAGTCCCAGAAAAAAACATTGTGCCCAGATTTTTTGGTTCTGTTGCTCTCCTTGTGAAGCTCCTGTGCTTTCCAGGTCTTACTATCTCTCCCTTCTTTCATAAGTTTCACTGCACTCCACCCCAAGTTTGGCAATAAGTCTCAGTATCTGCTCTGATACCCTGCAGGGTAGAGCCTTTCAGAGGCCGTCTGTGGCAGACTTCCATCCTGTTCCCTCTTTTCTCCCTCTTCTGATGTTCATCCGCTTCACCTTTCTAAATGGGGATTGAGCAACTTTGCCAGAGTCCTCGTTCTAGATTAGTTTCTTTAGGTGTTAAAATTTTAGTATGTTTATCCTATAATATATATTTAATATCCACTTATGAATGAGTTTATACCCTGTGTGTCTTTCAGCTTCTGGGATACCTCACTTAGGATGATCTTTTCCAGTTCACACCATTTACCTGCTAATGTCATGATTTCCTTGTTTTTTTTTTTTTTTTTAATTGCTGAATAATATTCCATTGTGTAGATGTACCACAATTTCTGTATCCATTCCTTAACTGAGGGATATCTGGGTTGTTTCCAGCTTCTGGCTATTACAAATAATGCTGCTACAAACATGGTTGAGCAAATGTCAGTGTTGTATGCTTGAGCATCCTTTGGATATATGCCTAGGGTAGCGCTATTCCTAATTGTCTGAGAAAGTGCCAGATTGATTTCCAAAGTGATTGTACAAGCTTACATTCCCACCAGCAGTGGAGTAGGATTCCTCTTTCTCCACATCCTGTTCAGCATGTGTTTTCACTTGAGTTTTTGATCTAAGCCATTTTGATGGGTGTAAGGTGAAATCTCAGGGTCCTTTTAAATTGCATTTCCCTGATGACTAAGGACTTTGAGCATTTCTTTCATTTTTTTCTCTGCCATCAATATTCCTCAATTGAGAATTCTCTGATTAGCTCTGTATCCCATTTTTTTAATTGGATTAACTGATTTGTTGCTCTTTAACTTCTTGAGTTCTTTATATATTCTGGATGTTAGCCCTCTGTCAGATATAGGGTTGGTGAAGATCATTTCCCAATCTGCAGGCTGTTATTTTGTTCTGACAAAACTATCTTTTGCTTTACAGAAGCTTTTCAGTTTCCTGGGGTCCTGTTTATTGATAGTTGCTCTTAGAGTCTATGCTGTTGGTGTTCTGTTCAGGAAGTTGTATCCTGTGCCAATGCGTTTAAGGTTTTCCCCCACTTTTTCTCCTAACAGGTTTAGTGTGTCTGGTTTTATGTTGCAGTCTTTTATCCACATGGACTTTAGTTTTGTGGAGGGAGATAAGTATGGATTTATTTGCATTTATCTACATGTAGACATTCAGTTAGACCAGCACCTTTTGTTAAAGATGCTGTCTTTTTTCATTGAATGGTTTTGGCATCTTTCTCAAAAATCAGTGGTCTGACATAATCTAATTGGCCTGCTTGTTGATCACCTCCCCCTGAGGGGGGAGCAGCCTTACCAGGCCACAGTAGAGGACAATGCAGCCACTTTTGATGAGAACTGATAGACTAAGATCAGAAAGGAGAGGAGACCCTCCCCTATCAGTGGACTTGGGGATTGGCATGCATGCAGAAAGGGAAGGGAGGGTGGGATCGGGAGGGGAGGAGGGTGGGGCTTATGGGGGGATACAAAATGAATAAAGTGTAACTAATAAAAAATTTAAAAAAATCAGTGGTCCATAAGTGTGTAGATTTATTTCTAGGTCTTCTATTCTATTCTGTTGATACATTAGTCGGTTTCTATGCCAGTACCATGCAGTTTTTAGTATTGTTGCTCTATAGTACAGCTTGAGATCAGGGATGGAGATACCTCCAGAAGATCTTTCATTGCAGAGGATTGCTTCAGCAATTCTGGGTTTCTTGTTATTTCATATGAAGTTGAGAATATTTCTTTCAAGGTTTGTAAAGAACTATGTTGGTAATTTGATGGAAATTGCATTGAATTTGTAGATTGCTTTTGGTAAGATGACCATTTTTACTATGTTAATACTGCCAAGCCATGAACATGGGAGATCTTTCCATTTTCTGATATTTTCTTCTAATTCTTTCTTCAGAGACTTAAATTTTTTTTTTTTCATACAAGTTTTTGAGCTGTTTGGTTAGGTTCACACCAAGGTACTTTATGTCCTTTGTGGCTATTGTGAAGGGTGTTGTTTCCCTAATTTCTTTTTCAGTCCTTTTGTCTTTTGTATACAGGAGGGTTACTGATTTTTTTTTTTTTAGTTAATTTTGTATCCAACTACTTTGCTGAAGGTGTTTATCAGCTGTAGGAGTTCCCTGGTAGAATTGGGGATCACTCAGGTATACTATCATGTTATCTGGAAACAGTGATACTTTGATTTCTTTCTTTCCAATTTGTATTCACTTGATTCCCTTTAATTTTCTTATTGCTCTAGCAAGGATGTCAAGAACTATGTTGAAGAGATAAGGAGAGAGTGGGCAGCCTTGCCTTGTCCCTGATTTCAGTGTGATTACATAAGTTTCTTTCCGTTTAGTTTGATATTGGCTAGAGGCTTGCTGTATGTTGCCTTTACTATATTTAGGTATGAGCCCTGTATCTGTGATCTCTCCAAGATGTTAAACAAGAATGGGTGTTGGATTTTGTCAAATGTTTTTTTCAGCATCTAAGGAGATTATCGTGTGGTTTTTCTCCTGCAGTTTGTTTATATGGTGGATCACATTGATGGATTTCAGTATATTGAACCACCACTACATGACTGTGGTGAAGCCTACTTGGTCATGGTGGTTGATATCTTTAATGTGTCCTTGTATTTTGTTTGCAAGTATTTTGTTGAGTATTTTTGCATGAATGTTCAAAAGGGAGATTAGCCTGAAATTCTCTTTCTTTGTTGAGTCTTTGTGAGGTTTAGGTACTAAGGTGACTGTGGCTTCATAGAGTTTGGTGGTGTTCCTTTTGTTTTTATTTTGTGGAATAGTTTGAAGAGTATTGGTTTTATCTCTTCTTTGAAGGTCTGGTAAAATTCTGCACTAAAACCACCTGGCCCTGGGCTTATTTTGCATGGGAATTTTGATGACAGCTTCTATTTCTTTAGTGGATATAGGGCTTTTTAATTGATTTACCTGGTCTTGATTCAGCTTTGGCAAGTAGAATTGACCAAGAAAGTTGACAGTTTCATTTAGATTTTCAAATTTTGTGGCATATAGACATTTGTTGTTGTTGTTTTATTTTTTTAATTTATTTATTACAGTTTATTCACTTTGTATGCCCTCGTAAGGTCCTCCCTCCTCCCCTGCCAGTCCCATCCTCCCTCCCCCTTCTTCATTCATGCCCCTCCCCAAGTCCACTGTTAGGGGAGGTCCTCCTCTCTTTCTTCTGAACTTAGTCTATCAGATCACATCAGGAATGGCTGCATTGTCATCTTCTGTGGCCTGGTAAGGCTGATCTCCCCTCAAGGGGAGGTGATCAAAGAACAGGTCAATCAGATTATGTCAGAGGCAGTCTCTCTTCCCATTACTACATAACCCACTTGGACACTAAACTGCCATGGACTACATCTCTGCAAGGGTTCTAGGTTATATCCATGCATGGTACTTGGTTGGAGTATGCCTTTCTGGAAAGATCCCTGTGTTCAAATTTTCTGGTTCTGTTGCTCTCCTTGTGGGGTTCCTGTCCTCTCCAGATCTTACTATTTCCCACTTCTTACATAAGACTCCATGCACTCTGCCCAACAGTTGGCTATAAGTCTCAGCATCTGCTTTGATAGTCTGCAGGGCAGAGGCTTTCAGAGGCCCTCTAGGTTGTTTCCTATTTTATTCTTCTTCTGATGTCCATCCTCTTTGCCTTTCAGGATGGGGATTGAGCATTTTAGTCAGGGTCCTCTCTCTTGATTAGTTTCTTTAGATGTACAGGTTTTAGTAGGTTTATCCTATGTTATATGTCTAAATGAGTGAGTACATACCATGTGTGTCTTTCTGCTTCTAGGACCCCTCACTCAGGATGATCCTTTCCAGGTCCCACCATTTACCTGCAAATTTCATGATTTCCTTATTTTTCATTGCTGAGTAATACTCCATTGCGTACATGTATCACAATTTCTGCATCCATTCTTGAGTTGAGGGGCATCTGGGCTGTTTCTAGCTTGTGGCTATTACAAATAAAGCTGCTACAAACATGGTTGAGCAAATGTCCTTATTGTGTACTTGAACCCCTTTTGGATATATGCCTAGGAGTGGTATGACTGGATCTTGAGGAAGCACTATCCCTAGTTGTCTGAGAAAGCGCCAGATTGATTTCCAGAGTGGTTGTACAAGTTTACATTTCCATCAGCAGTGGAGAAGGGTTCCCCTTTCTCCACAACCTCTCCAGCATGTGTTGTCCCATGAGTTTTTTATCTTGGCCATTCTGATGGGTGTAAGGTGAAATCTCAGGCTTGTTTTGATTTGCATTCCTCTAATGGCTAATGAGGTTGAGCATTTCTTTAAGTGCTTCTCTGCCATTCCATATTCCTCTACAGAGAATTCTCTCTTTAGCTCTGTTCCCCATTTTTTAATTGGATTACATGGTTTGCTGCTTTTCAGCTTCTTTAGATTTTATATATACTGGATATGAGTCCTCTGTCAGATAAAGGGTTGGTGATGATTCTTTCCCAATCTGTAGGCAGTCGCTTTGTTTTGATGACAGTGTCCTTTGCTGATTGTTGCTCTTAGAGCCTGTGCTGTTGGTGTTCTGTTCAGCAAGTTGTCTCCTGTGCCAATGAGTTCAAGGGTATTCCCCACTCTTTTTTCTAACCGATTTAATGTGTCTGGATTTATGTTGAGGTCTTTGATCCACTTGGACTTCAGTTTTGTGCAGGGTGATAAGTATGGACCTATTTTTATTTTTCTACATGTACACATTCAGTAAGACCAGCACCATTTGTTGAAGATGCTATCTTTTTTCCACTATATGGTTTTGGCATCTGTGTCAATGATCAGGTGTTCATAAATGTGTGGGTTTATTTCTGGATCCTCTGTTCCATTCTATTGATCCACTATTGTGTTTCTATGCCAGTACCATGCAGTTTTTATAACTGTTGATCTATAGTACAACTTTAGATCAGGGAAGGAGGTACCTCCAGAAGATCTTTTATTGTAGAGGATTGTTTAGCAATTCTGAGTTTCTTGTTATTTTATATGAAGTTGAGAATTTTTCTTTCCAGGTCTGTAAAGAATTGTGTTCATAGTTTGATGGGAATTCCATTGAATCAGTAAATGGCTTTTGGTAAGATGGCCATTTCTCCATGTTAATCTTGCCAAGCCATGAGCATGGGAGATCTTTCTGTCTTCTGATATTTTCTTCTAATTCTTTCTTCAGAGACATGAGTTTTTTTTTCATAGAGGTGTTTGATTTGCTTGGTTAGGATTAAACCAAGGTACTTTATGTCCTTTGTGGCTATTGTGAAGGGTGTTGTTTCCCTAATTTCTTTCTCATCACTTTTGTCTTTTGTACACGGGAGGGCTACTGATTTTGTGAGTTAATTTTGTGTCTGGCCACTTTGCTGAAGGTGTTTATCAGCTATAGGAGTTCCCTGGTAGAGTTTTTGGGGTCACTCATGTATACTATCATATCATCTGCAAATAGTGATAATTTGATTTCTTGCTTTCCAAGCTGTATCCCCTTGATCTCCTTCAACTGTCTTCTTGCCCTAGAAAGGACTTCTAGAACTATGTTAAAGAGATATGGAGAGAGTGGGCAGCCTTATCTTGTCCCTGATTACAGTGGGATTGTTTTAAGTTTCTCTCCGTTCAGTTTGATGTTGGCTATAGGCTTGCTGTATATTGCCTTCACTATGTTTAGATATGTGCCTTGTATCCCTGATCTCTCCAATACTTTAAACATGAATGGATGTTGGATTTTGTCAAATGCTTTTTCAGCATCTAGGGAGATTATCATGTGGGTTTTTTTTTCTTTCAGTTTGTTAATATGGTGGATCACATTGATGGAATTCCGTATATTGAACCACCCCTGCATACCTGGGATGAAGCCTATTTTGTCATAGTGGATGATGTCTTTGATGTGTTCTTGTATTCTGTTTGTAAGTATTTGGTTGAGTATTTTTGCATTAATGTTCATAAGGGAGATTGGCCTGAAATTCTCTTTGTTTGTTGGGTCTTTGTGAGGTTTAGGTACCAAGGTAACTGTGGCTTCATAGAATGAGTTTGGTAATGTTCCTTCTGTTTCTATATTATGGAATAGTTTGAAGAGAATTGGAATTAGCTCTTCTTTGAAAGTCTAGTAGAATTCTGAGCTGAAACCATCTGGTCCTGGGCTTTTTTTGGATGGTAGACTTTCGATGACCACTTCTATTTCCTTGGGGGATATAGGACTATTTAATTGATTTACCTGGTCCTGATTCAGCTTTGGCAAGTCAAATCTATCAAGAAAATTGTCATTTAGATTTTCAAATTTTGTGGCATATAGACTTTTTTTAAATTTTTTATTTAACTTTATGGACATTTGAAGTAAGTCCTAATAATGACTGTTTGGATTTCTTCAGTGTCTGTAGTTATGTCCCCTTTTTCATTTCTGATTTTGTTGATTTTGACAGTGTCTTTCTGCCTTTTAGTTAGTTTTGCTAAGGGTTTGTCTATCTTGTTGATTTTCTCAAAGAACCAGCTCTTGGTTTCATTGATTCTTTGAATTGCTTTATTTGTTTCTAATTGATTGACTTCAGCCCTGAGTTTGATTATTTCCAGCCATCTACTTCTCTTTGGTGTGTCTGCTTCTTCATTTTCTAGGGTTTTTAAGTGAGCCATTAAGTTGCTTGAATGCACTGTCTCGAATTTCTTCTTGAAGGCACTTAGTGCTATGAACTTTCCTCTTAACACTGCCTTCATGTGTCCCACAACTTTGGGTATGCTGTGTCTTCATTTTCATTGAGTTCTAGGAAGACTTTAATTTCTTTCTTTATTTCCTCCCTGACCCAGCTGTCATTTAGTAATAAGTTGTTCAGTTTCCATGTGTGTGTAGGCTTTTTCTATTTCTGTTGATGTTGAGATCCAGCTTTATTCCATGGTGATCAGACAGGATACAAGGGATTATTTCAATCTTCTCTTATCTGTTGAGGCTCACTTTGTGACCAACTATGTGGTCTGTTTTGGAGAAGGTTCCATGAGGTGCTGAGAAGAAGGTAAATTCTTTTGTGTTTGGGTGGAAGGTTCTGTAAATGCCTTTTTGATCCATTTAATTCATGACCTCTGTCAGAGACATTGTTTAATTTCTGTTTTGTTGACCTGTCCTTTGTTGAGAGTGGGGTGTTGAAGTCTCCCAATATTAATGTATGGGGATCTATATGTGGTTTAAGTTTTATCAATGTTTCTTTTACAAATGTGGGTGCCCTTGTATTTGGGGCATAGATGTTCAGGATTGTGATGTCATCCTGGTGGAATTTTCCCTTGATGAGTATGAAGTGTCCTTCCCCATCTCTTTTTATTAATTTTGGTTGAAAGTCTATTTTATTAGATATTAGAATGGCTACTCCTGCTTGCATCTTGGGTCCGTGTGCATGGAAAGCCATCTTTCAACCCTTTATCCTCAGGTAATATCTATCTTTGTGATTTAGGTGTGTTTCTTGTATGCAACAGATTGCTGAGTTTTGTTTACACATCCATTCTGTTAGTCTGTGTCTTTTTACTGGAGAGTTGAGTCCATTGATGTTGAGAGAGATTAATGACCAGTGGCTGTTAGATCCTTTGAATTTGAACCTATGCTGTGGTCATAAGGTGTGGGTTTGGTTGCTTTTTGTTTTACTGTAGTGATGTTAATTATTTCCTGTGTTTTTTTGAAAGTAGCTAGTTTTCTTGGGTTGTATTTTTCCTTCTCGTGCTTTCTGTATCGCTTGATTTGTTTGTAGGTATTGTTGAAATTTGTTTTTGTCATTGACTATCTTGTTTTCTCCGTCTATGAGTTCTGAAAGTTTTGCACGGTATAGTAGCCTGGGCTGACATCTGTGTTCTCTTAGAGTCTGCATGATATCCATCCAGGACCTTCTGGTTTCCATAGTCTCTGTTGAAAAGGGAGGTGTGATTCTAATGGGTTTGCCTTTATATGTTAACTTGGCCTTTTTCCCTTGCAGCTTTTGTTTTCAATTTTATTTTTTCCTTATCAGTTACATTTTATTAACTCTGTATCCCAGCCGTGTCCCGATCCCTCATTCCCTCCCACTACCTCCCTCCATCCCTCATCTCCACCACCGTGCTCCTTGCCAAGTCCACTAATAGGGGGGACCTCCTCCCCATTCATCTGATCCTGTTTTATCAGGTATCTTCAGGACTGGCTGCAAAGCTCTCCTCTGTGGCATAACAGGACTGCTCCTCCCTTGGGGAGTGGGGAGGCCAAAGAGCCAGTCATTGAGTTCCTGTTAGAAATAGTCCTTGTTCCCCTCACTATGGCAAACCAATTGGTTACTGAGCTACCACAGGCTACATCTGAGCAGAGGTTCTAGGTTACATTCATACATGGTCCTTGGTTGCATGTCAGTCTCAGAAAAGACCCTGTGCCCAGATATATTTGGTCCTTGTGGAGCTCTTAGCCTTTCCACGTCATACAAACTCCCCCTTGTTTCATATGGTTCCCTGCACTCTGCTGAAGGTTTGGTCATGAGTCTTTGTATCTGCTTTGAAAACACTGCTAGTTAGAGTCTTTCAGATGCGCTAAGTAGACTCTTGTCATAGGTTCAATGCACATCCCATCTGTCTTTCTAAATGAGGATTGATCATCTTACCCCATGTTCCACTCTCTTGATTATCTTTTTTAGGTGTATAGATTTCATTATGTTTGTCATATCTTATAGGTCTATATAAGTGAGTATATACCGTGTTTGTCTTTCTCATTCTGGGATATTTCACTCAGGATGATTTTTTCTAGAACCCACCATTTGCCTGCAAATTTCATGATTTCCTCCTTTTTGATTGCTGAGTAGTATTCCATTGTGTAAAAATACCACAATTTCTGTACCCATTCCTCTGTTGATGGACATCTGGGTTGTTTCCAGGTTCTGGCTATTACAAATAATGCTGATATAAACATGGTTGAGCAAATATCCCTTTTGTGTACTTGAACAAACTTTGGGTATATACCTAGCAGTGGTATAGCTGGGTCTTGAGGAAGCACTATTCCTAATTGTCTTAGAAAGCGCCAGATAGATTTCCAGAGTGGTTGTATCAGTTTACATTCCCACCAGCAGTGGAGGAGGGTTCCCCTTTCTCCACAACCTCTCCAGCATGTGTTGTCCCTTGAGTTTTTCATCTTGGCCATTCTGATGGGTGTAAGGTGATATCTCAGGGTTGTTTTGATTTGCATTTCCCTGATGGCTAATGAGGATGAGCATTTCTTTAAGTGTTTCTCTGCCATTCGATATTCCTCTGTCGAGAATTCTCTGTTTAGCTCTGTTCCCCATTTTTTAATTGGATTACTTGGTTTGCTGCTTTTCAGCTTCTTTAGTTCTTTGTATATACTCGATATTAGTCCTCTGTCTGATAAAGGGTTAGTGAAGATTCTTTCCCAATCTGTAGGCAGGCGTTTTGTTTTGATGACAGTGTCCTTTTTTTACAGAAGCTTTTCAGTTTCATGAGGTCCCATTTATTGATTGTTGCTCTTAGAGCCTGTGCTGTTGGTGTTCTCTTCAGGAAGTTGTCTCCTGTGCCAATGAGTTCTAGGCTGTTCTCCACTTTTTCTTCTAACAGATTTAGAGTATCTGGTTTTATGTTGAGGTCTTTGATCCACTTGGACTTTAGTTTTGTGCAGGGTGATGAATATAGATCTATTTTCATTTTTCTGCATGTGGACATCCAGTTGGACCAGCACCATTTGTTGAAGATGCTGTCTTTTTTCCATTGAATGGTTTTGGTTTCTTTGTAAAAAACTGAGTATTCATAAGTGTGTGGGTTTATTTCTGGGTCTTCTATTTGGTTCCATTGATCCTCCTTTCTGTTTCTATGCCAATACCATGCAGTTTTTATTACTATTGCTCTGTAGTACAACTTGAGATCGGGGATGGAGATACCTCCAGATGATCTGTTGTTGTACAGGATTGTTTTGGAGATTCTGGGTGTTTTGTTTCTCCATATGAAGCTGAGAATCTTTTTTTTCAAGGTCTGTAAAGAATTGAGTTGGTATTTTGATGGGAATTGCATTGAATCTGTAGATTGCTTTTGGCAGGATGGCCATTTTCACAATGTTAATCCTATCAATCCATGAGCACGGGAGATTTTTCCATCTTCTGAGATCTTCTTCAATTTCTTTCTTCAGAGACTTGAAGTTTTTCTCAAACAGGTCTTTCACTTGCTTGGTTAGTGTCACCCCAAGATACTTTATGTTATTAGTGGCTATTGTGAAGGGTGTTGTTTCCCTAATTTCTTTCTCGGCCCTTTTGTCTTTGGTATACAGGAGGGCTTCTGATTTTTTTGAGTTGATTTTGTATCCTGCCACTTTGCTGAAGGTGTTTATCAGCTGGAGGAGTTCTCTGGTTGAATTTTTGGGGTCGCTCATGTATACTATCATATCATCTGCGAATAGTGACACGTTGACCTCTTCCTTTCCGATTTGTATCCCCTTGATCTCCTTTAGTTGTCTTATTGCTCTGGCTAGGACTTCAAGTACTATGTTGAAGAGTAGGGAGAGAGTGGGCAGCCTTGTCTTGTCCCTGATTTCAGTGGGATTGATTTAAGTTTCTCTCCATTGAGTTTGATGTTGGCTATAGGCTTACTGTATATTGCCTTTACTATGTTTAGATATGTGCCTTGTATCTCTGATCTCTCCAAGACTTTAAACATGAATGGGTGTTGGACTTTGTCAAATGCTTTTTCAGCATCTAAGGAGATGATCATGTGGTTTTTCTCCCTCAGTTTGTTTATGTGGTGGATTACATTGATGGATTTCCATATGGTGAACCATCCTTGCATGCCTGGGTTGAAGCCTACTTGGTCGTTGTGGATGATATCTTTGATGTGTTCTTGGATTCGGTTTGCAAGTTCATTGAGTATTTTTGTGTCAATGTTCATAAGAGAGATAGGTCTGAAGTTCTCTTTTTCTGTTGGGTCTTTGTGTGGTTTAGGTATCAGGGTGACTGTTGCTTCATAGAATGAGTTTGGTAATGTACCTTCTGTTTCTATTTTGTGGAATTGTTTGAGGAGAATTGATGTGAGCATTTCTTTGAAGATCTGGTAGAATTCTGCGCTGAAGCCATCTGGCCCAGGGCTTTTTTTTTTGGAGGGGAGACTGTAAATGACTGCTTCAATTTCCTTGGGGATATAGGGCTGTTCAGTCTTTCTAGCTGATCTTGACTTAATGTTGGAAGATGGAATCTATCAAGAAAATTGTCCATTTTATTTAGGTTTTCAAATTTTGTGGCATATAGGCTTTTGTAGTATTGAAAGACCCCCCGCCTCACCCTAAGTTAAACATAGCTAACGCCATTTTGTGGTACACCACTGTTTTGAGAAACTCTGTAGGCTAGATGGGGAACTGGAAATTTACTGAGAAACCCAGCTGTGTCATATCTGCGGTCAGGCTGCCCCAGTTGAGCTAAAAACAGCTTGTGTTGATCACCCTCATGGGATATCTGTGAGACTGTTCCAGCTGAGATAGGAGTCCTAAAGAAAACAACATGTGGCGGCCCAAGTTAAGGGGTCATCATGACCGTCTCAACCACCCAGTTCCTGGAATCCTGGTGTCCCTGCCAAACTCTGACTCAAATTGTGGTCTCATTTAAATGTACCAATCAGCTCCCTGTAACCATGCTTCTCGCTTCTGTACCCGCGCTTCTGCTCTAAAACCCTATAAAAACCCCAGCTTTCCACCCAGGGGGCGCACAAGTCTTCCGAGAGACTTTGTCGCCCCGGGTACCCGTGTACTGAATAAAGCCTCTTGCTGTTTGCAGCCGAACAACTGGTCTCGCTGATCCTTGGGAAGGGGGGTCTCCCTGACGGAAGATACCCCTCGGGGGTCTTTCAAGTATGACCTAATGATTGTTTGAATTTCCTATGTGTCTGTAGTTACGTCACCCTTTTCATCTCTGATTTTGTTGATTTGGATAGATTCTCTCTGCTTTTTAGTTAGTTTGGCCAAGGGTTTGTCTATCTTGTTGATTTTCTCAAAGAACCAGCTTTTTGTTTCATTGATTCTTTGAATAGTTTTATTTGTTTCTAATTGATTGATTTCAGCCCTGAGTTTGATTATTTCCAGCCTTCTGCTCCTCTTGGGTGTATTTGCTTCTTTTTTTTCTAGGGTTTTCAGTAGGGCCATTAAGTTGTTTGTATGTGATGTTACGAATTTCTTCTTGCAGGCACTTAGTGCTATAAATTTTCCTCTGAGCACTGCTTTCAATGTGTCCCATAAATTTGGGTATGTTGTGCCTTCATTTTCATTGAATTCTAGGAAGTCTTTAATTTCTTTCTTTATTTCTTCCTTAACCCAGCTGTCACTGAGTAGCAAGTTGTTCAGTTTCTATGTGCGTGTAGGCTTTTTGTTATTTCTCTTGTTGTTGAGGTCCAGCTTTAGTCCATGGTGGTCAGATAGAATACAAAGGATTATTCCAATCTTTTTGTATCTGTTGAGGCTTGCTTTATGTCCAACTATATGGTCTATTTTGGAGAAGGTTCCATGCAGAGCTGAAAAGAAGGTATACTCTTTTGAGTTTGGATGAAAAAATCTGTAGACATCTATTAGGTCCATTTGATTTAGGGACTCTGTAAGTCTTTTTATTTCCCTATTTGTTTTCTGTCTAGTTGATCTGTCCCTTGGTGAGAGTGGAGTGTTGAAGTCTCCCACTATTAGGGTTTTAGGATCAATGTGTGATTTAAGCTTAAATATTGTTTCATTTACGAATGTAGGTGCTCTTGTATTTGGGGCATAGATATTCAAAATTGTGATGTCCTCTTGGTGGACTTTTCCTTTGATGAGAATATAGTGGCTGTCCTTATCTTTTTTGATTAACTTGGGTTGAATGTCTATTAGATATTAGATGGCTACTCCCGCTTGTTTTCTGGAACCATTTGCTTGAAAGACATTTTTCCAGCCCTTTACTCTGAGGTAGTATTTATCTTTGCTGCATAGGTGTGTTTCTTGGATGCAACAGAATGATGGATCCTGTTTCCGCAACCATTCTGTTAGTCTGTGTCTTTTAATTGGGGAGTTGAGTCCGTTGATGTTGATAGAAACTAGTGACCAACAATTGTTACTTACTTTAGATGGGGTGTTGGTGGTGTCACTGAGTTTCATTGCTTGTCTTCTTTTGTTTTTTTTGTTGTGTAGTTATCTATTTCCTCTGTTTCCTTCGATGTAGTTGTTTTCTTTGGTTTGGAGTTTCCGTTCTAGTAACTTCTGTAGAGTTGTGTTACTATGTAGATATTGTTTAAATTTGGTTTTGTCTTGCAATATCTTGAATTCTCCGTCTATGTTGATTAAAAGTTTTGCTGGGTATAGTAGTCTGGGTTGGAATCTGGGTTCCCTTAAGGACTGTATGATTTCTGTCCAGGCCCTTCTGGCTTTCATAGTTTCTGTTGAGAATTCTGGTGTGATTTTGATAGGTCTACCTTCATATGTTACTTGGCCTTTTTCCCTTGCTGCTTTTAGAATTTTTTCTTTGTTTTGTAGGTTCAGTGTTGTGAGTACGATGCGACGTGAAGAATTTCTTTTCTGGTCTAGTCTACTTGGTGTTCTGTAAGCCTCTTGTATGTTTATGGCCATCTCCTTCTTTAAGTTGGGAAAGTTTTCTTCTATAATTTTCTTGAAAATATTTTCTGGACCTTTGAGCCTGATGTCTTCTTTTTCTTCTACTTCTATTATTCTTAGGTTTTGTCTTTTCATGGTGTCCTTGATTTCTTGGATGTTTTGTGTTTGTAACTTTTCTGATTTTATTTTTTCTTTGAGAGAAGTGTCAATTTCTGCAAGTGTATCTTCGGCTCCTGAGATTCTTTCTTCCATCTCTTATATTCTGTTGGTGATGCTTACCTTTGTAGTTCCTGATCTTTTCTCTATGTTCTCCAGCTCCTGGTTTTTCTCTATTTGTGTTTTCTTTGTTGATTCTAATTCTGTTTTCATGTCTTGCACCATTTCCTTCATCTGTTTGAATGTGGACTCCTGCTTTTCAATGATAGCTTCTATTTTTTTGTCCATTTCCTGTCTATGTATCACTAATTGTGCCTCTATTTCTTTGGCTATAATTGCCTGTATTTCTATGAGAGCTTTGTTTATTTCTTCTTTATTTGCCTTCATTTGTGTGGACATTTCTTTGAGAGCTTTGTGCATTTCTTCTCTGTTTGCCTCAATTTTCGTGGTCATTTCTCTGAGAGCTTGATTTGTTTCCTCTTGGTTAGTCTCGATTTCTTTGGTTATTTCTCTGAGGGCTTTGTTCATTTCATCTTTATGGGCCTCTAATAGCTGGAGAAACATAGTTTTGAGGTCGTTTTCTTGTATATCTAGTGAATTGAAGTGTCCATTGTTTTGTGGGGTTGCTGGTGAGGTCCTTATGTCCTGATTTTTGTTGGGAGTGTTCTTACGTCTGCCTCTAGCCATCTGGTTATTTATAATCCTCACTGGTTGTTCCTCGAGATTGTAGTTTGGGCTATGATCCTCTCTTTCTGTTTTCTGGACTGTTTTTTTCAGGAAGATGAGAGAAGTTCACTGCTTTGGGAGTGTGCACTGTGTTTGCAGTTTTGTCTAAGTAAGGAATGTGATGCTGGCGCTATTCGCGTGCGCTTTTAGCAGGCGCAGTGTACATGCGTGGATTCTCTGACTATTGCAGTGGCCTGCAAGCCACTATTATGTAGTTCTGACTAAAATCCAGGGATTGTTTGCCTGGATTACACTGGTGGACCCGCAAGGCAGAGGCTTCAATGTTGGGGTCGCTATCTCAAGAATCCCTATGACGCCCACCCTAGGGGTGTGGGTGGCAGGGATCTCATCTGGTTGCTTCTGTGGAGAGGCCCTGGGTCTGGGGCAATCTCTCTCTAGACGGCTCACTCACTCTCTTGCAGGACCAGTTGGAATGCACAGGGGTCCACCTTGCTCACTACTCTCTGTTTTGGTCCTGCTGCAGAAGTGCACGGGTAGCTAACAGTCAGCTCTGTGATACTGTGGCCACAGGACTCGGTGTCCACCTTTCCTGTGTGCTGCCTCTTTGTCCTTTCCCTCTGCCAGGAGGGGTTATGTTGACTGGTCCCTGGCTGGCACGGGAAAGAGTTAGGATGAGTGTACTCAATCCCAGATCCCAGGCCCAGATCTCTCTGCCAGAAGCAGCCTAGCGGTAGAATCTATGTTTGCTGATCCCAAGAGAGTACTGGGTAGGGTTGAGTGTCCTCAGATCCAGAGCTTGGGTTTCTCTTCTAGGGGCTGCTGGGTGAGCTGGAGAGAGGGTGCTGTGTCCTTGGCAGGATGCCTTTCTGTCCTTCCCCTCTGACCTTCTTCTCTGCTAGGGCAAGCTTATGGAGGTGCTCTCATGGGAGTGCCAGCAGGGGTTGGGGCTTCTCAGTCGGATCCTGAGCCCTGAGCAGGTGGTGTTTCTCTGCCGGGGGGGGGGGGGGC